>NC_092136.1:30902508-31203222 GCF_043159975.1 Macaca nemestrina | reverse complement strand
ATCTCAGCTGACTTCAACCTCCACCTCCGGGCTCAAGCAATTCTCCTGCCTCAGCCTCCTGAGTAGCTGGGATTATAGGCACCTGCCACCATGCCCAGCTAATTTTTGTATTTTTAGTAGAGATGGGGTTTCATCATGTTGGCCAGGCTGGTCTTGAACTCCTGACCTCAGGTGATCTACTTGCCTTGGCCTCCCAAAGTGCTGGGATTACAGGCGTGAGCCACTGCGCCCAGCCAGAAGTGCCTGCTCTTGTTAGGGAAGTGTGGTAGTGGTGGGGCTTATCACTTTATATACCTGGTTGTTTTTCACCTGCTGTTCTGCTCACATTATGCTATGTGTGAGGATTGAACATTTATTTGCCTGGTGAAGTCTAAGTGTTCAATATATGTTTGCTGGTATTTTGCTCTTGTTACTGTTACCATTGCAATTGTTCTTGGGGTCAGGCTTGTTAGCATTTTGGTCTAATAGCCCCGGTCTGTCTCTTCACCCTAGTCCGCCCTCTGCTCTCTGCCTGTCCTCCACAGTGAGGTCATAAGCTCATGTGTCTGGCCTGGGCTCTTGCTAGTCAGCACTACCAAGTCTGAACGAGGCTGGGCAGGGCAGATCCAACAACTCTGGTTTGAATTAAGTGTGGTGATTTTATAGCAGGAATAAAGCAGGAAAGATAAGGGAGGAAATGGACCCAGCAACCCTAAGCTCTTATAAGTAGTTTGGGGAATAGGTAAGAACCACCACAGAAACTTGCAAACGATGAACAGATTTTTGTTTTGTGGGGTAGGGGAGAATGAAGAGGAAATGCAGAACTCTATGGAAATCCTTCCCTACTCAGCTCCCCTACTTCTCAGAAATAGAAAGGTATTTCTCCTCTGGGTGATATAGAAGTTCAAGCTTTCCTTGACATTCAGATCTGTGGGGTATCACTGTCTCTTTCTCTCTCTTTCAGCAGCTGGGATCTGGTCTGCAGCTTTACAGAAAGGTGACTGGTTACATTAATCAGAAATATAACCGATCAATGGCTTTTCAAAACTGGTCGGGTCACATTCATAGCTGTCCTCAAACGCTTAGCACCCCTAGAAAACTAGGACTAGTCAACAAATCCCTAGAGACCTTCCCCTAAATAAACTTTATTATTAGTAGTAGTAGTATTTGAGACAGGGTCTCTGTTACCCAGGATGAAGTGTAGTGGCATAATCACAGCTCACTGCAACCTCGACCTCCTGGGCTCCAGCAATCCTCCTACCTTAGCCTCCCGAGGAGCTGAGATCACAGGTGCACACCACCACACTTGGCTTACTTTTTATCGTATTTTTTTCTAGAGATGGGGTTTTGCCATGTTGCTCGGGCTGGTCCCAAACTCCTGGGCTCAAGCAATCCGCCTGCCTTGGCCTCTCAAAGTGCCGGGATTACAGGCATGAGCCATTACGCCTGGCCTAAATGAACTTAAAAAAAGAAAATCTCTACTAAATGTAAAGTAAGGCTCTGGAATAATTGCTTTCCTGGGTGCCTTGCCTAAGTACAAAGAGAAGGGAATTGTACCCACCGTCCAGCGCTTGGAGGCTTCTCGCCATCAAATCCCCAAGGGCCCTGACAGTCGATGAGGAACGTGATCAAGTGGAACAGGGAGAAGCAAGCTGAATACAAAATGAAGATTTTCTGAATTCAATAACCCATCTGATCCTAGCTGATAAAGTACCTGCACTCTGCTGGGCGGAGGGCGGTGTACTGCCTCCTGAATAATAAATACGCAAGGTCCTAACCGCTGATCATGGTGTAATTCAATGAGGGGTCTCTGAAGAGGACATGTCAGCGCACACTGCAGTGCAGGGCTCTGAAAAGGCAGTGGAATCCCCAGATAGAGTTACTCCTCGGGATGTTGTCTAGAAACACACGGCCATACCTCCTTCAAAGGATAAATTGTATTGATAAGGGATTAATAGCTTTTCTTAAACGGACATTTGGTCCGGGATAGCACCATTGGAAGAATTCTGAAACGCTTATCTCACAGGTTTTCTTAAAGCATCCAGTCCGTACCCCTCATTTTACAGATGCGAATATGGAAGCCCATGGAGACTAAGTGTCCTGCCCAGGGTCATGCAAAAGGTGAGGGCAGAGCTGAGGGCAAACTGAGACTCCATTTCAATTCCAGGCTTTCTTCCACCCTACTGTACAGCCACACGTCCTTGTCCTGTGGGGTGTGTAGCATTTTTACATCTAAATGACACTTTGTAAGGCTGGGTGTGGTGGCTCACCTGAGGCCAGGAGTTTAAGACCACCCTGGCCAATATGAGGAAACCCTGCCTCTACTAAAAGTACAAAAAATTAGCCGGGCGTGGTGGGGGGTGGTGCCTGTAATCCCAGCTACCTGGGAGGCTGATGCGGAAGAATCACTTGAACCTGGGAGGCGGAGGTTGTAGTGAGCGGAGATGGTACCACTGCACTCCAGCCTGGGCAAGAGCGCAAGACTCCATCTCCCCACCAAAAAAAGCAAAAAAACCCAAAACCAAAAACAAAAACAAAAGCCAGGCGCAGTAGCTCACGCCTGTAATCCCAGCACTTTTGGGAGGCTGAGGCGGGCGGATCACGGGATCAGGAGATGGAGACCATCCTGGCTAACACGGTGAAACCCCGTCTCTACTAAAAACACAAAAAATTAGCCGGGCGTGGAGGCGGGCGCCTGTAGTCCGAGCTACTCAGGAGGCTGAGGCAGGAGAATGGCGTGAATCTGGGAGGTGGAGCTTGCAGTGAGCCGAGATCGCGCCACTGCACTCCAGCCTGGGCGACAGAGCGAGACTCTGTCTCAAAAAAAAAAAAAAAAAAAAAAAAAGGCACTTTGGAAGGCACTGTCACGTCTCCCTCAATCACGCTCACCTAGGTTTAATAACCTGGAAAATTTCATAGAGAAAGGATATAAGTTAATATAAAAAACAGAAATGCTGCTAGAGTGACCGATGTATCAGCTTGAGTACACAGTGTCACAGCTGTGGACAGGAAAGATCCAGGCTTACCTCAAAGACAAATATATGGACACATCCTCACCTGACAAAACTATTTACAATGGGATTCTACAAGGTAGTCTGTTTTTTTCATACATTTGAAAAAAAATTTAACTTATAAAAATCCTCCTACTTACTGACATTTTTGGGTTTATTCTAATTGCATTATATAAAAAACTACTTTTTTTTTTGGCCTGATTTTTACTTCTGAGGAACCAAGGGGGTGATAACAAGGATTACAAAAGACAATGATTGGCTTCTCACTTTATAAATTAATAGAGAGATAAGAACAGAATTATAAACCCCGGAAGGGAAGAGGCCTTAAGAAAACCTGATGCTGACTTAGCTGAAGTGAGTTAATCCACTTAGACCTCATGCAATAATGGGTATTATAGTAAATTTATAATTATCACCATTTTTACTCTTTTAAAAAACGCTATCACATATTTTCCTCTGGCTTCCCCCACCCAAGGCATAGGCAGTTTCACAGTTTGGTGAATAAGCTGTATTCTTCTGGCTTTTAACAAACATCACAGTGGTGTCTCTGTACCACCCCCCAAATTAAATCAGACTTGTTGCAACACAGCTGCAGCTCCTGGCTGCCAGCACTTCTGGAGGACGGCAGGACCTCCGACTTGGCAGGGTGGGGTGCTGATTTTCACAGAGGACTTCCAGCCCAGAAATGCCACCATACCCCTGGTACAGTGAGTCCGGCACCCAACAAGAAAACAACACTGACTCACACCCTCATGTGGAAAAGGCGGGAGGCAATCATTCTTGCCACAGTTCTTTGATAGAGAAGTAAATGATGTCCAGAGATGCAACCGGTTTGATGCCTGGTACTCTCAGTAAATGGTGGCCTCAGTTAGGTCCAAGCATGGGATTTGGATCCTCTAAGGAACGCAAAGACATTTCTAGCAAGTCCTCGTTCCTCAATACTTCTGTCATCTATTTTTGGCAACTATTATTCCTTTAGCAATTTAAGGGGCTTGGACTCTCATGATTTCCAATCTGGGTACCTCCCCTGCAAATGAGGAACCTGAGGCTCAGAAGTAAAGGAACCTGCTTGAGGTCATGCTGCTACATCAGATCCAGGACTTAGACCTCAATCTGCCTTCACAGGACTCAGATCCAGTGGAACTAGACAAGACAAAGGAGGGGCTAGAAACACAGTCCTGTTGCAACAAAGCAAATGGGGATGCATAGCTAGGCTGTGGGTATCGTCCAATTACACCTCCAGCAACAATCAAATCTATCTCCAGCCCACCCCCACAATCTTTCCCCAGTGGATTTTTCTTCCTCCATTAGCCTTGATAAATTACAAGGTCCCACATTACAAGCAGGGACTGTTTCTTCCTCTCAGCTTTGTTTAGAGCATTGTCCTAGCAAAGCTCAAATAAAGGGCCATTATTAATGGTGACAATAATGCAATACTGTTTTCTCAAGGGCTTCCACCAGAGCTTGCCAGGTCAACACCATCCTACTTCCTGCCACCTCTTGTGGGCGATTTCACCTGCAAACCCTCAGGTGCCCAGGGGTCGGTACCCAGCACTGCGCTCTACTTCGAGCTGCCTAAACACTGCCCTGGAAATTGGACAAAGGAGAAGGACCCGACGGAACATGTCATCATGCCAGGAAAGGACTAATAGGGCAGCCACGGGAGACAAAATCAGGCCAGGGAGATAATGGGCCCCAGATTTGTTTTGAACTGAGCTCACTTGCAGCCCAGGGCCCTGATGCTAAAGGACTCCGGGGGCCGGTTTAGCATCAGAAATGCTTTGGTGGTGGCTCTGGTTTTCATTAGGCCCTTTGGGCCTTGGATACACTGAGGTTAAGGGTCCATCTCTCAAGAAATGCTGCTTTTGGTGGGGGTTGGGGGGGGCACAGAGAGGAACCAGGGAGTGTTTGGTCTTACGTATGAGCGTCCATATGTGTGCACGCACTTGCATGAGGGCCACGCTTCCCCTTCACATTCCCTAACTTTAGGTTCTGGTTAGAAATTCATTAACAAAGGCTCCGTGAGGGAAATAAAATTGGCTTTTTATTGCAACAATAGCAACCAGCAGGATAAGGCAGGGTGGATGGAGAGAGGAGGTGTGGTTTAAACATAAGTTCTTTTGCAGGTTCTCAGCTTTTAATTAGCACACCTCTGAGTGCAGCCCCCTCCCTCATGCTTATAAACACAGGTCTGCTCAGGCTTTCCTTTTATTGTCACTTGTCACAGGCCCAGGTAGCCAAAGCTTATCTGGATTGGAAGCGCTGGGCTCTTCCCTGAGGCTCTCCTGCAGGTGGCTGACTCATTCTTGCAGAGGCTGGAAAGTCAGCCAGGTGCAGCAGTGGGTTAAGAATTTCCATTATCGGCATAGGACTCATTCCCCAGGCATGTTGTAGGCACCCTCTGGGGACACAGCTCAATTCTAGGCACAGTAGGGAAACAAGGATGAATGGACTGACCTACCCCCAGGAGCCCTATCTCCTAGTCCACAAAGCGACACACGACACACGTCAGGCATGCGCAACACTGTCCTCAGGCCCGACCCCAGTCCCCCACTGGTATCTGCCATGAAGGTTGCAATGTGGGGCACGGGAGGGAGAACATAAACCCATCTGCTAACAAGGCTGGTGTGTGTGAGTGCCACAGGCCCAGGCAGTTCTCCTTAATATGCTGACGTCTTTATGGGGTCTGACGTTTGGCTGGCTTTGCTCTGTGAGATCAGTGGTCTTCCAGGGTAAGTTTCCCGATGTCTTCCCTAAGGGAAGTAACACAGGCCTTATTACCACTCTTCTCCAGCAGGAGAAGGGAGAGAGTTTGAGGGCCATCAGGGGAGTCTCCAAACACATCTGATCTTCTAGAAGCAGCTTGAAGGGAAGCCCTGAATAGGGAGTTCAGTGAACAGGCTCCAGCCTGAGATTTCAAAGCAGGGTCTCCCTAGCTCTCTTGGCCTCAGTTTCTTCCTCTGTAAGATGGACTCTTCAATTCACATCACCCCTACAATTCAATGGCAGCACATCAGGCACAAGGCGATGTGTCTCTGTGCTGTGGACAGGAAGAAGAACGGTCAGAGGTCTGGATACAGCCAGCATTTCTGCCATAACACAGAGGAAGCAAGAGCAGACCGATGCCTTTGGAAATGATGCTTCGTGGCCCAGATCCATGGGAATTTGCCCAGCTACTGGAGGGAGACCTTTCAAACTTGCTCAGAAAATCTGATTTTGTTAGACTTTTTGCTGCCAGCAATTTAGCTGAGTTGGGTGGTTACTTTGTCTACCTTTTTCTTTCAGTTTTCTCCCAAGCTGATCAAAGAAGCCCAAACGGATATTCAAAGCCAATATAATAGTCAACTACAATGCTCTCCCTGTTCTGGGACTAGTGGTGGGTGGCATGGACTGGCCACACCTCAATCCCTCCTGGGACATCAAACTGTTCGAAGTGTGTCCCACAGCTAGTCCAGGGTGAACACTGCATTTCTGCAGGCCCGAGCCTGTACCGCCTGCTGGCCCTGGCCAGACCCCTCCTCATCGTGACCCCGCTTCCTCATCCTCAGACAGGGGCTTGGCTTCACTCTCCTCTAAAACTTCGAGCTCATAGATTTCACAATCTCTCTCCTATTCAATGTCCTTGGTCACCAAAAAGGGGGATCTTAATCAGCATGGAAGACAGGGAAAGGGGAGATGTGCATTGCAGAGCCATTTCTTTCACTATCAACTCAGGACTTGACCAAGTCCTCTCACTTCCTCATGACTCAGTTGCTTCATTTAAAAACAAGCAAAGGAAAGGGAAGTCTGGTCTATGCTTCCTAAGGAAGATGCAGGGATACAAGGAAAAATAGAACCGAAGCAGTAAGTTCCAGAGGCAAGTCTTCGAGTCCTTGAAGCCTGAGCATGGACAACTCGCAAACACCCAGGCCCTTTCCCCGGCTTAGCTGGGGGAGAGGACGGGTGGAGAAAGGCCCACCAGCATTGCTGCAATGTCACTGAAGCAGGTACCCTCAATGGGGTACTCTGGGGACACCATGGCAGTTCTCAGCCCAAGATGTTCTTAAAACCCATAATAATTGGCTGGGCGCGGTAGCTCATGCCTGTAATCCCAGCACTTTGGGAGGCCGAGGTGGGCAGATCACCTGAGGTTAGGAGTTTGAGACCAGCCTGACCAACATGGAGAAACCCCATCTCTACTAAAAATACAAAATTAGCCAGGCATGGTGGTGCATGCCTGTAATCCCCAGCTACTTGGGAGGCTGAGACAGGAGAATCGCTTGAACCCAGGAGGTGGAGGTTGCAGTGAGCCAAGATCATGCCATTGCACTCCAGCCTGGGCAGCAAGAGCGAACTCTGTCTCAAAACAAACAAACAAACAAACAAAAAAGGGTAGGCATGGTGGCTCACACCTGTAATCCCAACACTTTAGGAGGCCAAGGCAGATGGATCATCTGAGGTCAGGAGTTTGAGACCAGACTGGCCAACATGGTGAAACCCTGTCTCTACTAAAAATACAAAAATTAGCTGGGCATGGTGGCGGGTGCCTGTAACTCCAGCTACACAGGAGGTTGAGGCAGGAGAATCACTTGAACCCCAGAGCCAGAGGTTACAGTGAGCCGAGATCGCGCCACTGCACTCCAGCCTGGGAGAAAAGAGCAAGACTCCATCTCAAAAAACAAAACAAAACAAAACACCATCAGAAACTCCAAGCAGATCTGCCTGAGTCAGGAGGAAAGAATGACTGAGGGGATCCAGTCCCATCTCTACCACAAATTAATTTTTGTTATTTATGTATCTACTTATTTAGAGACAGGGTCTTACTCTGTCACCCAGGCTGGAGTGCAGTGGTGCAATCATAGCTCATCGTAACCTCAAACTCCTGCACTCAAGCAATCCTTCCACCTCAGCCTCTCAAGTAGCTGGGACTCCAGGCACACGCCACCATGCCCAGCTAATTTTTAAAATTTTTTTGGAGGTATAGGGTCTCACTATATTGCCCAGGCTGGTCTCGAACTCCTGGGCTCAAGCAATCTTCCTGCCTCAGCCTCCCGAAGTGCTGGGATTACAGGCATAAGCCACTGCACCTGGCCTTTACTTATATGACTCTAAAGAAGTCACATCCCTGGCCTGGGCCTCAGTTTCCTCATCCGTGAGCAGAGCTGGCCAATCAGACCAATCCCTGCCAGCCCCGACACTATGCACTCCTCGGAAAACAGTAGTGTGTCTTGTTATTTCTGAGCAAAGGCCTTAATTGTTCTCTACAGCATGAACTCCTCTATCTAAAAACCACAACATCTCCTCTCCTCTCCCTCCCCTGCCACCCCCTTCCTCCGAGATCCACAAGACTGTTACAGAACATTCATTTATTTTTCTTCAGTGCTTGGGCTGAAAACTCTGATGACTAAGCCATTGAATTTTAATACGCTACTGTGCTCCTTGGAGGATTTCTTCACGTCCCAGATCCCCCTCCCCCACCCCCTGTGCCCTCTGTAGACATGTGGTAGTCGTTAGGAACAGTTTGATGAAGTTTAGGTTTTCAGAGTAGAAGAGAGATGGGGGCCAGTGGGTGGGAGGGGAAGGGGAGGTATGATAAATGGACACAACAGTCCAGAGGCCACTCAGAAAATAAACATAAAGCTCCTTTTGAGCGAGCCCACTAAAAACAAATTCCCCAAAAGCTTTTTCCTTTTTGTGGGGCGGTGGGGGAGGGAGAGGCGGGGCGGGAAGTGCTGGTGGAGGCAGGAGAGGAAAATTCTCTCAGTGTAAATGGACACTGTTCAGAGAAAGAAACAATTATCTTTATTGGCAGCAGCAGACGTGCACGTCGGACTCTGCCAGCCATGTGTCACGACGGCTAAGTCCTCTGTAGCTGAGGCCAGGCATTCAACTTCTGGGTGCTCGAGAGGTGGTGGCCCTCAGAAGAGCAAGCCAATGCTGGTGGAATTCCATGGAGAAACCTGGGTCACCATGGCAGACAGGGACAGACTCAACCGGCCAGGAGCACCCCACTGGGGCTCAGTCTTGCTGACCTTCTGCAAGTCCCTGGCATTCTCCTTCCTGGACCCCAGCTGTGGCCTCTTCCCCATCCTAATGGCATCACTCCCTGCCTCCATCCCACATTTCCATCCCCGTAGTTGAGAAACCCTAAACCCGGGCCCTGAATACATGTCTGCGTGTTTGAAAATACTTGTAACACAGAGAAAAGGCAATCTTTGAAACAAAAAAAAAATCCTAGACTTTGAATGGTAAGATTTCACTTGCAACCTGAGTTTCTTCTCCAGTGGGTGAGCTGAAAGTTGAAAAGGAATCACTCTAGTGGGGGAAAGTGCACCATCTCCAGTTTTCAGTGCGGATTTCATTTATGTTTGTTACACAAGGGCTTGGCCAACCAGGTGCTATCTGAGAAGGAAGTATCAGTGTTCTTATGCTTTCCAGGAGGCCATTGGAGACTCCCCTTATTAAATTGCCTTGTAGATGGGGGTTTTATTTGGGGTACCTCCCCAAGGATCTCTTAAGCACATTCTTTAGATGCACTGTAAGTGGCTAAGAAAATGAGAGTTCACTCCTCTTCAATTTTTATTGTAAATAATGCACAAATGTATGCACAACATGCTCCCTATTTTAAGATTTCTTTTTTTAGACAGGGTCTGGCTCTGTTGCCCAGGCTGGAGTGCAGTGGCTTAATCTCGGCTCCCCACAACCTCCGCTTCCCGGGCTGAAGTGATTCTCTAGCCTCAGTCTCCTGAGTAGCTGGGACTATAGGCACCAGCCACCATGCTCGGCTAACTTTTTAATTTTTTTGGAGAAACAGGTTTTCGCCATGTTGCCCAGGCTGGTCTTGAACTCTTGGGCTCAAAGTGATCCACCTGTCTTGGGTTCTCTTGGATTCTCAAAGTGCTGGGATTACAGGTGTGAGCCACTATGTCTGGCCTGACTTTTTTCTCGTACATATTTGAGAACTCAAGTAAATAAGTTCAGATGCTCACAGCAAAAAAATAACTTCCTCAGAGCTCCTGGAATGAGGAACACGAACCAGAAGATGCCATCGGTCTGAGAACCTGCTGTCTCCTCTTAGTGGATGCTACGGATGGGGACAGGACGGATGCCATTTCCCAGATCATCCATTGCAGCAGCGTGGAATCAGAGGGCCTGGGTTTGAATCCTGCTCTGCCACTAGCCAAAACCTCAGGCAGTCATTGGAACCCACCATGCCTTTACTGCCTTATTTGCAGAACAGGGATAATGCCAGGTGCTGGAAAGGTATTGGAATGCTGCACCGGCAGGGTGGACCAGCCACTGCATGAGTTTCCTGGGGCTTCTGTAACAAAGTACCATGAATTGGGAGGCTTTAAATAGCAGAACTTTATTCTGCTATACTCCTGGAGGCAAGAAGTCTGAAATCAAGGTGTCGGCAGGGCCCTGTTTCCTCTGAGACCCTGGTAGGTTTTCCGTTGCCTCCTCCCAGCTTCCTCATCTGCTAGACACAGCCCTCCACATCCCATGCATCCTCCACGTGTGCCTGACCCTGTATTCAAATGCCCTTCTTACTGTAAGGACACCAGGCATGTTGGACGGGGGGCCCATCGGGGGCCCATCCTATCCCGGTAGGGCCTCATCTTAACAAACTACATCCACACCTACTTATTTCCAAATAAAGTGACATTCTGAAGTCCTGGGGTTAAGACTTCAACATATCTTTTGGGGGACATAATTCAGCGCTGGTGCCGCCCTCAGCCTTATCAGAACAGCAGTTGCCCTTTGTGTTTCTTGCCAGTTTATGGCCAAGGACAGGAAGCACCACCGACCAGGCCCCTGGAGTGGTGAACACGATGGAGAAATGCCCACTGTGACAGGAACGGCCCCTTCTCTTCTTATGGTTGTTGCTAAAAGGGTGATTGGTTTTACAAAAACATGCTGTGGTTTTCATCGGGAAGTGCCTCTAAGCCGGAGCCCAGAGGATGGAAGCACTCGATAGGAATTAAACTGGGAGAAATTCCTGGCTTTGTTGTTTAGGACAAATTTGCTGTGGGTCACAGCAGATTTGCCTCTGTGGTCTGAGATCTGAAGATATTCCTTGTCTGGACCACCCATTTGCAGCAGCACCTGCATCTAGGTGGCAGAAGAAACAAAGGAAAAGAAGGGAGGGGATTCAGCCGCTGCCCCTCCATGACCTAGGCCAGAGCTTGGTGAGTTTTCTCCAAGGGTCAGGGAGCAAACACTTTCTGCTTTGTGGACCATGTGGTCTCTGTCGCAACTCCCCACCTCGTCTGCTGTAGAGCAAGAGCAGCCACAGACAACTCGCAACCAAATGGTGACGCTGTGTACCAATGAGCCTTCATGAGTGGACAGAGAAATGTGAACACCACACAAATGCCCTGTGCCATGGAACATCGTTTATCTTTTGATTATCTTTCAACCATTTCAAAATATAAAAACCATTCGCAGTGGACGGGATTTGGCCCACTGTCCCCAGCTTGTCAACTCCTGATGTCCACACTTAGGTTGTGTGTGCTTCCACAAGCTACCATAGCTGTCACACCACCTAATTTTTCAATACAGCTCCACAATTCGTAACATTTTCCTACAATCACGTGACTCGATCCTCTCATCCACCCTGTTGGTAGGCACAGTGGACATTATCCCCATTTTACAGATAAGAAAATCATACAAATCAAATGCCCACTTAGCAAGTGGTACAGCCAGACTGAAACTTACATCTTCTGGCTCCTTATCTGGTGACCCATCATCACCCAGAAATACTCCAGACCAGCTCCTTTCTCAAGGATGCTTCATGCACGGATGCACAATACAAGTCAGCAAGTCATTCCCCCGACGGCTCTTTCAGAAATCCTGCTGCAGTCAGGGTGTTGATGCAGCGCTGAGAATTCTCCTCTAGAATCCCAGCTCCCCGACCAAGAGGACTAGATGTAACACTAGCCTCGGAAGGGTGGGTAGGGCGCTTCCTGCATGGTTTCAGGACCAAACATGGCCCACGTCCCTTCTAAAGCATGTAATCTGTTCACCACTGTGGACGGTTTTCCTTCCTTTTTTTTTTTTTTTTTTTTGAGATGGAGTCTCATTCAGTTGCCCAGGCTGGAGTGCAGTGTCACAATCTCGGCTCACTGCAACCTCCACCTCCTGGGTTCAAACTATTCTCCTGCTTCAGCCTCCCGAGTAGCAGGAATTACAGGTGCCTACCACCACACCTAGCTAATTTTTGTATTTTTAGTAAAGATGGGGTTTCACCATGTTGGCCAGGCTGTTCTGGAACTGCCGACCTCAGGTGATCTGCCCGCCTCAGCCTCCCAAAGTGCTGGGATTACAGGTGTGAGCCACCGTGTCCAGTCTGAGGGCTTTCCTTCCTCCACATCAGAGGTGGACAACTAGATGCTCTTGGGGGCCAGGCATGCAAGGTAAACAAGTGGAGTTTGGGGGATGGGGACAGCATTTGCCTATCTAGAGGGTGCAGAAGCTACTCAGCTCTAGCCAGCTGTTGCCAGATCGGGAACTCTCCCAAGTTTTAGATGATAGCGTATTGTCAAGTTTTGGGTTTTCTTCGCTTTTTTAGAGTGCTAGGTTAAAAGACGTCCCTAGGCTACTATGTGCAGCCTTCTGCCCTGAGGGCTGCCTCTTGACTTTAGGCAGCTGATACCTTGTACTACATACACAAAGTTGATTCTCTTTCCTGAAAACACTCATTTACTAGCAGCCAGAGGTGGGGATGGGTGGGTTTCTGATGGAGACAAGACAAGCAGCCACATGACCCTGGATGAAGTTGTATAGGGATGGGCGGTGGTGGGGAGGTGCAGGAAGCTCGGTGTTTAGAAGTAGATGATGAACACTGAATTATTCAAGACAGGTTCAGCCCAGGGCAGAAATAGAAAATAAGTCCTTGCCATGTCCTGATTCAGACTAAATTGAACTTGACGATACCCTTTCACAAGACACCTTTGATGGAAATGAAGATAATAATCACTGATGCCATCCAACACGGTGATTGATAATGCTCCCTCTTTCAAACCCTCACCGTGTCCTTGAGTCCCAGGAAGGTGCCTGGCTTGGGTCCAACCATCCAGACTCTGGCTTCAGGGGAGGGAGCTCTGAGGTAGGAGGGTACTTCCTCTGGGTTCATCTAAATACATACAACTAGCAAGGCCTGGTGGCTCACGTCTATAATCCCAGCACTTTGGAAGGCCAAGATGGGAGGATTGCTTGAGCCCAGGAGTTTGAGACTAGCCTGGGCAACACAGGGAGACCCCATCTCTACAAAAAATAATTAGCTGGGTATGGTGGCACACACCTGTGGTCCCAGCTTCTGGGGAGGCTGAGGTAGGAGGATTGCTTGGGCCCAGAAAGTTGAGGCTGAATGAGCTGTGATCGTGCCACTGCACTCCAGCTTGGGCAACAGAGTGAGACCCTGTCTCAAATACATGCATACATACATACATACAACGTGCCTTTGGAACCAGGGAAGTCACTGTCCCCCCACTATATGCTCCTTGATGGTGGAAACATGTCATACTTGTCCTTATATCCCTAGCATCCTGTGAGCCAAACCAGCAGAGGCTTGGACTGGCTAATGCTAGACTGTGTGGTGGCACCTAGCAGGGCTCTGTGCTTGCCGAGCAAACACATGGAAATCAACATTTACAGAGCGTCCAGATACCAGGGGCTTTTCCTCATTTGATGTTTGTAATAAATCTAGGTGGGTACTACCCAGTGGTCATACCACTTCCTATTGATGGTATCCAATTATTTAACTTGCCAACCCGCAGTTTCCTCACCTGAAACTAAAGGTAATAATAGTACCCACATCTTAATGGGTTGCTGTTAGGAATAAATAAAAGAATAAATGTCAAATGTTTATCAAAGTGCTTGGCATACAATAAGAATTCAATACACTGTTTATTGTGGTTTGCTTTTGTTTTGACTTATTTGGAAATAATTATAGATTCACAGTAAGTTACAAAAAAAAAAAAAAAAGAATACAGAAAGGTCCTGTATATTCTTTGTCCACTTTGCCCCGGATGGTTAAATCTCACACAATTAGAGTATAATAGCAAAACTTAAAAAACCATACACATTGGAATAATGGGTATGTATAGTTTGATGTCATCTTATCATATATATCGTTTGTTTTTATAATTGTAACAACTTAATAACTATCGTGAGATGCAGTTCAGAGCTATGGTTAAGTGTGCAGCTTCTAATTCCAGACTGAGTTCTAAAGCTGGCATGGCCACTATTAGCTGTGTGACCTTAAGCAAGTTACATAACTGCTCTGTGCTCTAGTCCCCTTATCTGTAAAAGGGAAACAATAATAGCATTTCTTACAGGGCAGGAGGATTAAATAACTTAATATATATAAAGTACTGAAACTGTCCTGACATGTAGCAAACACTCCATGATTTTTATGTCCTGACATGTAGCAAACACTCCATGTTACGATTTTGAGAGAAAACTCCAGGCTGTCCAGGCCTGCTCTTGGAAGGCCCGGGGTCTCTCTCTTGGGGAACCTTGACTGACTCCAGGTTTGCTGCTTGAGAGAGTAAGCTGGCAGGGGATGCAGAAGGGATATAGTGACCTGGTTCTGCTCACTTCTCCAGTGGACGAAGCCAGCATGTGACCCCAGACAACAGCATCCCCAGGCACTCTGTCTTCCTCTTAGAGACTCCTCCTCCATCTGAACTGTGGCCCCTTGATGGGCTTCACGGCTGAGGAACACTGGCAGACCTCCGAGGAGAGGGATGGAACAGGGCCTGATCTGACAACAGCCTCCCAGAGAGAAGTGATGGTGACTACACAATCTGGTTCTAAGGTCAAAGTTCCTAAAACCTTGCATTCCCTTATGCACTAGTACTGGGGCAATGATCTAGAAAAGTGAAATGAACTTAGACACCTTTGACTGCATCATAGACATCACTCTAAAACAGGCTGGAGGGAAGGAATAACAATAATTATAACAAGTGAGACCCTGCCTCAGAAATAATGACATTTAACTGTGATAACAGCTACCACTTACTAAGCACTTACTTTGTGTGGAAATACACTCAAGTCTTAGACTAATTCATGATGTGGCACTATCACCCTTTCTTCCAATAAGTAAAAGAACAGAAGATGACAGAAGCCAAGGGCACAGCTAGTAAGCCACAGAGCCAGGATTCAAACCCAGGCTGATGGGCCTCCACATTGGAGCTCTAAACCACCAGGCTGCACTCCATCGCTCCATCGCCAGAGACTGCAGTTCCTCTCACCTGGACTCTCAGTTTGCCCTTTTTCAATGCTATGATTCCTTTAGTTGGCTCATTTCTGGTTATAGCCCTTCTAATATGATCTTTGTATCCCTGCATTAAAGTAGTGGATTGGAATACACACACACACACACACACACACACACACACACACATTTTTTTAAAGGCACACCTCAGCTGGATAACATTAAAAAAGAAAAGAAAAATACAGGTCATTTTTTTCTTGGCCAAGAAGATATCCTTGTTTCTGGTTGGGAGGTATGAGGTCAGACCAATGGTTCTGCAGAACCCTGTTTCAGACCTGGGATCCTATTAGCCATGCAGGCCAGCCATACAGGCTTGGCCGAGTGCAGTATTGCGCAAACATGCCTTGAGTTTCCAATCTGGAAACATTTCCTGCTTTTCCGCTTCCAGCTAGCTCTCATCCTCAAGCAGAGGCTGCCAGCCATTCCAGACTAAGCAAGGGTGATGACGTCAGTGGAGAGAACCGGACCAGCGGCCTGGATGCTCTGACTCCTGCCTGGGGCCTGGATCCTGGCCTCTGAAGGACGTTTCTGAGGTGGTAGTGACTCACCTGTGCTCCAGGCTGGCAAAGCTGCCTCAAGAGTCCTCATTCAGCTCCCTGCATCTTGACTATTTCTGAGGTAAACTACAGGGACCTCAGCCCACACCACATTGACTCCCTTCCCCAAACTCCACAGGAAACATCAGATTCCATCATTTGGAATCTATTTGGCTTGGATCCATGACAGCATTCCTTAAGCAAGCCCTGACTCGGAACAGGGCTGAAACCTGCAGGCCAAGGCTCTGCTGGGGAGTCTAAGTTACAGGCACCATTCTCCTCCCCTCCTGGAATGAGCCCTATTAATGATGGCTAAAGAAAAGCAGGTAAATGCCCCTCCTACCCCAGGGAAAGACATCCAGCCCTGCTGTAGAAGCCACACACACTCGACGTTCTCCAGAGATGTTGAGGGCAGGGGAAGTAGGGGACCACAGAAGACCACATGCCTCCCCTGAATACAGGACTCTCTCTTTTTTTTGTATCCTGCCTTAAGAGGGGGCTAAAGTAGCAAGCTGACCCTTGATATCCTGCCTAGAAATAGCCACTGATGACACTGGCACCAACTGCAACCACGGTTTTTATGAGCACTCTAATCCACTACAAGTCGCCTCCACTCATGTGGATCTCGACTCTGTGCTTCCCTCAAGATCATTTTCCACCTGCTTTCACTAGCTGGTCTGACCAGTTTCCCTGGGCTACCAGGTCTAGTTAAGGGTGGTTGTTAATTATGCACAGAACACTAAGGAATAATAATACACTCTGCCAATCTTTCATGTCAAGAACACCAAACTTTTTGACTCAGAACTCCCTGTGAGATAAAGCACTTGTACTATTCTCATTGGGTCAGCTGGCCACAGTCCTGGATCCTACAGGTAGAAGAGGTCATGGCCCGAGAAGACAGCTGTCATGCTGGAAGTCACACAACAGGGCCATTGCTAGAGGGTAGAGAGGCTCCAATCAAGGCCACTGTCAAATACCTGAACAGAAAACTTTTCACATTTAATCCACCTACTCATTGAGCTCTCAGAAAATAGAAACGGCATTTGGGTATTACCAGTGTGGGAGGGCTTTGAACTGACAACTCAGGGGTCACAGTCTTTGTGTCTTAGGGGGGACTTCTAATGATATCTTCAAATAGAAAAAATTCAACATCAGAGAGCCATGTCACAAATCCTGGTTCACCGGTGCTTCTTGTTTGGTTAAAAAAAAAAGTTCTGGTTCGGTGTGACTAATAAGTCCCAAGATCACACTGTTGAAGGGTCCTAACCAATTTAAAAGTTTTAAAAAGCACTCAAAATAGATTGCCTTCCTTCTCCTCAAAACTTCATCAGTTATTCTTGGCTATAAATAAAAACCAATACTGGTACTCACTTGAAGCTATACTTCATAATCCAGTTACTATTCTTAAGGGAAAATATTAATTCCTAAAATCCTACTTGGCTATATATACCATGTGGAAAAAATACAGGGCCACAGAATTCTTCCCCACACACACTCCCCACCCAGCCCGGCCCTCCCCCACCCAGGCCTGCCATTTCATCTCTGCTTTATTGGCATGCACATCTGGATTACATAAATTTCAAGTATGGGTTTCAATATTAGTACTGCTTAAGGTTACGATACTTGACAAATCTCGAATGCCAGGACGTCAAATCAAATTAGCTTGACCAGTCACAGAAGACAAGGGGAGAGAGGGATGGACAACTGGGGCACTACAATAATAAACAAGGTGCGCCGCTGATCCACTGTTCCTTGTTTAGCTGGCGTGGAGGCTTCAGACGTGACCTAATAACCTCTCAGATCCAAGAGAATGCGAACTTGTAGGTCCATGTCTCCATCCCTTAGCAGAACAGTAGGTGCCCACTTGGCTGAGAAGTATGTATGTATGTATTTGAGATGGAGTCTTGCTCTGTTGCCCCAGGCTGGAGTGCAATGGTGTGATCTTGGCTTACTATAATCTCCAACTCCCGGGTTCAAGTGATTCTCCTGCCTCAGCCTTCTGAGTAGCTGGGATTACAGTCACCCACCACCACACCCAGCTAATTTTTGTATTTTTCATAGAAACAAGGTTTCACCATGGTGGCCAGGCTGGTCTTGAACTCCTGACCTCAGGTGATCTACCCGACTTGGCCTCCCAAAGTGCTGGGATTACAGGCATAAGCCACCGTGCCCGGCCAGAAGTATGTATTTAAAAGTTCAAATGAAACTATTTGGATGTAAACCCAGTTAATCTAGGGTCTCATAAACAACATCTTTGAAATTTCAAATTTTACCTTTGTTACTCAAGTTCTGGTCTTAGCCCCTACAGGTAGCTTTTAGCATGTCATGACTCTGGTATTTCAAGATGGTAGTGGATTGGGTAAGACATGCAATTCTTCATGATAAAATCTAAAAGTGAGTGGCTACAAAACAAGTTATCAAATGCTTTTCATTTCATTTCCTAAATGTCTTATTTGGAACAAACAAACAAACAAACAAAACAGATTTGGCCAGGCACGGTGGCTCATGCCTGCAATCCCAGCACTTTGGGAGGCCAAAGTGGGTGGATCACTTGAGGTCAGGAGTTCCAGACCAGCCTGGCCAATATGGTGAAATCCCGTCTCCACTGAAAATACAAAAATTAGCCAGGTGTAGTGGTGCACACCTGTAATCCCAGCTACTCGGGAGGCTGAGGCAGGAGAATCACTTGAACCCAGGAGGCAGAGGTTGCAGTGAGCACTGCACTCCAGCCTGGGTGACAGAGCGAGACTCTGTCTCAAAAACAAAACAAAACAAAACTAAACAACAGATTCTCTTTTTTTTTTTTTTTTTGAGATGGAGTCTTGCTCTTATTGCCCAGGCTGGAGTACAATGGCACAATCTCAGCTCACTGCAACCTCCACTTCCTGTGTTCAAGTGATTCTCCTGCCTCAGCCTCCTGAGTAGCTGGCATTACAGGCGCCTGCCACCACACCTGGCTAAGTTTTGTATTTTTAGTAGAGACAGGGTTTCGCTATGTTGGCCAGGCTGGTCTCAAACTTCTGGCCTTGTGATCTGCCCGCCTCAGCCTCCCAAAGTGCTGGGATTACAGGTGTGAGCCACCGCACCTGTCTCAGAGTCTCTTTTCTTAATATTCTCATATCACTTGTTATAAACGTTTGCGATCTGCAGAAGGAGCAGGATATAATACAAAAAACTAAAAAAAAAAAAAAGTTAAAAAATTATTTCTATTTTTTTATTTTTTAACTTTGGGGATAATTAGATAATCCAGAATTTCTTCAATGTTTTTCCTAGCTCCTGGGGATGTTAAAAGGAGAAAGGTGCTCATGGGAATTCGATTTGAGTGCTGCTGGATTTAACATGGTTGAGTTTGTTTCCTTACTGCAGGACTTCTCAGGGCCTTGAATATGCAAATTGTATATTATAAAATGCCAAGAAGGAAAGACAGTGCATTGCACTTTCTAAATATATTTGGCCATGGAACCTTTTCCTGTGCTACATTTTCATAGTATTCTGAGAACCACTTTGGGGATTAGTTGACCCTAAGTCCTCTGGTTAATCATTATCACCCTAATCCTTGATAGAAAAAATAAGGCTATACAATGTGCTGGCCTCCATTTTGATGCACTGAGGGAATGGCTGAGTGTCCTCACCAGTCCTTGTTGGGGCACAAGGGACAGAATCACGCCTAACTTCCCACAGTTCCCTACAGGACCTGCGCTTGTCAATAACACTGCTTGCTTCTTTCTAGGTCTCCAAAATGTCCAACACCCGGGTAGGAGTGGGCATTTCACTGGCGCCTTCATAAGAGCTAAATCATTGCACACACAAAGCTGTGTGCTGGCATTTCCAAGTCAGAGAGACTCAGCGCCAACTTGGAAAACACTTAGGAGATGTGCTTCAAGTCAGGCTCCCCATAAACAGGCTGGGAAAGTGGCCAAAGATCCCAGCCACTGTGGAAGTTCAATGGACTCTGGAGACTACAATTAACCTCTGGGGCAGTGTAATGTCTGATAATGGCCTGTGAAAAGTACATACAGAAATGCAACTCCATGGGTATAATGTGTATGCACAGGTGTTTCGTTTTCTTCCTAGGGTCCTCAGTCACTGGGGAAAACTAAGCAGAAACAAACCATCCTCTTACTTCAAAATGAAACCTGAGCAAATGCATGAACTGTCCAGTTTGTGAGTGAGATAGAATGAGTATTACTAAGGTGCTATTTATTCATTAGCACCACCAGTTCCTGAAAGCTCACTACTGCCACATGCTTTGCAATGTGTTCTTTACATATTTATATTTATCTTTTTAAATAGAGATGGGGTCTTGCTATGTTGCTGAGGCTGGTCTTGAACCCCTGGGCTCAAGCCATCCTTCTGCCTCAGGCTCCCAAAGTGCTGGGATTATAGAGTGAGCTGCCATGCCCGGTCTGTTCTTTACTTTAATCCTCACTGTGACCCTATAGAGACTCTACTATTTTATTCCATTATACAGATGAGGAAATGAGGCCAGTGAAGTTAAAGATCCAGAGACAGTCAGGGGCAAAGCCAGAATCTGAACTCAGATCTATTTAGTGTCATAGCCTGAGCTTCCCCAACCTATCTGTCTGACACTTCTTTATGAATTGTTAACTTTATACTATGTACAGTGGGGGTTAAATGGACCAGACTTGAAGTCGGACCAGGGATTCTATTCTCAAGAAGAAATCAGATGTTGAGATGAAAGGCCCGAGACATAAAGATCTAAATTCCAGAAGGCACTCACTAACACTTATAGAGAAAATAACTTTTACAGCCAGTGACTATTCTAAATGCTTTTCTTTTCTTTTCTTTTGAGATGGAGTTTTGCTCTTGTCACCCAGGCTGGAGTGCAATGGCGCGATCTCAGCTCACTGCAACCTCGACCTCCCGGGTTCAAGCGATTCTCCTGACTCAGCCTCCCAAGTAGCTGGGACTACAGGTGTATGCCACCACGCCCGGCCAGAGACAGCGTTTCACCATGTTGGTCAGGCTGGTCTTAAACTCCTAACCTCAAGTGATCCACCTGCCTCAGCCTCCCAAAGTGCTGGGATTACAGGCGTAAGCCACCATGCCTAGCCTCTAAATGCTTTTCATAAACATTTGATCCTCACAAGGACACTATGCGATAGGTGCCATAATCCCTATTGTACAGATGAGAACATTGAGTCACAAGGTAGTTGGGGGCTTGCCTGAGGTCCCACAAGCAGGAAGAATGGAGCAGGGATGGGACCCAGCGTGTGGAGGCTTTACTACTACACAGCACAGCACTGCAAAGAAGGGAGTGGGTGAGTCTGGAGCTAAGACAGTGAGGCTGACCCAGCTTCCCAGGCCATGGCTCTGCTACCGGCCTGCTGGGCTGATCTGGTTCCCAACAGGTAGGTTTGAGGAGAGAGCACCGCCCGGTCCTCACTGTACCCATTCAGAAAGTCCTCCTCTGATGCCTGTGGCGACTCAGCACCTTCCTAGCTCTGACAACTGCCCTGAAGCCCCTCTTTCTCTCTCTTGCCCTCCCAGGTCTGGGAGACAGGTTAGCTGTCCTAAGCCTTTTGACCTCAGGGCCCCTACTGCTAACATAATGAGCATGTCTGGAGGATCTGCCACAATTATCTGTCAACCCTTACAGACTAGACCACATTAAGTCCTCAATAATGGACAATCTAAACACTCACCATCTGGCCAGACACTAAAGTGTGGGAGGGGTACTTTATATGTCATTACTTCTAAACCTTATAACCACCCTTCGAGGTAGGTATCTAATCCCTGTTTAATAAATGCGGATGCTCAAGCTCAGAGAAGTTAATTAGCTTACCCAAGGGTGAGGCAGTAATTGGAGGAGCCAGAACATTAAGTGAAGAAGCAGTGGACTCAAAATCCTTGGGTGCTTTCCTCACACCATACTACTTTTCCTAAGATACGTATATAACTACCCGCCGTATAATGAAGAAAATGGGAAGCTCCCTAATTGTGGCACAGATAGAGCAAAGCAGGGGAGGTCGTTTCAGGCTAGGAGGAGGTGGTGGCATTGAAAGTGGTCATAGTTGCCTTAAATGGGAGAGCCCAGAACATACTGGGCCAAGCAGCAAAGTTCTAGGCATTCCAGGAATGGGAACCTCCACCCAAACCACTGTCTCAGCAAGCAGGACACCCACCATGGTCCCTCCTGGCCCAGGAACATGCACCCCCATCCAGTGCCCAGGTGTGGACATCTTCCTGGTGAACACCTAGCCAGGGTCCTCTAAGACCTTCCCACTCAGACAGTTGATCCTGGTTCTGCTATCTGCTTCTCCGTGTGTGTCCGCTCCAATCTTCGATCTCGGGTCCTAGCTCTGTACTGGCTTGAAACCACCCCAAGTTCCCTGTTTAGCACAGCTGCCCACACCCAAGCCTCAGAATTATTCTGGCTCCTACTGAAATCCAGGGTGTGGCTCAATACGTACACACAGCATCATCCCTTCCACCCACTGACAGAGCCTCTGTGCCTCCCCTGGGCCCTTTTGTCTAGACAATCCTGTAACCATCACCGACGCTGTGCCAACCAAGCTCTGAAATTCTAGCACAGCCCTTCGGGGACTCCCGCTGGGCCGGGCAATGAAAGCCAGAACCCAAATTATTTGTTTTCTTCAGAAAATCCTGATGATTCCCAAGAGTCATCCCCACAAGGAAGCTGCACCACCGAGTTCCAGTATGTTGACAGTTTATTCATCTGAAGTTGCTGTTCACACACACAAAGCTACATCGCAGGATGGAAGCAAGGCTTACCTTCACCTTCTAGCTCTTGGAACACTGTGCCTCTTCTCTTATTCGAATGTCACAGTTTTATATTATTCAAAAAATTATCCCAAACAAGTCATTGAGACCGTATGGAAATATTTTGGTACAGATGAAGTTCACAGCAGTGCTGATATAACAGAGGACAAATAAACTATAAATCAAAATGCCTAGTAATATGTGATGGATTACATAAGTCCATTATATATGTCTTAGTTCATTTGAGCTGTTCTAGCAAAATACCATAATGTAGGTCTAGGCTTAGAAACAACAGAAATTCATCTCTCATGGTTCTGGAGACTGGGAAGTACAAGATCGAGGGAGGTAAGTGTCCAGTGAGGGCCTGCTTTCTGGTTCATAGATGGCACTTTCTCGCTGTATCCTCACATTATGGAGGAGCCGAGGCAGGTCTCTGGGGCCTCTTCCCAAAGGTCCCACTTCCTAATATAATCCCATTGCTGATTAGGTTTCAACATATGAATCTGGGGTGGGGAGGGGACACAAACATTCAGACCATTGTAATATAGAACATTTCATATAATGAAATACCTTGTAGGGCATTAAAAATGAACATGCAGAAGAGGTGTATTTATTGATTTGGAAAGATATTTATAATACATTGAACGAAAAGCAGGTTTTAAAATAGTATTGAAAGTGAGATCACATTTTTGTAAAGAAAATATCTATACGCACATCAACATCTTGACACAAACTCCAAACAGTGAGATTATAGATTAATGTAACGTACTTTTCTTTTTTCTTTTTTTTCTTGAGACGGAATCTCACTCTGTTGCCCAGGCTGGAGTGCAGTGGCGCAGTCTCAGCTCACTGTACCCTCCATCTCCCAGGTTCAAGTAATTCGCCTGCCTCAGCCTTCCAAGTAGCTGGGATTACAGGCATACACCACCACACCTGGGTAATTTATTTATTTGTTTATTTATTTTATTATTATTATTTTTTAGTAGAGATGGGGTTTCACCATGTTGGCCAAACTGGTCTCGAACTCCTGACCTCAGGTGATTCACCCACCTCGGCCTCCCAAAATTCTGGGATTACAGGCAGGAGCCACCATGCCTGGCCTTGTAATGTGCTTTTCATTATCCATATTTTTTAAGTTTGTCTATATTGAATGTATTATAAAATACAAGTTATAAAATTTGTAAAAAAAAGTCTTTTTCTTTTTTTGAGATGGAGTCTCACTTTGGTCGCCCAGGCTGGAGTGCAGTGGCATGATCTCGGCTCACTACAACCTCCGCCTCCTGGGTTCAAGTGATTCTCATGTCTCAGCCTCCCGAGCAGCTGGGACTACAGGCACATGCCACCACACTCAACTAATTTTTGTATTTTTAGTAGAGATGGGGTTTCACCATGTTGGCCAGGCTGGTCTTGAACTCCTGACCTCAAGTGATCTGCCTGCCTCAGCCTCCTAAAGTGCTGGGATTACAGGTGTGAGCCACCGCACCTGGCCTATAAAAAAGTCTTGATTAAAGAAGCAGCATATATCCATTTAGCAAGTATCAAAGTATATATTGAGGAAAAACACCATCTCATAAATCTAAGCTTCCGAGTTCCAAATTTAATCAAAGGCAATTTAGAACATGGGTCAGACAGAACATTATAACTAAATGCCAGCCAGCATAGAGGGGAGCATCACAAGGTGACCCTTGAGGGCACTATTTTTGTAGGTGGTCTTTCAACTGCAAAATATTTCCCCAGGAATAAGGAGATGCAGTTGCCAGGAAACTTAGTCCTAGGGGCCACATTTGGTTCCTCACTCTCAGCAACCAGGCTTCCAACTGGCTTTCTTATCTCCTAATAAGATCCTTTCTAAAGCCAGAAGGAAGGGAGAATGCCTCAGTAGCCAGTTTTATGGAAGTAAGTTGCTGAGTTCTCTGACTTCTTGGTAAATTTAAAGGAGGGCTTCCCTACCTGGATTGATAATGTCCAGATGCAGAGCATCTCAAACTGTGCCACGCACATGAATCCCTGGGATCTTGTCCAAACAGGGCTCTGATACAGCAGGTCTGTGGTGGGGCCTGAGAGTCTGCATTCTAACAAGCCCCCAGGTGATGCCGATGCTGCTGCTGCTGCAGAGACCTCACTCTGAGCAGTAAGGCCCGATCCACGTCTCAGATAGAAGGACTGGGCTCGGCCCAGGGATGCTCAGCTGAACTGAGACAATGGGCCACCTCGCATCATCCTGTAGGGCAGAGATGGCTCAGCTTTGGTTCTCAGGCCACTGGTGATTAATGAGCAAATGACCCCCGTGGAGCCCTAACGGATCTGGATGATTTAATGTTCTTATCAAAATGGGCCATTTGCCACAGTGACCAGAAGCATTGGTCCCAATGTCTGAGCTCCCTTACAGGACCTCTTTGTATAACCAGAATCACCCGTGGGTACCTGGAAAAGGCAGGCAGCACCAAAGATTCCATTCAGAAACAGAACTTTAATCACACTAATAAATCAGCCTACAAAGAGTAATTATCGACTGGCTTCCATGAAAGCTGACGTTGGAAGAAAAGGTGTGAGAGTGGAAGACAGACGTAAGGAGGTCATACTTAGGGTGAATTGGTGACGGATGAACAAGAAGCAGGGAATGGGTAACTGTAACCAGAAAGATGGAGAAAGCGGAGGGCTTAAACATACATAGGAACATTTATAAAATAAATAACTATTTGTAAATAAATTAAAATGGTAAGAGATGGACCCAAGTCCAGCACTGCAGCCAGAAATCTGTCAGGAGGCCCTGAATACTGGCAGCAGGCTGTGTGCCTGCACACACCCCACCTGATACCGCCTGGAGCCGGAGGGGTGTTAATGAGGCTGGGTGGAGAGGCAGACCCCATTTTTCATCACTGACACTCAGACTGGCTGTCCTCAGCCCAGGAGCCTGGCCAGTCAATCAGCCGCCAGCTCCGCTGTGTATAAACACCTTCCATCCTCAGTCAGCAAAAGAGGCAGGTGCTAGAGATCTGGTCACGGTCAGTTGGACAATCTGATAAAGCCTTCCTGGGGTCGCTGTGGCCCGAGAACAGCCCTGGCATAATTAGACCAGGCGGAGGGGCTGTCAGGCAATCTAGGCGGAAATCACAGGGCCTCTGCCAATCAAAGGGAAACCCAACCGAGGGGACGGGTGGGGAGGGGGACATTTGCTGTACAAGTGGACAGTGGGGGAGGGGAGGTTTCCCCGAGGCTGGCTCATGACTCTGGCAGGGCTATGCAGCTCATTATGCAAGCCCCAGAGCTAGGCGGGTGCTATCGATCACTATCGGGGGTCCCTGAGGATTCATCATTATGTAGCAGGACCTGGTGCGTGCTTTGCTGTGGCGGTAACCAGAGGAACATGGCAATGCATCCTTGCCAACGGAAAACAGAGTGACCCTTTTTTCCCCCTCTTTTAATTATCTTGCAGGCTTCTTAACCACGAAGGTGCAGAAATGGACAGTAATAATAAAAACACCTCAAAAGGTTTGTAGTTTACAAGGCCATTCTACACGTGCAATCTTAGGGAGGCCAGGCGAGGGTTCATCCTTAAGATACCACAGCTGGGAACACAGGGACCTGCTGCTCTACCCTGGAACCCTGTCACACGTGCACAAAATGCTAGATTCACTGAGGGATTTCAGTCTTTTTAAGAACTGGGTAGTGGGCCGGGCGCGGTGGCTCACGCCTGTAATCCCAGTGCTTTGGGAGGCCGAGGCGGGCGGATCACAAGGTCAGGAGATCGAGACCACGGTGAAACCCCGTCTCTACTAAAAATACAAAAAATTAGCCGGGCGCGGTTGTGGGCGCCTGTAGTCCCAGCTACTCGGGAGGCTGAGGCAGGAGAATGGCGTGAACCCGGGAGGCGGAGCTTGCAGTGAGCCGAGATCGCGCCACTGCACTCCAGCCTGGGCGACAGAGCGAGACTCCGTCTCAAAAAAAAAAAAAAAAAAAAAAAAAGAACTGGGTAGTGCTCTCCAACTGCTCTCCCAGCATGGGCCTCTATGGCATCTCAATTGGCTGGGTGCTTCTGACTGCTTTTTGGGAAGAGACGCCCAGGTTACTGAGAGGCAAGCCCTTCTATGATCCTTTTACTCCGTTGTTTCTTCTATTACTAAGCTAAAAGTTCCCCTCCTGCATCTTGTGTCTGTAACTGGGATGGTCTAAACTTGACGGGCAGCCTCTGTCCTGGGCCTGCTTGCACTTGGGAAAGGAGTCTCTTGGTACATCTCCCACGTAAATTCAACTCAATGACCCAATACTACAGTTGGGGAAAACAAAAGAGATTTACATTGCACATTTATAGAAGAAAACATTATAATCGCCTGTAGTCTCAACTACTTGGGAGGCAGAGGCAGGATGACTGCCTGAGCCCAGGAGTTTGAGGCCAGCCTGGGCAACATAGAAAGGACCCTATCTCAAAAAAAAAAAAAAAAAAAAATTAGTAAATAAAAATTTTAGGCTGGGTGATGGCTCACACCTGTAATCCCAGTACTTTGGGAGGCAGAGTCAGGAGGATCGTTTGGAGCCAGGAGTTCAAGACCAGCCTGGGCATCACTGTGAGACCCTACTTCATTATTATTATTATTGAGACGGAGTCTCGCTCTGTTATCCAGGCTGGAGTGTAGTAGCGCAATCTCGGCTCACTGCGACCTCTGCCTCCCCAGTTCAACCGATTCTCCTGCCTTAGCCTCCCAAGTAGCTGGGATTACAGGTGCCTGCCACCACACCCAGTTAATTTTTGTATTTTTACTAGAGACAGGGTTTCACCATCTTGTCCAGGCTGGTCTTGAACTCCTGGCCTCAAGCAATCCACCTGGCTTGGCCTCCCAAAGTGCTGGGATTATAGGCATGAGCCACCACACCCAGCCTCAAAATATTTTTTAAAAGATCCCTCTTTCTGTGCCTAGGTTCCTTCCCCAGCATCCTTCTTCCAGCATCCACCTCTAGATCTCCCATTCCTGTTTTTGGTTCTTACCATCCATCACCACTTTCATGCTGTTTCTGCTCCTCTCATCATTCCCAGCAAAACAAAAGCCTTTTAGCTAGGACTCTCAACATGTCTCCCCTTGGAGACTTAGAAACATATTCATGGATATTATGCTGAGTGAAAGAAACCAGCCTCAAAAGCTTACATACCGCATGACTCCATTTATATGATATTCACACAAGACAGAACTACCACCATGGAGAACAGATTGGTGGTTGCTGGGGCTGGGGGAGGGAAGGGTGTGACTATCAAGCATAGCAGGAGGGAGCTCTGGAAGGATGGAACTGTTCTGCCTCCTCATCATGGTGGTGGTTGCACAAATGAATACATGTGTTAACTCATAGGACTTGGTCTGGGTGCTGTCGTGGCTCATGCCTGTAATCCCAGCACTTTGGGAGGCTGAGGTGGGAGGATTGCTTGAGCCCAGGAGTTCAAGACCAGCCTGGGCAATATAGCAAGACCCCATCTTTATTTAAAAAAAAAACTCATAGGACTGTATACACACCTCTAAAAGTCAAACTTACTGTATGACAATTTAAAAAATATATACAGTAAAAGAAGAGATCTCTTGGCTAGGTGTGGTGGCTCATGCCTGTAATCCTAGCACTTTGGGAGGCCAGGAGTTTGAGACCAGCCTGAGACCAGCCTGGCCAACATGGCAAAATCCCACCTCTACTAAAAATACAGAAATTAGCCAGGCGTAGTGACGTGCGCCTGTAGTCCCAGCTACTCAGGGCTCTGAGGTGGAAGAATTGCTTAAATGTGGGGGGTGGAGGCTGTAGTGAGCTAACAGCACACCAGCCTGGGTGACAGAGCAAGACTCTGCTTTAAAAAAAAAAAAAAAAAAAAAAAAAAAGATCTCCTCTTTATACAGCCGGAGCAATTCTGCAATTATGAATGAGCAACCAAATAGAGCCACTTCTTCAGAATTCTTCCAATTTTTGAAGACAGTTTTCTGCATGACATACAGAGCCTCTCTACACAAGCTAGGGCTTCCCCAGGTATTACTTGACTTCAAGGGTCCTCTTCTATTTTACCTTGGAGAGGCCTTTCCTGAGCCCTCTCTGTAAGGCAGCCGAACCCTCTCCTCACTCTGTTTCCACGGTATTTTTTTTTCTTTTTTGTGGAACATCTCACTATTGCTTGTCTGTCTCCACTCCCCTAGAAAAGTGAAAGGATGCTCCACAGTCAGAGAGCCACCCTGCTCCCCCACTGTATCCACATCACTTAGAACGTGATGGCCAGAGATGCTCAAGACTGAATGAATAAGCCATGAGGAAGAGAGAGCTTGAACACGATGGGGATAATAATGGGGCCGGGAGTGGTATGTTGAAACCCAAATCCATGACAATTTTCTCTAGCCATTATCTAAGTTTTAGTTTTCCAGATATTTCAGCTCATTTCCCCCAATATTTTATTATTAAAAATTGCAGACATACAGGAAAGTTGAAAGCATTTCTTTTCACATACTCCAGAAAAAAGCCAGTAAGTTGAAAGCTTTTTTACAGTGAACACCTTTATAACCACTATTTAGACTATAGCCTTTCATTTACATTTTGCTATACTTGTCTTATCTACTTAGCTAGGTCTGTTCTTCTATCCATCCTTTTATCTATCTTACTTTTTCTTCACCAATTTCTATTCAATCACCCAAAAACACCCCATTGCGTAAACAAGGAAAACAAACAAAAGATGAGGTCACTCTTCAGAGTTATCCTAAGCACAAGAACAATCAAAGATTTCCAATAGCCGGGTCCCCTAGAAGCCATGTGCCCCTTGCAAGTTTTCTGAGCACTTGAAATCAAGTCTGAAAAAATTGTAACGGAACAGATAGGGCCCAGAACAGACAGAGTGATTCTTCCATCGCCTCATTAGTCTCTTGGTCGTTTTTGGCCCAGGAGGAGGATAGGGGCGGGAGGGGGCAGTTAGGGAGCTCACAGGCCCACAGAGAGATGACAATGAAGGATGACCCTCAACCACGTTTCCAAGGTCCCTCTCTTGCAGGCCAGACCTCTATGTTGTTGCAGAAATCACTCCTGGGTGCACAAGGAAGGCATAGGGGCTGCGACAGAAGATACATGGAAACACTCTACGGCCCTGATACGAAGCACAGTCTTCCTCTGGACGTTCCTGCATCTGGTCATAACATCAGCAATGACCTTCACCGTCCCTCTGGGTTTATTAATCACATACTTCCAATCCCCACCTCTGCCTTCAAATGGAGACCAACAACATGGCTGTTTTTACTGAGGTCGTGTTTGTTAAATGAGAATCTGCTTTTCCAATTCTGGCATCAGCACTGCCTGCAAAACTGCCTCTGCCCTTGAAGAAAGTGGGTCAATAACATAAATCTATGATCAGTTAAGTTCTGACAGGGGCGGCAAGAGCTATCTAACAGAACTCTTAAACTTTCTAGGTCCAGGAGGACCTGATTGTCAGTTCTCAAACATCTGAGTTCTGTAACAACTTACTCAGCTTCCCTTAACATCCAAGTTCCTATTCTATCGTGGTCCAAACTTAGAATCTGATGAAGGGTAATAGAGCAGGAAGAAACAAAGTACACATCAACACAGCATTTTGCAATTAATTTCAGGAGTTCGCCAAGGCACATCTACAGCCTCTAAGTCCCAACAGCCATGGTTAATGCTAATGTCGTGCTTACCATGCACTGGGCACCGTGCTAAGTGCTTGACCTACATTGTTTTATTTAATCTCATGACAACTCAATTACCATTATCCCATTCTCAAAGGTAGAAAATGAGGCTTAGAGAGGCCACGCAATATGCCTCCTAAAGCTACACAACTTGTAAGCAGCTGAGTTGGAATTTACCCAGGCCTGACTCCAGGACCGTAGGGAGGAAACTAATGGCATTTCTCATGAGCCCACAAACCAGCTCTGCTCAGGTCATAACTTGAAGCTACCCTGACCTCAAGTCTTCCTTCCCATCCAAATATGGCTTCTTCTGGAGTTCAGAGTCAATGCATGAGACACCCGCCTTAGGCAGGCTGGGTCTTGCCCTGAGCACAAGACCCTCAGGCCAGAACAAAGGAGGCCTGGGGACAGGTAAACAAATCCTGAGAGATGATAAAAACACACCCTTCTAGGCAAAGAGTACCCCAGAAAGAACCAGCTCCTGGGCCTCATCAGATGTGCGTTGGTTGATCCACACAGCCTTTTTTTTTTTTTTTTTTCCTTTTTGTGGAGAACGGGGTCTCGCTATATTACCCAGGTAGGTCTCGAACTCCTGGGCTCAAACTATCCTCCCACCTCTGCCTCCCTGAGAGCTGGGATTACAGGCGTGAGCCACCGCGCCTGGCCACACAGCCTTTTTAAGGTTTATATTTGAGTAGCTTTTAGGCAAGGCCTGGAACTAACTACAGTCCTCCCTCTTCCCAATTGTCCTATACAATTTCCAGTTATTTCACCTCCAACAACTTCTTTAAAACAAATTAACATAGATAAATGACCTAGTCCCTGAAGACATTTGAAAGGGATTCCTAAATTGCGGAAATCAGTTGTATTGGCCTTAGGATGGAATTTTGGATGCGAAATAATCAAATGGTGAAGTATAGAAGAAACAGAAATACAGCAAATGTCTTTCTAGATTACATTTGTGTCAAAGTAGCTGTCTTGCCTTGCATGATCCCATGAATAATTTGCATTGTCAAAACTGTAGCTGGACTTAAGGTTTACCTTGTGGCCATGGAGCAGAGAAGGCCGAAAGTTCCTTTTGCCAAGATTGTATCTAATTCCTCCCTGGCCTCAGCAGTCCATGCCAATCCCAGTAACTCCAGGAAAATACCTGGTAAACTTTAAATGTGCGGTTCTTCTCTGTAATAGGTGATAGTAATCGAAGAGAGCAGAGAGTTTAAGAAGCTCATTAACCACATATGGCAGATATGAAAATCATGTAGAGACATCAAGGGCAGGATGGCTTCAAGAAAAACCAGTGCTGTGGCTCACACCTGTAATCCCAGCATTTCGGGAGGCCAAGGTGGGAGGATCGCTTGAGGCCAGGAGTTCAAGACCAGCCTGGGCAATACAGCAAAATCCTTGTCTCTATAAAAAGTGAAAAAAGAAAAACCAGAGGCAGAAACACCATGGAACAAAAGAAAAGTGTGTGCTGCAGAGGAGAGAATCATTTTGTCTTGAACACGGATGGATAAGTGTCTCCGGGAATTCCACAGACAGGACTAATAGCTAAAATTACCAGCTTAAACGATTTCTCATGTTCATTCTCTGAAGTGCTATAAATGGAAACAGTTATAAATTTTTTTCCCAATAAAGTGCTCACATTCTTCTTTCTGAGACACAAGAGACTAACATTCATTTAAGACCAACTGAGGAAAAATAGCATTTTACAGCCACTGTGCAAATCTGAAAGTCTTCATCTGCCAGAGGAAACAGAGCAAGTGGCTCCCAGGCTTCCCAGGCTCCCTGCACATATGGGGGAACGGGGTTTGTCATTATGTGTGAATATCAATGAGCTTCAGATCTAAGTCAATGCCATAGCAATCCCCAAGGAAACTGGCTAAGTGTTCGTAACAGCCTGATAACTTTGGGAATGAAGGGGACAATAGTCTCGTTTTCTAATTGGATCAGAATCAGCTTTGATGTCTTCATCCCAAGTGGACCAGCTTTTGCTTCCCGGCCAGCCTCTCCCACCGGGATGCAGGGGTCTGTAAGCACCTTCCTAATGCGGAGGAGGGAAAGCTGAAGACCCGTCTGTCGGCAGAACACATGGGCTGTAAAACTGGCAATTCTAGTCTCCAAGATCACAGAGTAGAACAGAGGTGGCACAGGGTTCTTGGGAGTGGGGCACAGGACTGAAAACTATCCCAACTGATATGTTTATTTTTATTTTTTGAGATGGAGTTTTGTTCTTGTTGCCCATGTTGGAGTGCAATGGTGCGATCTCGGCTCACTGCAACTTCCGCCTCTTGGGTTCAAGCGATTCTCCTGCCTCAGCCTCCCGAGTAGCTGGGATTACAGGCACCTGCCACCACGCCCTGATAATTTTTGTAGTTTTAGTAGAGTCGGGGTTTCACCATGTTGGCCAGGCTGGTTTCGAACTCCTGATCCCAGGTGATCCACCTACCTCAGCCTCCCAAAGTGCTGGGATTACAGGCGTGAGCCACCACGCCCGGGCTGATATGTTTATTTTTAAAATTTTTTAAAATTTAACATATATGGGCTGCTTTTGGTTGGGCAAAGGGGTCTGAAAAGAAACATCCCTGCTTGTAGCTAATAGGAGGGTGTTTTTTTTGGCTTTTAGAGTGACTTACACCAATAATACAAAGGTATCGTTTAAACGAATGCACTAGGAACCTGAATGCAACTGATTTACACATTTAAAACATAAGCCATATATACTAATTTGCCAAGTCCTGACCCTAGCCCATATATTTTCGAGATCTACTGAACTAGGGAAGGGAGGAGCAAATCTAAATAGACCTTAAGTCAAGCATATAGTGTATTTCATTCTGCTTGAGACACTGGCCTAAGTCCCCTGGATCCAAGGCTGAATTCCTTCTGTTCATCCTATACCCCACTCCCTCCCCCAGTAATGAGGGAAGGAAAAGCCACAGTGTTCTCTGAGAGGACTGAGAATGATTTAGCAAAGACTCACTCGGAAACTTCTAAAACAGCTGCAGAAGCTACATGCCTTATGGCACAAAGATGATCTTTCCTACTTTGCAAAGTGTTAAGATGTTGGCCTTGGCCTCAAAACAGCTAGTTTTCCTTGGGTTCTTTTAGTCATGGTCTGTGAAGATGGCAGCGTTCGCAGACCATGTGGAGGCTGGCCAGGGCCACTGGTCTCTACTGTGGTCAGAATCCAGTCAGTCATCTTGCCTTTGCCTACTGGTTTGTCCATTTAACAAATATTTAAGAAATACTTCTTATGCGGCAAGGTATTTACTTGATATGAAACAGACCAAAGTCCCGCCTTAAGGACGTTATATTCTAGTGGGTGGAAGATGGACAATAAGAAAATACAGGTATGGCAGATAGCAGTTGTTGATAGGAAGAAAAGTCAAGCCAGGAGAGCGAATGGAGAGGGACAGGGGAGCGGAGCTCCCTCATAGGGAGGTCAGGGAGGGCTTCTTGGAGGAGGTGGCAATGAAGCAGAGACTGGCACTAAGTCAGGGAGCCTGTGATGGGGCCACCTGGGTAAGGTAACAGCAGGTACAAACCCCCAAGGGGTGGTAATAACGGAGTCATTGAGGAAGGTAGGGGCCAAATCACAAATGACTTGGTCTACTGTGGAAGGGCCTTGGATTTTACTCTAAGTGTAACGAACCAGTGGCATGGTAAGAGCTGAACTTTTAAAACCTGGCTCTGGTTTTGAGGAGCAAGAGTGGGGTCAAGCAGACAGGTTAGGAGGTCATGGATGCAGTGGAAGGGTGAGGGTTGTGCCTCAGACTAGAGCAACAGCAGTGGAAACAGTGTTTTCTGAGGGCAGAGTTGGCAGGCTGGCTCACAGCCTGGGTATGGTGTGTGAGAAAGAAGAATCGAGGATAGCTGCTAGGTTTTCAGCAGAGTAACTATTACTCCTGCCATTTACTGATGTAGGGGGGCGCCTGGGAGAGAAGCAGGGGAGGTGAGACTAGGACTGCAATTCTGGGCAGGGGACACCTGATGGAACATGAGGAGGCTGGAGGAGAGTCAGGGCTGAGGGCAGCGTCCTGGCTGGTAGTGCTTGCGATGTGACTCTCAGAGCCAGATGGGGTCACCTGGGGAACTGGAGCAGATGAAGAAGAGGCTGCAGGGTGGAGAGGCCCGAAGGTGGGCCTAGAGAGCTCTCTCAACCCTAAGGAGAAGGAAGAACTCTTAAAAGGGGCTGAGAAGGAGAAGCCATTGAGGAAAGATGAGAGTCAAGGGTGTCATGCCCCAGGCGCCAAGTGCAGGAACTGTTTGGGGAAGCAATGAGTGACCAGCTGTGTCAAATGCTGCTGAGATGCCCTTCCAAGGTGCAGAAGAAAATTTGCACATGTGGACACACACACACCTGTGACAGAGACTGGGTTAACGGTAAGGCAAACAGGGTAAAATTTTTTTTTTCTTCTTTTTTTTTCTCAAGATGGAGTCTTCCTCTGTTGCCCAGGCTGGAGTGCAATGGTGCGATCTCGGCTCACTGCAACCTCTGCCTCCTGGGTTCAAGTGATTCTCCTGCCTCAGCCTCCCAAGTAGCTCGGATTACAGGTGCACGCCACCATGCCCGGCTAATCTTTTGTATTTTTAATAGAGACGGGGTTTCACCATGTTGGCCAGGCTGGTCAGTAAAATGTTAATATTTGGGGATCTGGGTAAATGAAGTATAAAAATTCTTTGTTCTATTCTTGCAACATTCTATACATCTGAAAAGTCAAAATAAATGTTAAAAGAAGAAAATGGTAGGGTACAAGTGACTCAAGCCTTTAAGTGAGGCAAAGGTGGGCAGATCCCTTGAGCCCAGGAGTTTGAGATCAGCCTGGGTAACATGGCAAAATCTCTACAAAAAATTTAAAAAGTCAGCCAGGAGTGGTGGAAGGCGGTAGTCCACTCACTTGGGAGGCTGAGGTGGGAGGGTCACTTGAGCCTGGGGGTGTTGAGGCTGCAGTGAACAGTGATTGCGCCACTGCACTCCAGCCTGGGTGACAGAGCGAGACCCTGTCAAAAAGAAAAGAGAGAGATCAAGAAAGAAGAAGTGACAATGGGCCTTTGAGTCTGACAATACACAACTTGTTGATACCCTCAGAAGAGCGACTTCAAAGGAGCAGTGGCGATGAGACCTTGATTGTTGCTGGCAGGAGAGAATCAGTGGGAAAATGATGGTGCTGACTATGGCCAACGCTTCCCAGGAGTATCGCTATGAGTCAGAACATGGAAATTGAAAGATAATGCACATGAGGCCAAGTGAAAAGACTTTTGAAGATGGTTCTCGCCAGGTGTGGTGGTTCACGCCTGTAACCTCAGCACTTTGGGAGACTGAAGCAGGAAGACCCCTTGAGGCCAGGAGTTCGATACCAGCCTGGGCAACATAGTGAGTCCTCGTGTCTCTACAAAAACAGGTTTTTTGTTTGTTTGTTTGTTTTTTTGAGACTGAGTCTCACTCTGTTGCCCAGGATGGAGTGCAATGGCGCAATCTTGGCTTACTGCAACCTCCGCCTCCCGGGTTCAAGCGAATCTCTTGCCTCAGCCTCCCGAGTAGCTGGGATTACAGGTGCCTGAACCACGCCCAGCTTTTTTTTTGTTTGTTTTTAGTAGAGACAGGGTTTCACCATGTTGGCCAGGCTGGTCTCCGACTCCTGACCTCATGATCCACCTGCCTTGGCCTCCCAAAGTGCTGGGATTACAGGTATAAGCCACCATGCCTGGCCTCTACAAAAACAATGTAAACATTAGCCAGGCATGGGGGTGCAAGCCTGTAGTCCTAGCTACTTGGGAGGCTGAGGTGGGAGAATCACTTGAGCCTAGGATTTCGAGGCTGTAGCGAACCGTGATTGCATCACTGCACTTTCGTCTGGACAACAGAGCAAGATCCTATCCTTAAAAATTAAAAATAAGGCTGGGCACAGTGGCTCATACCTGTAATCCCAGCACTCTGGGAGGCTGAAGCGGGTGGATCACGAGGTCAGGAAATTGACACCATCCTGGCTAATACAGTGAAACCCTGTCTCTACCAAAAAATACAAAATATTAGCCAGGCATAGCGGTGGGCGCCTGTAGTCCCAGCTACTAGGGAGGCCGAGGCAGGAGAATGGCATGAACCTGGGAGGCGGAGCTTGCAGTGAGCCGAGATGGCGCCACTGCACTCCAGCCTGCCTGGACGACAAAGCAAGACTCTGTCTCAAAAAAAAAAAAAAAATTGAAATAAAAATATTCTTATATAAGATAGCATATTTGTTGCTGATGAGAATGATCCAGCAGAGAGAGGAGAAGTACAGGAGCAATGATCTTACACAGGCTAGAGGTGGAGGCTAGAGGTGGTGGGACCCTGACGTACAAGTTGGGGGTTGGCCAGAGACAGGAGGAGGAACGAGTCACTGCTGGAGGGCTGACAGGGTATATGGAGACAGATGCAGGAAGAGTGCTCTATTTGGGAAAGGTAATAGAAGGAAATTCTTCTGATTGCTTCTGTAATATATTTTCAGTTGAATGTGAAGGGATGGCAGGCTTTTAAGGTTTCAGAAAGAAGAGGTGTGGGAAAATAGAGTGAGCTGGCTATGGAATGAATGGCATGGTCAGGCAAAGCAGAAAGCTCTCTTGTGTGACTGTGACCATGACCATGCCTTAGTCAGCCCAGGCTGCTATAACCAGTGTCCCAGGCTGGGCAGTTTATAAACAACAGAAGTTTATTTCTCACCACTCCGGAGGCTGGAAGTCTGAGATCAGGGTGCCAGCATGGCTGGGTTCTGGTGAGGGACCTCTTCTGGGTTGCAGACTGCCAGCATCTCACTGTGTCCTCACATGGCAGAAAGAGGGCTAGGGAGCCACTGGGGGTCCCTTTTATAAGGGCACTAATTCCTTTCATAAGAGCTCCACCCTCATGACCTAATCACTTCCAAAGGTCCCATCTCCAAATACCATCACATTGGGGGTGACACAAGTGTTCAGTCCATAACAGGCTAAAAATTGAAAGTGAATTCATAGTCAGGCATGGTGATGTGCACCTGTAGTCCCGGCTACTTAGGAGGCTAAGGCGGGAGTATTGCTTGAACCCAGAAGATCAAGGCTGCAGGAAGCTATGATCATGCCACTGTACTCCAGCCTGGGCGAGAGAGCAAGACCTTGTCTCTAAAGAAGTAAATGAAAATAAAGTGAATCCAATCAGCTTGGTGTGTGCCTATTCTCCAGCCACACTGAGCTCCCTTGGTGCCAGCAGGGAGAGGGCAGACTTGGGTTTAACCAGGGTTAGGATTTTCCAGAAACGGTGAAAGAGAATGAAAGGCAAGGCAGTGTGATGGGGCATAAAATCTAAGGAGGGGAAGGAAAGAAGGAGGAGGATGGGAGAGTTCATGGACAGTGGAAGATCCCACTAGAGTGTTGGGACCAAGAAAATTAAGCTGGAAAGATGGGAATGGTAGTCAGAGAGAAGGAAGCTTAATAATATAATTTCAGAGATGATGCAGTTACTGGTCACGAGGCCCAAGGTATAACCCTGAGGGCAGGTAGCTGAGGTCAGATAAAGGACAGGACCATTGGAAGTCAGTAGGTCAAGGAATCACAAGACCAGTGTGCTCTGTGGATGTTGACATTGCCAAGAATGAGGTGGGAGTTGTGCAAAGCAAGGCAGTGAGGCAGAGGCCAGCATCTTCCAGGAAGGGGCAGGGACGGGAACCTAAGACCTGCATACCACTGAAATAAGGAGAGACAGCCGGTGGCATAATCTGAAATACTGTACGCTTCAAAAAGACTGTATTTCTTTTAAACGAGTAAACAGAGAAATGGTCTGGAAATGGCAATAAGGAGGGTCCTGGGCCATATCTAGACCTTGCAGAAATAAATCGCCACAGTTGGAGAAGGCTGTAGGGACAGTGATGTCTTCCAGGCTTCGGGTTTCAGTTAGGGCACGATGGAGAAGAAAATGTTTTGCTTTAAAAAGGCCTGACTTCCGCACAGCTCTGACCTGTGACTTGCTCGAAGACCTAGAGAAATTTACCACCTATCCTATTCATGAGTTTTAAGAAGACTTTCAACAAGTGAGGCTTTTATTTGTACATACAGTGTAGCCAGAAAAGGACTTACGGTGAAAAGGAACACGTTTTAAAAGCATTTCATTAAGGCAATCTAGATTTAGTCTTGGCACTTTCTGTACGTGTTCATTTTATATCCCCACTTCCTAGCCTGGTACCTGGCACACAGTAGGTGTTCCACATTCATTTTATATCCCCACTTCCTAGCCTGGTGCCTGGCACACAGTAGGCGGTCCGCATTCATTTTATATCCCCACTTCCTAGCCTGGTACCTGGCACACAGTAGGTGTTCCACATTCATTTTATATCCCCACTTCCTAGCCTGGTACCTGGCACACAGTAGGTGTTCCACATTCATTTTATATTCCCACTTCCTAGCCTGGTGCCTGGCACACAGTAGGCGGTCCGCATTCATTTTATATCCCCACTTCCTAGCCTGGTACCTGGCACACAGTAGGTGTTCCACGGATTTTATGAATGATTTGCTTTTCCTTAAGGTCACCTGCTTCTCTTTAGTCTTTGTACCTAGAGCTTGCTCTCTCTCCAGTCTTCTCAATTACATATTTTTTAAGTGGTTAACTTAAAGAATACCAGCCAAATTCTGGTGAACTTCTTCTAATGTGCTTTCGCATAGAATATCGTGAAACAAAAACATATCCCTACTGGAGGATTTCCGAGCTGGATAAAACCAGACAATCTATCCAATTTTTATCATCTCGCTCAGACTCAGTGTTATGGTTTTAATGTGTCCCCTCCAAAATTCAGGTGTTGGCTGGGCGTGGTGACTCACACCTGTAATCCCAGCACTTCGGGAGGCTGAGGCATGTGGATCACCTGAGGTCAGGAGTTTGACCCTGTCTCTACTAAAAATACAAAATTAGCCGGGCGTAGTGGCGCATACTTGTAATCCCAGCTACTCAGGAGGCTGAGGCAGAAGAATTGCTTGAACCCAGGAGGCGGAGGTTGCAGTGAGCTGAGATCATGCCATTGACCTCCAGGCTGGGCAACAAGAGTGAAACTCCATCTCAAAAAAAAAAAAAATCCAGGTGTTGCCGATGTGATGGTATTAAAGGGTGGGGTCTTTAAGAGGTGATTATGCCATGAAAGCTCCTCCCTTTTGAAGAGGATTAAGGCCCTTTGAAAAGAGGCTTCCCAGGGCCATTCAGCTATCCTGCCTTTCTGCCTTCTACCATATACAAACACTGTAATTCCCCTCTGGAGGGTGCAGACCTCATCAGACAGCTAAACAAGCTGGCACCTTGATCTTGGACTTCCTAGCCTCCTGAAATATGAGAAATGAATGTCTGTTTTTTTGTTTTGTTTTGTTTGTTTTAAATAAATTACCCAGTCTCAGGTGTTCTGTTACAACAGCATAGACTAAGACACTCAGAGAAACCAAACTGACTTGCCCAAGATCTCACTTGGTGAGTATGAAATGGAACCAGACCCAGGACTCTTGGCTATCAACTACTCCAATACACACCACAAAATCCATGTCCACATTTCATTGCCAATTACCAACCAGACTCAATCATTCATGGCATAGCCTTAGCACAAAACTATGGCCTTAATTTCTGATTTCAAAATGGAAAAAATTATAGAAAGAAACTTGGGGTGGCGGTGAGGAATGGTCTTGTTTCTTCTTTTTTTTAAACCAATTACTTTTTTTTATTTTAAATTAAAAAAAATTTAAAAAAAAATGTTTTTGAGACTCTGTTGCCCAGGCTAGTGTGTAGTGGCATGATCTCAGCTCACTGCAACCTCCACCTCTTGGGTTCAAATGGATTCTTGTGCCTCAGCCTCCCCAGGAGCTAGGACCACAGGCGTAGAACACCACGCCTGGCTAATTTTTGTATTTTAGTAGAGATGGGGTTTCACCACGCTGACCAGGCTGGTCTCAAACCCCCGGCCTCCAGTGATCTGCCCGCCTCGGCCTCCCAAAGTGCTAGGATTACAGGTGTGAGCCACAGCACCCGGCTTAAACCGATTACTTTTAAAAGTCATTTTATTTGTGATCTTCTGATAAAAAACTGGTGGGCCTGGGGACACCAAAGCAAAAGAGTTCAGTGTTTCCTATGTACAACCGGGCCCGCGTAGATGTTTAAATTAATAAAGATCCCTTATCTAATTTCATTCTTGGTACTTCCTCACCCTCTTTCAAATTCCAGCCCTTGAACAGTTTGAATGATTGAAGACACAGCTTAAGGTTTCATAGGAGCTTTTCAGGGACGTCTGCATTAATCCTCTGCTCCATGCAATGTAGAAAACATTAAGTAAAATTGTCTGAAGTTAAAATATGTACTTAATTCCCACTACAGGGAATGGATCTTTTTAGCAGATGTTTTTCTGGAATGGTTGGTGATTGTAAAATAGGAAGAACTAAAAGAATCAAAGTCAAAGTGGGTAAAAAGGATAGATTGGGCAGGGGTTTGGACTAGGGGGCAGGAATGGCATATCAATTAAGTTTCCAGACTGTTGCTTATGAAAAATAAGCTGTCTTTGGATCATTTCTGGGACACAGCTATACACGATGGTCATGGACCAAAGAAAATGAAATCCAAATTGATGTTTTTTAAAAAAATAATCATTTAAGCAAGACGTTCCTCTGATGTTTAAGCCAAGATCTCCAAGGGTATCAGGTTCCCTTATTTGGAGGAACTGCGCGTTTGGAAAGCCATGGTCGTATACTCCTCCCAGAAAACAATGGAGGCGGTTGTTTGCAAAGCCGAAGGAGGCTGCAGGCTGCTGGAGGTGGCAGCTCGGCCTGTCCTGCTCCATTAGGAGCCTGCCAGCCCACCACTCCTGATGGGACATTTTAGACGAGCACATGAACCCTCATGGAAACCTTCAGGGGGACGGACTTTTTCATTTGTTAACTGGCTTTTCTTTTCCCAGGCTCAACTGACAGCAACTACTCTCGGGGCCCTCGTAGCCAAGGCATTTGGAGTTTGCTCATCTGGGGCTCCCAATGTGCACTGCTCTTACATTAGAAATAAGAGGGCTACAAAGCCAGAAGCAGCGGGTGAGCTGGAAAGGAGCAGAACGTTGCCTGGGCTGGCAGCCTTGCTCCACCACTCTCAGAATGAGTCAGCTAGTTCACCTCTTTGTGCTCCAGTTTCATCTCTGTCAAATGGGAGTAACACGGCTGCCTCCTTCATAAAGGCACACAGAGGACTGAAGGAGTCAGGAATAAAGTAGTTAGCACAGTGCCTGGCACAGAGTCAGAGCTCTCTGCCTCCTACGCTTGGTGGGGGGAAGGTGAGGGGCGGGAATACCTTCAAGGTGAGGAAGGGGTCTCTTTTATGGCTCTTAAGAATATATTGTTTTCTTTAGAGGAGCTATTTTACAGCCCGCTGAATCTAACTGCCACGCTAGCTCAGCATGAATACCCTCCATTAAGAATCTTGTCACACCCTTGCTTCACAAGTTGTGGAAACCCAAATCAGACTGCATTCAGCATTGGGTAGTGGGAGACGTACTGAAGGCCTTTCAATTTCCAAAGCCATGATCAGAATGAAATGTCCTTGCAGCAGGCGTTTTCACATTTTAGAATTCAATTACAAAACCCTACCATTTAGCTTGTTAGGCTGGCTGCTCCACCCCAGAAAGAGTGACAAAAGACCATCTTTACAGCCAGGCTGCAAGTTCCAGTGCTATAAATCACCGGTTATCGGATGGAGTGGAACTCATTAATATAAACGAGAAGCCTGAAAGGCACCCATTAGCATGCTATTAATTTGTTTGACGATCTACAGCATGGCAAGAGCTAAAATAGTTAGGCTGGGCAATACCACATCTCACGCAGAAGAATAATCTGGTCCCATTAATTTTTGTCTTAGGCTTGCCAAATGTAATTGGGCATAATCAGGGCTCATACATCTCATAGTGTTTTCATCTTCTGTTCTTTTAAAAAAAGAACACTGGGGCGTGGGGGAGGCGCTCCAAGTCTTGGTACTCAATAAAGATAACCAATGAGAAGGGGTTTTAGGTTGAAGCAACCCGCTAAGGACTGTAAATGCTTCCCCTTTTGTTTTCTTTCCTTTGCTCTGCATTTTGGATTTGTTTTTCATGAAATGAAAGTGAATCATAAACTCCTTCCCAGTTGGGTTAACTTTACTGATACCTTCATCCACCCAATTTCTTGGGGGGGCTGGTGTGGAGGGCAGAGGAGGATCCATCTAGTTCCTGTGGGTAGATATAATTGTCTTCAATATTTGCCATTAATAAGGAGGCTGGGGGAAGCAGAGGATAAAAAGCTTTATTGACATCTTTGTGGTCTCATGTCTTTCTGTCTGATTGCCAGATGTTTCTGTGGCTGGTTAGCCTTCCAGCCCCAAAGCTGTTACAGAAAATGGACTTTCAGCCTTGAAGGCCTCTAACAGCATCTTGGTCCACCTGGGTCACTTGCAGTTAGGAAGGAAGTCAGAGAAGGGAGCTGCCCACATGCTTCTAAACAGCGCTTCCTTCTTTTCCCATAGTTAGTGTTTTTCAAAGAACATCATCTTGCCATCAAATGAATTAAAGAAAAAAACCTGTGTTTTCAGGTCCTGGGATAGCAGATAAGGCCCTGTGTACTTGAACTAGATATTTCGAATGATCACTTGACTATAAACAAGATTTAAAAAAAAAATCCAAATCAATGAATATGTAATTTTCCTGCCAAACAAAAAGCTAGCATAAACAATGAGCTTACATAAATTGGGGCAATCAGATCTACCAACAAAGCATGAAGGCCTAGCCTCAACACTGAAAGAAGAGAATAGATAAATGCTGTTGAATTTTGTTCTCTGAATAACACGTTTTAGCATCCCCCTCTGCCTGTGGCCCAGAGATGGATCCACCTTTGAGTATTTAGAACTCTTCAGTTTCCTCTTGCTATGGGAGGCTTAACATAAAAAAACATTTAAACATAATATAGGCCAGATGCAGCAGCTCGTGCCTGTGATCCCAACACCTTGGCAGGCCAAGACGGGAGGATGGCTTGAGCCCAAGAGTTCGAGACCAGCCTGGACAATTATTGGACAAAACTACATATGTACAAAAAAACACAAAAATTAGCCGGGTGTGGTGGAGTATGTCTGTGGTCTTAGCTACTTGGGAGCCCAAAGCAAAAGGATTGCTTGTGCCCACAGGTTTAGGCTGCAGTGAGGCCAAGATGGTGCCACTGCACTCTAGCCTGGGCAACAGAGTGAGACTCTGTGTAAAAAAAAAAAAAATAAACATCACAAACAATACATGTCAGGGTATAACATTTGGCAAATAATAGAAAATACATAGATGATAAAAATCACATGTGTGTACACCCCCAAGATAATCACTAGGTAACACCCTGGTATACTTCTACTCCTCACATATGTGTATGCTTTTACAGAACTGGACCATAATACAGCTAGTTTCTCGTCTCCACCCTCTTCCCCACAACTGGATATTTCATGAGTATTTTCGTATGCTATTACATTTCCTTCAAAGATGTAATGTTTAATGAGGGCTGCATACATTTCACCATATCCAAGTGCTATGATTTATTTAACCATTCTCAGATGATAGATATGTAGACAGGATTTTAATCTTTCCCTAGCATCGCTACTAAAATTAAACTGTTACCTCTTCCTATCTGAAACTCATGACTGGTCAGATTCTAATTCATCAAGGAATACTCTACTTGGGAAACTTGAGAGCGGGAATTCTTGCCCTGGAGCCTCTGGTGTGAGAAGGCCCGCTCACTCCCCAGACCACAGAGGGGCTCACGCTGCAGCCAGAAACACTGCCAAGACCTGAAACCAAGGGTTGACCTGGGCCTGCTATTTCTCTCAACACTTTGTTGGTCATTGAGGCTGTGACCCTTGAATGAGTCAGTGTTTGTGGCTTTAAAAAATACCTCAAGGGCAGCAAGCAAAAAATGATGTTCCTGTGATCAGCTAAGGCCAAGGAGCCTCACTCCCGCCGGACCACAGCCTCGTTAGCGCTTGTGAGGGGTATTAGGTTTAGGTGACATAATCAAAGGCCCAGTCAGAAGGGAAGCTGGGGCATTCCTAGCAGTTTAGTTCATTACCTAGATTCACCAGGGGATTGTGAGCTACTCAGGGGTCTGGGGCTGCAAAGTCCCCAGTTGTAAATGGGAACCAGATCTCTATCTAGGGTAGTTGGTGCTTCACTGGGAGGGCAGGGTTAAGATAAGGACCTGATAAGACACCTCCAACCCAATTTCCTGGCTCTGGCAGATTTATTCCTGATGGCTTTCCTTCTCAACATTCCTGTCCTTCAGGCCTTTGATTTTAGGCAGAGACCACAGAACACTTTCTCAGGTAGGAACCAAAGAGACCGCACAATTAGCCTCTCCCACTTGCCACCGTGCTGTTGGATTTATGGTATTGAGGAAGATGGCAGTGGTCAGCTCACTTCGTTGGTCATGAGAGAGAGCCACAGGAAGGCTAGGAAGAAATAGAAAGGTCACTTCCTGTGCTGAGCACTTCCTAGAGCAGCACCCAACCACAGGCCAGCACACCGACCACCGGCTGCAATTCTGGACCACTCCATCGCACAGCCTACAGAGGTTTCTAACTGTCTTCTGTTTTTATTAACCAGTCAAGCATGTTTCACTTTACACTCTGATAAGAGGATCAGAAACAGCTTTCCCACATCTAAGGCACTCTTAATCAATTGCAAGGAATACAAGAGCAGCATCACGTAGAGGCTTCTACCCACAGGAGGAAGAAATCGAATGTTTTCTTCTTTAACTGCCAATTCTAATGCACACTTTTTACCCTTTATAGTAGAGCCACACTTTGAATGCATTTAACTTAAATGAAAAAAAAATAGTCATAAATTCTTATACAGCTGTCCCCCCATCCACAAAGAACTATGGGTACTTTTTTTTTTTTTTTTTTTTTTGAGACAGAGTCTCGCTCTGTAGGCCAGGCTGGAGTGCAGTGGTGTGATCTCAGCTCACTGCAGCCTCTGTCTCCTGGGCTCAAGCAATTTTCCTGCCTCAACTTCCCGAGTATCTGGGATTACAGATATGTGCCTCCTTGCCCGGCTAATTTTTGTATTTGTAGTAGAGACGGGATTTCACCATGTTGGCCAGGCTGGTCTCAAACTTCTGACCTCAGGTAATCTACCCGCCTCGGCCTCCCAGAGTGCTGGGATTACAGGCGTGAGCCACCGCGCCTGGACTCAACTACGGGTACTTTCTGTGGTTTCAGTTACCTGAGGTCAGCTATGGTCTGGAAATATTAAATGGGAAATACACAGAAATAAACAGTTCCTAAGTTTTAAATTGAGTGCCGCTCTGAGTAGCATGATGAAATCTTGCCCAGTCCTGCTCTGCGGTGCCCAGGACTGAATCATCCCTTTGTCCAACTGGTCCATGCTGTATATGCTATCTGCCCATTGGTGTACAGGAAAAAACATGGCATATCTAGAGCTCAGTCCTATCGCAGTTTCAGGCATACACCAGAGGTCCAACGTATGCTTTGTGGATAAAAGATTATTGTATTTTTTTGTTGTTGTCTTTATTTTTTCTTTTTATGGAGAACAGGATCTCACTATATTGCCCAGGCAGGCCTTGAACTCCTGAGCTCAAGCTACTTCTGACCTCAAACTTCTCTGGCCTCTGCCTCCCTAAGGGCTGGGATTACAGGTGTAAGCCATTGCACCTGGCAGTTATTGTATTTAAGTAATTATGTGCCAATACTGTTACAAGTGCTTCCTACAAATGAATGCATTTAATCTTCTGAATAACCCATGAGCTAAGTATCATTCCCATTTCACAGATGAAAACAGACACAGAGACTGGGCGTAGGGGCTCACACCTGTAATCCAACACTTCAGGAAGCCAAGACAGGTGGATTGCTTGAGCCCAAGAGTTGGAGACCAGCCTAGGCAATATGGGGAGGCAAACCACATGAGAAAAGAAAGAGAAGAGTAGGAGGAGGAGGGCAAGGGAGGGGAGGGGAGGGGACGGAAAGGGAGGGGAGATGAGGGGACGGAAAGGGAGGGAAGATGAGGGGAGGCGAGGGGAGGAGAGGGGAGGGGGGGAGAGGGGAGGGGAGGAGAGGGGAGAGGAGGGAAAAGGAGGGGAGGGGAGAGGAGAGAAAAGGAGGGGAGGGGAGAGGAGGGAAAAGGAGGGGAGGGGAGAGGAGGGAAAAGGAGGGGAGGGGAGAGGAGGGAAAAGGAGGGGAGGGGAGAGCAGGGAAAAGGAGGGGAGGGGAGAGGAGGAAAAAGAGGGGAGGGGAGAGGAGGAAAAAGAGGGGAGGGAAGGGAAGGGGAGGGGTGGGGAGGGGAAGGAAGTGAGAGAGACTAAGAGGAGTTAAGTAGTTTGTTCATGGACATACAGGTAGGAGTGGTGGGGCCAGGATTCAAACTCGGGCAGTCCACTGCAGAGGGCTCTTCACCAACCAAAAGCCACAGTGGCCCTGGCTGACGTGGCGTAGGAGTTTTGGCTGCCAGTCTTTTCCAAGGGCATATACCCAGAGTGAACGTGTTTCCTCTGCCAGCCTCAGTTCCCAGGCGCCTGTCAGCGTAATTCATGGGCCATTCAAAGTGTCTTCAGGAGTTATTCTGGCCACGTGCAATTTGTGCTGACATCCAAGCCTAACACCTAAGCAAGGTAATATTCCTCTGTGTCTGCTTCTATGTGGACAAGCACCTTCCACATCGGGGCGCACATCTCAGGCTAAAGAAAACATGGGCTCTGAATGAAGACCCCACATAGGTACAGTTGCTCTACAGTTGGGAGGCGCTCGCATCCCCAGCTTTAAATCAAAACGTTAAGCTAGGTCTCCATACTAAACTCATCAGCACATGCCTGAGAGACCTTGCACAGGCCATATGCTTATTCTCGGCAGTGTTTTCCTAAATGTGTAAACGGCAGTGGCTTTACGGGACAGGCTTGCTCCTGCATGCACACATTCGCTCTGATACCTGGGCACACTTCTCTCCTCAAAGAGGAGAATCTTGCAGTTTGAAACATTCACTACGCATGAAGGTATCACCAGAGCGGCAGTAACACCACATGGGCCTCCCAGCAAACTGAAATAGCCAGTCAACGGAGCGATTATTGAGGTTTCACCTTCCTGGCAGAAAATCATCTTGCGCATTGAATAAACATTCCACAGGTGGCTTTGGAGCTTGACAGGAAATGTGTGGAGTAAGGGAACCAGAGGCAAAAGATCTGATATCTTAATATATTTCATTCATGATGATTTCCACCTTCAGAGAGAGACAGTTAAGAGAGTACAAGGGAGTAGAATTTTACTTTTTCCTCCCTCTAAACCTTCATTCTCAACATATTCAAACTTAGAGAAATAGAAAGGATAGTGCAATAAATACTCATATATCCTTTACCTACACTTACCAATTGTTAACACCTTTTATTTTCTGAACAATTTGAAAGTTGCAAACACGTGGCTTCCTCTATCAATATTTCAACATGTATCACCTAAGACAAAAGACATTCTTCTATGTCACATTGCCATTGTCAAGAAAGTTAATACTGACACAGTAATGTTATCTAATATCACGCCACATCATTATATTAACTCTTAATAATATTAAGAGTCAGCAAAACCTCAGCTAAATAAAATGATCCAATTTAGATTCAATTCATTTGTTCGTATAAAAAAAAAATTCTAAAACATACCAAAGTCCATTCTCTAAGAACAGGAAGTTAATAGTCATATTCTCTAAGAATGCAGTTAGGTATTTACAGGTCTCAGCACCATGACTCTAAACTAATTTTCTCCTTATACAACATTGTAGACCCAACAGGGGAGGACAAAGCTTGAAGCAAATGGCTCCCACTAGACACCTGGAAAGCTGCTTTTTTTTTTTTGAGACGGAGTCTTGCTCTGTCATCTAGGTTGGAGAGCAGTGGCACAATCTTGGCTCACTGCAACCTCTGCTTCCCAGGTTCCAGAGATTCTCCTGCCTCATCCTCCTGAGTCTCTGGGATTATAGGCATGCAACACCACACCTGGTTCATTTTTGTGTTTTTAGTAGAGATGGGGTTTTACCATGTTCGTCAGGCTGGTCTCGAACCCCCGACTTCAGGTGATCTGCCTGCCTAGGGCTCCCAAAGTGCTGGGATTACAGGCGTGAGCCACTGCACCTGGACTGGAAAGTTGTTTTTTAAAAAGACATTCCAAGCTAGATGTGGTGGTGCGTGCCTGTAGTCCCAGCTACCCGGGAGGCTGAGGTGGGAGGATGGCTTGAGCCCAGGAGTGTGAGGCTGCAGTGAGCCATGACTGAACCACTGCACTCCAGCCTGGGTGACAGAGTGAGACCCTGTCTCTAAAAAACAATAAACAGGTAAAACATAGAAAAGAAAGATTGGAAGGTACATCATTTTCTTATCTTTCCTTTTTTATAGACAAATATTACTTTATAGAATTTTTCGAAGAAGTTATTTGGGAAATTCTGCTGTGTGAAAGTTCTGATGAGTTCAACACATAGCAGGCACTTAAATATGCCTCTGGACTAAAGTAAAGCTTGCTTACTGGTTTTCCAGCCATAGCAAGCAATGACAGCTAGCACCATGTCAGGAGACTTAAAAAAAGAAAAAAAAAGGAAAGCAGACGAACTTTAAGACGACTCAGTAAAGGGCCACTGTGTGTAGTAGGGTAGACTTCCCTGCACACCTCCCTGAATGAATTCCTCTGTTAGATGCTGGTATCCTAAGGCATAAGGACAACCCAAGTCACCTAGGCTCCTGCAGGCCTATGCTGCTATGGATGAGAGCCCTCCCTCCTGGTATTGTGAGAACTGTTGAACAGCAACCAGTGCTCCCAGTGCTCCCAGTGCTCCCCGAAGGTAACAGGTTGCTAGGTCACAAAAAGGAGGAGTCCAGCACAATTAGGTCACTTCTCTAAAGCACCTGTGAGATCAGAATTGAGAAGCAACCAGCCACGTTCTCCCAACAAGATCCCATGTTTAGCCCTACATCTTTCCCCGCCTCCTCATATGCATAACCTGTATTACCACGACATCTAACATGCTTGGAGAACAGCTCGCACCCCCAGTACCCAGCTCTTCAGCAGTCTCCACCATCCAGAATGCAGCCAATGAGCAGGAAATGAAGGAAAGAGTTTGAGCAGTCAACAGAAACGCCATAGATCCTGTTCATGGCTCTCCTGAGACAGGGCACTACAAATTCTTTCCTTTCACACGTTTTCCAAAGTGTAATTTCCCTGGGGACACAGATTGTGTTCTCTTGGTCTGATTCTTATATTAATGGTTTGAGTCTGGCCCCATAGTTAGATGGCTCTCTTTTTTCTTTTGAGATGGAGTCTCACTCTGTTGCCCAGGCTGGCGTGATCTCTGCTCACTGCAACCTCCATCTCCTGGGTTCAAGTGATTGTCCTGCCTCCGCCTCCCACATGGCTGGGATTACAGGCACGCGCCACCATGCCCAGTGAATTTTTGTATTTTTAGTAGAGACAGGGTTTCACCATGTTGGTCAGGCTAGTCTTGAACTCCTGACCTCGTGACTGCCTGCCTCGGCCTCCCAAAGTGCTGGGATTACAGGTGTGAGCCACCGTGCCCGGCTAGATGACTCTCTAAGTCACAATATGGTGAAATCAAAAAGGTGGATTTTTTTGGAATCAGCACCCTTTCAGCAAGTTACTGAACTTCTCCAAGCCTCCATTTCCTTTTTCTGAAAATACAGTCTTTTCACTTCCTTTAGGGATTTTGTGAGATGAGAGATTACACATTGAAAAGCCATGGAGCTCAGTGGTTAAGAGTGTGACTCTGGGGCCAGACTGCCTGGGATCAAATCCTAGCCCTGTCCCCTCTTGCTCTGTGACCATGGACAAGTTACTTCACTTCTGTGTCTGGGCCTTCTCATCTGCAAAATGGGGATAACAACAGTAGTGCCGACCTTCTATGTTACTGTGAGGATTACATGAGTGGACACATGTGACGAGCTTAGAATACGGGATACAGGGGAAGCACTCAATGGATGTTTGTGATTATTAGTCATTGCTACTATGTGTACATTTCCAGCCCATCACCTGACACATAACAAGTCCTCAAAACAGCCTACTGACTAAAGGAAGCTGGAGGATTTTATTTCTCAGGCCACAGCTTGTTCAAAGCAGCAAGAAATGACAGCTAACAGTGTTAGAAGGGCTTAAAAATTTATAACACAAAAAGCAGGCATAAAAACTTAACACTGTAGTGTGGGGCCGTTTAACATTGGGACCAACGTTCATCACATCTTGGAGTCACTCCCTGAGGGCACAAGCACTGTAAGAACACTCATGGATCTCGAGTCATCAAGAACATAGTCACATCTACTCAGCTCTGTTTAAGAAAACAGGAAACTGGCAGGGTACAATGGCTCACACCTGTAATCCCAGTACTTTGAGAAGCCGAGGGGGGGTGGATCACCTGAGGTCAGGAGTTCAAGACCAGCCTGGCCAACATGGTGAAACCCTATCTACACTAAAAATACAAAAATTAGCTGGGCGTGGGTAGCAGGCGCCTGTAATCCCAGCTACTCAGGAGGCTAAGGCAGGAGAATTGCTTGAACCCAAGAGGTGGAAGTTGCAGTGAGTTGAGATCATGCCATTGCACTCCAGCCTAGGCAACGAGAGGAAACTGTCTCAAAAAAAAAAAAAAAAAGAAAGAAAGAAAAAAAAGAAAATAGGAAACTGTGTGAAATGCTTTTCAAATGCTTTGGTCTTGAAGAGTTAAAATTTTATTGCAATGACAGTGTTTTGGCACTTACAAGGCACGAATGTGCTGCAATCCTGAATGCCTCTGTGGTCTGATGGGCTGAGATTTCAGCAGAGGCAGATTACTACGAAGCCAAAGTAGCGTAAACTTCAGGCAGCCTCTACTTGTACAGGTTGATTCCAAAACTTCTGGAGGGAGCCTGGCAATGTGTTCACACGGACGTGTGTGTTTGCCAAAGTAAGATTAGTCACTGTCAGTTGATACCATTGTCTCTTTCACTGCAACTGACCACATGCCCCCATGCATCGGGTGGGCATTTTGGGGACCTTGATGAAGTAAATTGAGTTGGGGATACAGTCAGCTGGGCTCAGTGGTTAGCAGTCACGTCCACTTAGAGTTAATATATCACTAACAATCCCTTATACCAATGACATCCAGAAGGACTCCTATTGCAAAATATGTTATGACACAAGGGTTCAGGTCAGAGGTTATATCAAGATACGAACGGGCATTACCGTGCTCAACACCAGAGGCGGTGCTGGGAGCAGAGGAGAAACGAAACTCACGACTGACGGAGTCAGAAGCTAGGCTTGTGGAAAGTTCTTCCAAATCTCACTACTCAGAAATGAAAGAAACGTGGCCACAATTTCCCCAAATTTGACAATAATCCTAATACTTGATATCACTAATAGTGAGTTATGAAGTTAAAAGAAAATTTTCAAAACCACTGGAGAAAAGAAAAACTTTTGGTTAACTATTTTAAAGGGAAGACTGAATTGTTCCTTTAGAAAACAGTACAGAATCATTGTCATAGGAAGAGGTGATCAGAGTCAAAAAAAAAAAAAAAAAAAAAGATGGGGAAAAATAGTATTGTCAAGGTGTGTAAGGCAGTTAAAGTTATTGATTTGTGGTATGTGTCAGCTTTAAAAATTTTTTCTTATTTTAAATAAATGTTCCCTTTTCCATCTCATTGTGCATTTGTAATTTTGGATTCTTTTCCTTAACTATATTAACTTCAGGTGTCAGGAAACCTGGATCACTCCTGACAGTGGCCTAGTGATCACGTGGGCTTGACCTTGACATTGAGTAACAGTGATAGTAACTTCTATTATATTGAGCAACCGCACTGTGTCTAAAAGGGGGAGGAGCGCAGTATGGAGTATGTATGTCTCCTGCTCATCAATGTCATGAGCCCAGGGAGGAAAGCACTGAGAGCCCAGGAAGGGCTCGAGAAGTAATCCCTCATCCATATGCAGATGACTTTCAAATCCTTATCTTCAGATCCAGTATCCAATTTTTACTTTACCACTTTATTATTCCACAGATACCCCAAACTTGGCCCCTGTCCTGTGTCCCTCCCTCTCTCAACTGAAGCTCCAGCATCTACCCTGCTGTGAGTGCCAGAAATGTGAGTCCCCATTCACCTACCCCTCCCTGCAACCCTCCAAGTTGCGAATCAACTTCCAAATCTGTCACTGCTGCTTTCCTCTACAGCCACCCTCACGTCCCCAAGCTTGCCTTGCCTCGCCTCTTCCCTGGAGTACTCCATGGCGCCCTTGTGGGTTTCCTCCTCACACCCCTATCTCTCCAGCCAGAGCAAGCCCTCCTTTCAGAGCACAGTTCTGACCACATCAACCTCTGCTGCATCCCTCCAGCCTTTAAGTTCCTGTTCTTTTCAGCCTCAGGGCCCTCACACATGCTGTTCCCTTTCCCTGTACCTCCCTCACCCCCGCAGCACCCTCCCTCTGCTAGTCAAGTCCTCCTACCCAACTGGGTCACAGGCCCCTGTTTAAGAAGGCACATGGCTCTCCTCTATGGGTGGACTGCATGGAGGTTATGCTGTTTAATGTGCGTCTCCTTCACTAAACCGCTGACGGTCACCTACATCTCATATCCTTAGTCCCTCGCACAGCTCCCCACATGACACACTCAAACATGGCTGTGAGAGTAAATGTGTGCATTTGTGCTATTTTTGGAAGGGAAGCAATTTCCCCGGTGGTCCCTCTCTTCAGCCAAGGTCCTGATGGAGGATACCAGTTAAACTGGCGCCGGTCCTGGGGAAACCACAGAGAGACGCTGTTTCTCCATGTTGAAGGGGCCCCTACGCACAGCCTGACCCCTTCCACTGCCCTCAGTTTCTGACCTTCTTGGCCTTTGGAGAAAAGGCGGCTCCTCAGTGCTCTGGCTTTCGCTGGCTCCAGGACGCTGCATCTCGTTCTAGGGGACCCTGACAGGCCTCACACACACCCTGGCTTGTCAGGCCCCGGAAGGGCTGCCTGACCCGCTAAGAGCCGCCACCTGTGAGGTGAAGCTGGACAGGAACATAACACTTCCATGCTGCAGACCCAGAAAAGCACATTGCAAGTGCTTCTAAATTTATCTGCTGGCGAGAAATCTAAAAATACCGAAGGTGATGTTTAGTCCTGAGAACACCAGAGTGGCTGGGATAGGCCTCAGCTGTCCTCATCATTACCCTCAGCTCCAAACCAAACCGAATAAGCTCACTCTAAAACATCTCATCTTGCAGCATATAAGGGTTCTTCAAACAAGTCCCTCGGCCACTCCCAAAACCAGATTAAGGCAGAGCGCCTCATGTAAATAGAAATGCTGAAGCCGCTGCTAATATTTTGAGAGAAGGAGAGAGAGAACACATATTACTTTCAGAGATAAGCTGAGGTTGTTCTCCAGGGCCGAGTATAAAATCTTTTTTGAAAAGAAGGTGTCCATTTATACTGGGAGGCACTTATTTAAGCTCAGCCCCAGTTACTAGTATTCTTCCCTAGGGTAATTATCACACCTTTTCTCTTTTGAGATAAAGCCTACAGCAAAGGATGGAACAAGTGCTACAGGTGAGCAATCAACAACCACTCTGCTGGAGCAGGACTTCTAACGACCTGTTCATTCAGAGAAAGCCAGTGGGGGCCGGGCGTGGTGGCTCACACCTGTAATCCCAGCACTTTGGGAGGCCAAGGTGGGTGGAGCACCTGAGGTCAGGAGTTGGAGACCAGCCTGGCCAACATGGTGAAACCTCGTGTCTACTAAAAATACAAAAATTTGCAGGTCATGGTGGCACACGCCTGTAATCCCAGCTACTCAGGAGGCTGAGGCAGGAGAATCGCTTGAACCCAGGAGGTGGAGGTTGCAGTGGACTGACACTGCACCACTGCACTCCAGCCTGGGCGACAGAGCAAGAATCCATCACACACACACACACACACACACACACACACACACACACACAAAAGCAAGCAAGCAAGCAAGCCAGCCAGCCAGCCAGCCAGTCAATGGAACAGCAGGTGGTTCTGCCTGGAAAGGGATCTTCAACCTGACACAGCATCTCCAGATACCCCTAAACGGTCCCTTTTTGGTTAAACACTGGAATCCCAAGAAAACACACCTTGTCCATTCATTTCAGAGGGTCTCTACGAGGCAAGTGATGTTGGACTTAGGACAAGAAGATTCAGGCTCAAATTGGTGAGTTTTCTGCACTATAAACCCGGGGTGGTGACTGCTGTGGGGGTCACCTTGAGAATTATAAGGGATAAACAAGATGAAAGCACATTGATGGCCATTCCACAGGGCTTGACAGGGATACGCAGCTTCGGAACCCAGTTTCTGGCTTTTGTGCCCAGGAGAGCATTCAGTACCTTATTATTTCTGGATCAAAAAGGTTATTCTCTAAACTGTTTTCAGGGTCAGATTGGTTTGCAGTCCTCAGAGTTCCCATTTGTTCTTTCATCTCTCAGCTGGTCTAAGAGAAAATAATCCCACTCCTCTGAACAATACTGTGTATGAGGTTCTACTATTCTCTTTTTGGAGACAGGGTCTCACTCTGTCACCCAGGTTGGAGTGCAGGGGTGCAATTATGGCTCATTGCAGCCTTGACCTCCTGGGCTCAGGCAAGCTTCTCACCTCAGCCTTCCGAAGTGCTGGGATTACAGGCGCGTGCCACTATGCTGGGCTACTATTCTCATTTTATAGGAGAAATCGCCTCAGAAGGGGTAACTTGTGTTAGGTTACAAAGCTAGCAAGTGGCAGAGCTGGGGCCTGAAACACAGGCCTAAATGATTCTAAAACCATGTTATTAAAAGAGAGAGAGAGAAAAAAGAAAGAACAGAAAAGGCCCAATTTCTTAGCAAGTGAAACTACATGCACTAAAAATAAATCTGTATTCTTGATTTACAAATGGCCCAGGAACTGAAAGAGTTAACAATAGCTCACTGTCAGTGGAACAATTTATACAGGAGCCCATGTGCATTTTCTTGCTCAAGGGGTTCTGGAACCTTCCCTGGAATTAGGTCAGCAGCTGGAGAGCAGCTAGCAGTGGAAAGAGGAGTAACAGAATGACCAGACACCCCAACCGCTTCTGGCGCTGGCTCTGAAAGGCTGGCTCCCGGACAGACGGAGCGTCCCATTGGGCCGGCTCCCGAGCACCTCAGCGGTCTCCCGGGTAGGATGTGGTCTGACCACATTCTTTTAAGTGTATGGTAGCTCCTTACAAGCCACCTGCCTGAGAAGGCAAGCCAGCACTCCAGCAGCAACCTGCACCACCATCAGGCCCCCCAGAGAGTGCCACCTCCTGCCCCTTGGGGCCCAGGCTCCCTGGAGATGCAGAGGCTCTTTTGGCCTCATACACAGCCCAGTCATTGTAACCCAGACCATCGGACAAGGAGGATGTCTGGAGAATATCTCAAACGCCCTGAGAGGTGGAGTTGTTACAACACACATTTCATGTAGACGGTGATATCAGTCATGCCACGAAAGTGGGAGAGATGCCACCGGGAGGGCGCACCTGACTCAGTTTCTTCATCTGTCAAATAGAGGTTATGACAGGACTTTGCAACTCTATGGAGAAACAAGTGGATCTGTGTGAAGCACTCAGTGCCTGATGATGAACACACACTCATTATGTCCAGCTATTTTTACTACTATTTCTTACCACCCCTATAATGAGTAATAAGAAATCATAGATTTTCTGTGTAAAAGGCATCCTCACTGTCCTCAGCAAGGGACTTCCCCCAGCACTGCTGACGTTAAGGCTGAGTTCTCCTCCAAGGTGGGGCAGGTTGGAGGCCACGACCCAGTTCCCACACGGTGCTAGGGTGTGGGTGCTGCCTGTTATGTGGTGAATGGATAAACATGCTCTGGAAACCGAGGGGGCTTGAGGTCCCAAAATTTACAACAGCAAAGGGGAGGGGCTGATGCTGGTCACAGAGTGATGAGGGAAACTACTACCTGAGATACTCCCATGCATGTGGCTTTAATTCCTTGATCTCCAGCATCCCCAAACCCTCAAGGGCCATGTGGAAGGCTGGACAGATGGCCATGTCGCATGCCCTAGAGATCTTCCAGAGCAGCTGGTCTCACCAGACTTGAGGCTGCTTCTTCCCAGATATGCTGACACAGAGAAGAGGCTTCTGCAACCTGTTCACTAAGCGGGTCTGAGATTAGACTGTAACCTCGATGAAGGTGGGACCGGGTCTGTTTTACTTACTAGGGTATCTGTACTCTAAGGCTGAGTCGGCACTTGGCACATAGTCCATGTTCAACAGTATTTGTCGCATGAAGAAAGGAATGACTAGAAAAGCCAAATAGATGTGTGTGTTTTAAGGACCTACCATGTGACACACCTGCGCTAGGTGCCACAGGGGCATGATCATTTCTTCTCTGCACACAGCCGCAAGGGAGAGGTGCTCATGGCTCTCCTTTAAGAGAAGGACACTGAGGTTAGGAGGTCAGTGTCCCCTCAGACCAAGGGCTCATGACTGGTGGGTGGCAGAGCTCAACCTCCCCCAGGTTTCTGATGCTGCTGTATGGATCCTCTCAGAAGGACTGGCTAATTTTCAGCGTCCAGATCAAAATGAAAATGGAAGGCTCCTTGTTCAAAAATTAAGAATTTCAAGGCAGGGATAGCTGATCATCAAGTCAAGTGTGGAGCCCTTCTGAGTGGGGGACCCCGTGTGACAGCACAGGCTGAGTGTCCATGAGGCTAACCCTGTCTGAGAGGCTGAGGGTGATGCCACACTTACAAGGCACAGTCAGCCCCCATGATGGCCCTAATGGTTTCCATGTTGCCAAGCTCTAGCCCAACTCTCCAAATGACTTCTCCAGAAAGGCCGCTGCAGATTATCTTACCCTCCTTTCAAAAAACAAAGACTGGAAAAATCCTCACCAGAAGAGCTCAAAATTCCATATTAAAAAGAGGCCTGCACTCGCGCGAGCCTGCCTTCTGGACGGTGTGCATTTGCATGAGGTCACGTGAGCGCAGACACTGTCTGTGGAAACAAGCTCGCCTGGCATTTGGAAACTAACTGGGACCAGACCCTTGGTCGAGGAGCCCCAGTTACCACAGAGCAAGTCTCCTGATTAAAACCAGGGCACTGAGGTTCCTGGGTTTCACTGAATAAACACACCCAGTTCAGGCTGACTGGTTTCAGCTGATGGGGAGAAATGAGTCTATTTGAAATAACCTGTGTCTGGGGCCATCCTGACCCAGGGCTCTGAGGGTCTGGGGCTTGGCTCTCTGAGGTTTAGAAGCCCATCTTTGGGAGACTCTTGAGACAAAGGAGAGCTGTATTCGGTCAGCTAAAAAGCTTTGGGGAGTACAGGCCCCAATCATTCATGAGGAGGAATGGAAACAATTAGACTGATTCCAGGGATGTGTTCTGGGTTCCCATTCTCCTCTCCTGGCATCCAGTGCTTGTCTCCTCCATCCCTCCTCCCCTGCCTCAATCATAGCTCACCCTCGGCGCTGGGCAGCCATGGGCAGGGAGAGAAGGGCACATTCTGGCTAGCCGTGGCCCGGAGGCTTTACTGTGGTAAGTATAGTTCTGAAATGCGCAGGTCTCCTTAAATTCAACTTCTCTTTTCCTATCAGAAATGACACGAGCAGCCACCCTCCAGGTTTCCGGCTGCCTTTCATGGCAGGATCTCAGTGCTTCTGACACACAGAATTCCCAACACCTGTGCCAGCCAGGTGCCGGCCATCTACCCTTCACAGTGGAGGTAGCTTAGCATAACTACTTCAAGGTGAGCTTATGTGGCAATTTCTAATCAGTCATCGTCAAACTGCTGATTAAACGTTTGCAGTTAAAATGTTAAGAACAAAAGAAAAAATGTGTTGCTTTGTTTCATCCAACACTTGACATGACAAGAACTAACTTTGGGATCAAGTAGCCAGGGCTGCTAGAACAAGGCTAAAAATGCCGAGGAGGAGGGGAGACAGCCCTCACTGACGGCACCCAACGTGAGCCTGTGTTTTGTGGTCAGTCCCAGATTCTAGCCATCAGAGTGGCACTGATGACACGGACACTGCAAAAGTCGCAAACGGCTCCCTTTCATCCTCTCTTTCAACCACCAGCAAACCAGGGCCCTCTGGATACACAGGAACTCCTCACAGTAGGTCGGCACTTGCCTTTCAGCAATGATTTCATTTTAAACTCAACTTCAGTCCAGCCCAGCTGACTATAATCAGAGTGGATGGGCTGAGCCTTCTGCTCCTCTGGGAGGTAAGAGATACTCACTGGATCGTCTCCTGCACTCTGCTCTTTTGCTACCCCAAAACCCACAGGCTTGTCAGTGACTGAGTGGCAAACATGTGTTTGCCGCAAATATTTCATCATCAACTACCAGGCTGAGCAGTGGAAATAGCAAGGCCAAGTTACTGTTGCCACTGGTGCTGCTGAAGCCCAGCATTAAGATAATCTATGAGCCCCAGAATATGGTTTTTTAAAAAAAAAAATACAGTGTGTACTTGAATGTGATAAAAAGCGCAACAATAACAACTGCACACACAGAGTTTCCAAGAATAAATAAAGCTTGGCTGGGCCTGTCCTAATTGACTACATTAAGGGTATACAAAGGACCTGTGTGTGCCGGAGACAGTGGTAGCACGGAAGATATGTGGGAAGCTTGTGATACAGTTCTTACCCTGGACACACTAATGACCTCACTGGGGAAGCCCGGGGAGGCACATGGGAAAGAACAGAAAGATCTGGACGAAACACTCTGGCCCCAGCAGTGTCTGCTTCAAAACTACCGTGCCTGAGGTACTCAGGGCGGGAGAGGCACAAAGCCTGTTTGATTCTGCTCCGCTCATAGGTAACTGACTACGAAACCAACAGAACTAGAACAATTCCAACCAGAGACACACGCAAGAACCCCTGGTACTTCACGCCATAGGTTTTTGGATGTTTAATAAAGACACGGCCTCTCTTGGGCAAGTTAAACATGTTACCTTTGCCATCTGTTTGTATTCTAGATGTCCCTGATGAGCCTGGCTTAGGCAATCTTGCCCTCTGATTCCACTGCCCTCTGTTCAGATCCTCATCACAATCATTAGTATACTGTTTACAGGCTTTCTACCCTGGAGACTCTAATCTTCCTGAGCAAGGGAGCTGGGGTTTGTCGCCTCTCTCACAGCTTGTATTTTTCCCTTGATTATGCTCGGCCCACAGACTGCTCAACAAGGGGGCACTGGCAATGGGAGTGCAATCATAGTAAGAGAAACCCTTGGTCAATGAAATTAGCAATGGGCCAGGCATGGTGGCTTACACCTATAATCCCAGCAGTCTGGGAGGCTGAGGCAGGAGGATCGCTTGAGTATAGGAGTTCGAGACCAGCCTGGGTCACATGACAAGACTCCATCTGTACAAAAAAAACACAAAAATTAGGTGCCTGTAGTCCCAGCTACTCGAGAGGATGAGGTGGGAGGATCACTTGAGCCCGAGAGGCCGAGGTTGCAGTGCACCAAGATGTTGTCGCCACATTCCAGCCAAGTCGACAGAGCAAAACCCTGTCTCACATAAAAATAAAATAAAATAAATGGCTTAAAAAAATTTTATTTCAGATTTGGGGATACATGTGCATGTTCATTACATGGGTATCACACACATAATGTGAGGATTGGGCTTCTAGCATACCTGTCATTCGAATAGTGAACACTTTACCTAACAGGTAACTTTTCAACCCTCACCCCAACTCCTGCCCTCCCCACGACCCCCTTGCCCACCTTTTTTTTTTGAGACATAGTCTCGCTCTGTCACCCAGGCCGGGTGGAGTGCAGTGGCGCAATCTTGGCTCACTGCAACCTCCAGCTCCTGGGTTCAAGTAATTCTCCTGCCTCGGCCTCCCAAGTAGCTAGGACTTCAGGCATGTGCCACCATGCCCAGCTAATTTTTTTGTATTTTTAGTAGAGACAAGGTTTCGCCATGTTGGCTAGGCTGGTCTCAAACTCCTGACCTCAGGTGATCCATCTGCCTCAGACTCCCAAAGCGCTAGGATTTATAGGCATGAGTCACCATGCCTGGCTCCGCTTTTTGTAATTCCCAGTGTCTATTTTTCCCATCTTTATGTCCATGCATACCCATTGTTTAGCTCCCATTTTTGAGTGAGAACATGTGATACATGATTTTCTGCTTCTGAGTTAGTTCAGTTAGGGTAATGGCCTCCAGCTCCACCCATGTTACTGCAAAAGACATGATCCCAAGGAATGACTTATTTTAAAGGCAACCCAGAGATCATTTAGAAAAGTCATCCCCAACACTTTCCCAAGGAGGAAGCATGGGGTCTGAGGGACCAAGGGACCGGTCTAAGGACACTCAGTTGGCTCGTGGCAGGGCCAGGACAGACCTGAGTCTCAGCTATTAAATATACAACGATGTCATAATCAAAATTCCAACTTAGATTTCTAGGCAGTTGAAAGAAGGTGGTTTTACAGGACTGTGAATCAGCCAGTAAGTATACAGTCCAAGAGTCCAGGGGATTATTTTCCATTTAATGCCAGCTGGGGAGTCAGAACTCAATGTTCTGAGTCAGGAGGTGACCCACAATGTGATAAGGATCCAGCATGCTGCTGCTCTCAGGTCATCCTTGGGCAGCTTAACCACTAGTCCAAGTAATCTATAAACCCCACTGTTTGGAGAAACAAGATGTTTTGATGGAGAAATACCAAGAAGTGTCATCTCAGGGCTAAGGAAGGAAGCTTGCATGCCTTTCAAAGGAACTGCCCAGTTATTACCCTGAGTCAGCTGTAATGTCAAAAGCACCGCTTTCCAGCCTGAAATCCTGGAGCCAGAGACTGGCACTGTCTTAGCAAGGATGATGGCCAAGGCCCCTGGAGCTGGGGGATAACATCTGGTCAGCCCTACAGAGTAACTGGGACAGCACTGGAGTAGACACCACCTCGAACTCTAGAACAGATGACCCAGGGCAAGGCAATGAAATGAAAGAAAATGCTTCCTGGATCTGACACACAAGAAGCCTTGGCTCAGGACTTCTTCCCCACAACCCCACCGACTTCAGGTGGTCACTGTACAGCCAGGTGAAGAAGGTCACAGAGACCTGCCCCTTTATGATAAAGTCAGAAGAGACCCCAAAGCTTAGCGGGGCCTCTTTTGGCTTTATCATAAAGGGGCAGGTCCCATCAGGACCAGCTGATGCCTGTGCTGGCCAGTATCTAGGCAGCAGTGAAGGAGAAACCTAGGTGTGAGATAGCTCCAAGTCAAGGACAGGTTTGGGACAAAAAAGGAACAGCCAACATACACCAAGTACATGCAGTGCTGTCTGTCACCTCTGAAGTCATTATCAAGGCGGACTGTGGAGTCGGCCAGACCTGAATGTGAGCTTCCCACTGTCACTCTTCACAATGTGTGGTAAGTTATTTAACCCCTCCCAGCCTCTCTCTTATCACCTGGACAATGAGATACCACAACTATTTTATATTTATCTTATTTTATATGAAGTCTTGCTCTGTCACCCAGGCTAGAGTTCAGTGGCACGATCTCTGCTCACTGCAACCTCTGCCTCCTGGGTTCAAGCGATTCTCCTGCCTCAGCCTCCTAAGTAGGTTGGACTATAGGCATGCACCACCACGCCCAGCTAATTTTTGTATTTTTAATAGAGATGGGGTTTCACCATGTCGGCCAGGCTGGCCTCAAACTCCTGACCTCAGGTGATTCACCCACCTCAGCCTTCCAAAGTACTGGGATTACAGGCATGACCACCATGCCTGGCCACTTTTTAGAGAGCAGGTGTATTAAAATGAGCTAGTGAGTATAAAGCATTTAGTTCAGTACTTGGAACATACTAATCCCTTAGCACATGTTACTTAATTTTATTTTAGTCTTAACACACAGCTCACTCCCTGAGATCTCTAACAGAGCTGCATACGATTTATGTCTCCCCCAAATATGTGCACAGATGACCCAAATATAATTTTAGTTCTGGCTTTGGAAGGCACTCAGGTTTCTGAGAAAAGAGCAGATTTTATTTCTTAAGGATGCTACCCTTGGGCTAACATTTGAATACTTTGTATTTCCTGGGGAATCAAAGTCAGAAGGCAGGGTCCTAAAAATGTACTCAGTGGCCGAAGCAGTCTGGTTGATGATTAAAACCTTATCCCTGGATGATCTCCGAGCTGAAAAGGCCATTTCAGCTGTAGACCATTTCAGTGCCTCCACCAGTGTACAGAGATTTATGACAAAAGTCACTTGGATGGACATACCTCACCACGGCAGAATCTCTTCTCCAAAGCAAAGTAGAGCTTGGAAGCCCAAGGTGCCAGGGTGGGCTGGCTGCCTCTTGAATTCTCTTGCCTAACCTTCACTGAAGACTTACCCCACAGGCAGGACTCTAATGTGTGTCCACATTAGAGGTCTGTGGAACTCTCTAGAACATACCAGACTAACTTTATGTCCCCTGGAAAAGCTCAGCTCACTACTGAGAATGCCTTACATCTGGTTAGCAAGCAGCACATTCAAGCTTGCCAATCTTCCCCAACACCATTTGTATCTTTCTTTCAGCCAATGTACACCAAAATCTTCCACAAATATTACTTTGCGCCATTTAAAGGTGTTTTACTGGCTAGGCATGGTGGCTCACACCTGTAATCCCACCACTTTGGGAGGCTGAGGTGGGCAGATCACCTGAGATCAGAAGTTCAAGACCAGCCTGGCCAACATGGAGAAACCCTGTCTCTACTAAAAGTACAAAATTAGCTAGGCATGGTAGCAGGTGCCTATAATCCCAGCTACTCAGGAGGCTGAGGCAGAAGAACTGCTTGAATCCAGGAGGCGGAGATTGCAGTGAGTTGAGATCTCACCACTGCACTCCAGCCTGGGCAACAAGAGCAAAACTCCATCTCAAAAACAAACAAACAAACAAGGATGTTTTACTTTGGGTCAAGTCATTGCAAGGGAGAATGAACAGCTGCGTATTTCTTATTCCACAGAAGCCAAAGCTTCTTAAATGTTTCTAGACAACTCATGAGAGTGTGCTATGTTCAACTGAAGTTCAACAGGAAAAAGGAGAAACATTTCACCGACCAATTGGAAAAAAAAAAAACAGTGGTTTAAGCAAGAGAGTAAGGATAGACTTTAAAGGTTACTACTTCTTTTCTATCTCAAAGAAAATGAAAACCTATTAGAGACAATATTGCTTTATCCAGAAAGATGCCTGTGAATTGAGTGTATGTATCATTGGGATGCACCCGGATGCAAAGCCAACAACAAAAAGCAACAAAAAGTGGCTTAAACAGCCAGGGCGTGATTGTCTCCTATAAGAAGACTTGGGTAGGGTAGTTTCAGGGTTGGTTGGTTCTGTGACTCAACAGTGTCACCAAGGACGCAAGTTATGTCCTTTCTCCCACCTCAGCCTGCATCAAGATGTTGGGTTTTGCCTGATTTTCCCTGCAGTCATGAGATGGCAGCTGCCGCAGCTCTAGACATGATGTTCGCATATGCCATTCAAAAGTCTTAAGAGAAGACCCCAAACCGACGGAAAAGAAATCCTTCCAGAGAAGCTCCACCTAGCATCCTTCCCTCAGGCCTTGATGGTCTGAACTGGGTCACATGCCTGTTCTGAAACCAATCACTTTCAAGGGGCTAGAATCATGACAGCATTCAGGACAGTCGGGACTCACCTCTGAGCCAGCAGAGAAAGCCCAAACTTATACACCCATTGCTTCTGACACTGAAAGAGCCACAGTTTTGCTAGCAATAATGAAGGCAGGGCAGAGGATTTCTGAATATCCCTCTGGGAAATAACCTGACAGTATCGACAGGGTTTCACAGCCCTTCAGGGCTTCTAACAATCTAAGCTACATACCTGGCCAGAAAGGCATGCAAAACCCATCCAAATAAGATGAGTCTGATGTCAAATACCTTCTTTATCATGAAAGCACATGATCTGGATAATAACCAGATGCAACACACAGACCTTGTTTGGAATCTGATTCAAACTAATTTATATTTTTGAGGCAAGCAGGTAACATTGAGTAAGTACTACGTTGTGTTAAGAAATTATTAATTGCGCTTTGGGAGGTTGAGGAGGATAGATCACTTGAGGTCAGGAGTTTGAGACCAGTCTGGCCAACATGGTGAAACCCTGTGTCTAATAAAATACAAAAATTAGCTGGGCATGGTGGCATGCACCTGTAATCCCAGCTACTCGGAAGGCTGAGGCAGGACAATCACTTGAACCTGGGTGGCAGAAGTTGCAGTGAGCTGAGATTGCACCACTGCACTCCAGCCTAGGTGACACAGAGAGACTCCATCTCAATTAAATAAATAAAAGAAAGAAAAAGAAGAAATTATTAATCATGACAATGGCATTGTGAGAATTAAAGCAAGAAACTACATTAGGTTGTAAGGAAACGCTTTTTTCTCTCTGTCACCCAGGCTGGAATGCAGTGGTGCAATCTTGGCTCACAGCAACCTCTGCCTCCTGGGCTCAAGTGATCCTCCAACTTCAGCCCCCCACCCTCCCAGTAGCTGGGACCAGAGATGCGTACCACCCCACCCAGCCAATTTTTGTATTTTTTTTGTAGAGATGGGGTTTCGCCATGTTGCCTAGATAGGAACAAATGCTTACTTGCTTATGTATGTATGTATGTATGTATGTATGTATTTATTTATGAGACTGAATCTCACTCTGTCGCCCAGGCTGGAGTACAGTGGCACGATGTCAGCTCACTGCAACCTCTCCCTCCTGGGTTCAAGCAATTCTTGTACCTTAGCTCCCTGAGTAGCTGGGATTTCAAGTGCCTGCCACCACACCCGGCTAATTTTTGTGTTTTTAGTAGAGACGGGGTTTCACCATGTTGGCCAGGCTGGTCTCGAACTCCTGACCTCAAGTGATCCGCCTGCCTCAGCCTCCCAAAGTGCTGGAATTACAGGCGTGAGTCACTGCGCCTGGCCGCAAATGCTTATTTTTTAAAGGATACATACTGAAGTATTTAGGGATAAAATGTCATGATGTCTGGGATTTGCTTTAACCAAGTACAGCCAGAAAAGGGAGGCGCAGATAGCAAGCGTCAAAACGGAGTTAACAGCTCAATCTATGTGATGGATATACAGAGGTTATTACAGAAGCCTGTATACTTTTTAAATGTTTTTAAATTTTTATAATAAAAGCTTTAAAAGCATTTAGCAACTAGGGCATGGTATCTCTGGCCTGCCTTCTGTAAGCTCACTATGCTTTACGGCTGTTTCTCCTGGAGTCTTTCACATTTGTTCTTCCCTTTCCAAGATCTTTGCACTATCGGCGCCTCTGTTCAAATGTCACCCTGTCACAGGGGCTTCCTCCCCCTGCATAGTCCTCTCTCGTATTAGCCTAATTTTTGTTGTTCTTCAATACCATTATCACTATGTGAATTCATCCTGCTTGTTTATTTACTAATTATTGTCTATGTCTTCCACGTAGAACAATCTCCACGAGAAGAGTGACCTAGTATAGCATGCACAATCTTTCTCCAGGGCCAAATTAGTACCAGGTGTATGGAGGGCACTCAAATATTTGAATGAATAAACTGAACTTTCTTTCTTCTGAACAGCCCTTACCAACACAAAGCAAAACAAATGACTACAAGCTAATGAGCACTTTACATCATCGTAAATTCCTTTTTTTTTTTTTTTTTTTTTGAGATGGAGTCTCACTCTGTTGCCCAGGTTGGAGTGCCATGGTATGATCTTGGTTCACTGCATCCTCTGCCTCCTGGGTTCAAACAATGCTGCCTCAGCCTCCCAAGTAGCTGGGACTATAGGTGTCCACCACCACACCTGGTTAATTTTTGTATTTTTAGTAGAGACAGGGTTTTATCATGTTGGCCAGGCTGGTCTCGAACTCCTGACCTCAAGTGATCCACCTGCCTCAGCCTCCCAAAGTGCCAGGATTAGTCATGAACCACCATGCCCAGCTACTTTACATAAATTCTTATTTAGTCCGCACAACAGTCCCATGAGGACAGATATTATTGTGCTACAATTAAAATCCCAGGCTTACTTTAACCCTCACACTAGTGGTAAATAACTGCCAGACAAGTTTCCAGCCCCTATTCCTGGGCCCATGATAGGCATCATCAATGGATTTCTGAATTCTTTCTTCTGAGGCTGAATTCACCACAGTGCTCCAGACAGTGATGACTGACCAGGCTTGGTCCATGAGGTGATATCTACTTGTCATTCCCACAATAAGTCATGCTGTTAAAAAACAGGTGCCAGTTAGACTGAGCTACCTTTCCAACAGTTCTTCCTAGGGTCTACTCCTGCCTCTTCAGGAAATGCAAAACCCAAGCCTACAAATAAACCTCAGCATTGGTCAGTAATGCTGCCAGACCACTGGATCAGCCTCCAGGAGGTTATTAAATAGCACAGCCCAGCTGCCAAAGCCTTCTGAGGCTTGGCATGCAAGTAGGGGCTCCTCTGTGGGGACCGCTGGCTGTCCCTGTCAGTTACAGATCAGAATTTCCAGCTCTGCTACTCTTTAGCTTCCCCTACCCTTCTGCCAAGACAGCACAAATAGACACAAAGACACCAAAGCAGGAGTCAGGGGCCTACGTCCAGGCAGGCTCAGCCTCTACTGGAGTGCCCGTGGCAGGCTGCATCACCTCCCTCCACCTCAAAGTCCACATCTGAAAAGTGCACTGATTCGGTCACAGAGTGCTTTCCAGTTCTTGTTCTGGTTTGTCCTTTTTTTGTTGTTGATGTAGCCTGGGCTGGTCTCAAACTCCTGGCTTCAAGCAATCCTCTTGCCTCGGCCCCCTCAAAGTGTTGGGATTACAGGTAAGAGCCACCATACCTGGACTCTTTCCAGTTTTAACTTCAGATTCAAAGTCATAGTTCTCAGAGCTCTGGTATTATGTGCATAATCCCTGGCACAAAGAAGATATCCTATGAATATTTACAGGAGGATAGGAAAAATAAGAGCCTCTTAAGTGGTCCATCAGTGGCTCCTATCAGAGGAAGGTCTGAATGTGGTGGAGAATAAATGCTCTCCAAGACAGAACCAGTACTATACCTTCCAGTATGTGTTATTTCCCCATGGAGGTCCTGTGATAATGCAGGATTGAAAATCAGTGGGTCCACAGTTCTGCCATTTGCTGGCTATGTGACCTTAGGCAAGTTAAGCTCTCTGTTCCCTAGTTTCCTCACTTCTAAGGTGCAGATAATCATAGCACCAACATCATAGCATTGTTGAAATGGCAATATACTGCCTGTAAGAACCTAGAACAGTGCATGGCACATAGTAAATGCTTAATGAAGTCAACTATTACTATTACTACTCTTACTACTGTATTGATCTATAGATTAGCCAGCCCAGGAGAGAGAGGATTCTGCTGCCTGGTCAAATGCTGGATAGGCCAGGTGCAGTGACTCATGCCTGTAATCCCAGCACTTTGGGAGGTTGAGGCAGATAGATCACTTGTGGCCAGGAGTTTGAGACCAGCCTGGCCAAAACAGCAAAACCTCATCTCTACTAAAAATGCAAAAATTAGCCAGGCGTGGTGGCACACACCCATAATCCCAGCTACTTGGAAGGCTGAGGCAGGAGAGTCACTTGAATCCAGGAGGTGGAGGTTGCAGTAAGCTGACATTGTACTACTGCACTCCAGCCTGGGTGACACAGCGAGACAGTCTCAAATAAAAAAGCTGGATAAATGTTTACTAAATGAATGAAAGAATGAGGTAAAACCTTAATTCTTTCTTAATTCAACTCTTAATTCCTTCCAGGTCTTTCTCTTCTCTCTGTACTCTGACAGGCTAGCACAGTCTCCTACAATGTTAGATTTTATACAAAGGGTAAAGGGATAGTGGTGAGCTTTCTATACATTCCACTTAAACGTCTAGGAAAATACCAATTTTAAGTTGACAATGGAAACTTAAGTTTGTAGTTTTTAATCCTTAGACCACCCACCAAAAAAACCACAGAGATATAGTCAAAACCCATAATAGATACATTTAAACAGAATACTAAAAAATGTTCTGGCCAGGTACAGTGGCTCACACTTGTAATCCCAACACTTTGAGGAGCCAAGGCAGGTGGATCACTTGAGGCCAAGAGTTCAAGACCAGCCTGCCCAACATGGTGAGACCCCATCTCTACTAAAAATACTAATACAAAAATTAGTTAGGTGTGGGGGCACGTGCCTGTAGTCCCAGCTACCTGGGAGGCTGATGTACAAGAATCACTTGAATCTGGGAGGTGGAGGTTGCAGTGAGCCGAGATCACACTATTGCATTCTCTAGCCTGGGCGTCAGAGTGAGACCCTGTCTCAAAAAAAAAAAAAGAAAAAAAAGAAAAAAAAAGTTTAAATAATCTAAAGGGCCGGGCGCGGTGGCTCAAGCCTGTAATCCCAGCACTTTGGGAGGCCGAGGCGGGTGGATCACGAGGTCAGGAGATCGAGACCATCCTGGCTAACATGGTGAAACCCCGTCTCTACTAAAAAAATACAAAAAACTAGCCGGGCGTCGTGGCGGGCACCTGTAGTCCCAGCTACTCGGAGGCTGAGGCGGGAGAATGGCGAACCCGGGAGGTGGAGCTTGCAGTGAGCCGAGATCGGGCCACTGCACTCTAGCCTGGGCCACACAGTGAGACTCCGTCTCAAAAAAAAAAAAAATAATAATAATCTAAAGGCAGGAAAGGGGAAAAAGAGGAGCAAAAAACAGAACAAGCAGAAACAAATAATAAAATAATAGAACCTAGATCCAAATATATAAAGAATTAGGCTAAATGTAAGTGTTCTAAACATACCAGTTAGGGCTGGGTGCATTGTCTCATGCCTATAATCCCAGCACTTTGGGAGGCTGAGGCAGGCAGAGCATTTGAGGTCAGGAGATCAAGATCAGCCTGGGCAACATGGTGAAATCCTGTCTCTACTAAAAATGCAAAAATTATTTTGTATTTGGGCATGGTGGTGGGTTCCTGTAATCCTAGCCACCTGGGAGGCTGAGACAGGAGAATCGCTTAAATCCAGGAGGTGGAGGTTGCAGTGAGCCGAGATTGCACCACTACACTATAGCCTGGGCGACAAAGAAAGACTCCATCTCAAAAATAAAATAAAATAATAGAAAACATACCAGTTAGGAGATAATGGATTATGAGAATAGATAAACAACAAAATGTGACTATTTGCTGCATACAAGAAACTCACTTGGAATACAATAGAGGCTAGTTAAAATTAAATGTATGGAAAAACACATTATGTAAACATATCAAAAGAAAGCTGGAGTGACTCTAATATCAGATAAAGTAGACTTCACAGCAAAGATTACTAGGGATAAAGAGGGACATTGCAATCCTACTTTTTATATAAACATCAAAGAAGATGATCCTCTGTGTCCCACCCTAGGAATTCACACCCCTAGCCACTTGAGGGCCCAGTAGCAGGGGCCCAGTAGCAGGCTCTCACTCCCAGGCCTCAGGCACATTTGGTTATCTTCACTCGCCCCGGTGCCTTTCCACTTTCAATTAGCTTTTGAAGGAAAGCAACCCCAAAAGTGACAGGAGTCAGGGACCTTGTTGGAAAAAGTCATCCTCAGCCCAGGATTACATACTCCTTCCTTGGGGGTAAACTGTCAACTCTATAGCATTGTCCTATACATGGGACTCTATATGTATGTTCCTAAGGATTTGAAAGAAAATTCCCTTATTTTCACTCTTCCCCCTCTCCCAGATATATTTCTCCCAAAAGAAACTATAGAGAAAAAACTTTAGAAACCAAACTATCCTGCCTGGGAGGAGGAGTTCTGGATCATGTTTTCTACTTCTATGACCTTGGCAGAATCTGGTTTAAACAAGCCCCCGGCAGCCGCGCGTACATGGTTAGAATGCACTCTGTCTGCTGTCTCACTCCCAGACCCAGCTCCTCGCTGGCTGTTTCACATTTCCAACCCTCATTCTGCCTGCGCTCTGAAATGTGTCATCTAGCACAGCGTGTGAAAATATTGAGATTAAGGTGGCCTCATCAGCCCTAAGCAATTCTGACTCTGTCCAACTCCAGAATAAAGATTTGGTTTGTGCTAGGACTGGTCCTGCTGTCCAGACTGCAGACAGGCTGGATTGGCAGTCAAAGTCAGACAGATGGAGAGACCACGTGGGTCAGACAGGTTGGAAGGAGGCCCACTCAGTATCCCCCCTTCTGGAAAGACACTGGCCTCAGCATTCACGCAATCTTCCTTCTTCCCAGGCTTCCAGTTTCAAGAGTGATGAAATCTGTTATCAAGGGAGTACTTGCTTTTTTGACTGCGAGAAATCCTGCAATGACAGTCTCTATCCACAGCATCAGAGTGAGGGATTCAGGCTTTGCAGCTGGAGAGAGCCTGGTGTGAGGCTGGCTTTGATGCTCATTTGCTTGGGGACTGGAGGCAGGCTGCTTAACCTCTCCAAGCCTCTGCTGCTTCCTCTGAAAATTGAGGAGAATAGTATCTGCCCTTCTACTGGTGTGATGAGGATTAAATGAGACAACATATGCAAAGTTCTTAGCGCTGTACCTGAGCTAGTAAGTGCTGAATAAACAGTTTCTGTTATTACTGCAACAGGATCATTCATTCCTCCAGAGCAGAAACCACCTTTTTGTTCTCCATGATGCCTCTAGAGATGCAGGCCACAGGGCAGGCATTCAAGGAACCCTTACTGGCTCTCAACATTCACACTATCTGGATCTAGTTAGCTGTAGGTACTTCAAAAGAAACATTTTATAACACCCCTCCTTGTCTGGTTTAGTTCTGAATTGGAAAGCAAATTGGACACTTAGCCATCCAGAATCCTGAAAACACGTGGCCTCTCATATGGTCACACCTTCTATTTGCATCTGCAGCTTATCACAAGCAAAAATCTTTAAGATGAACTTTTCAATAATAATTGTCAACACTCAGTTTAGACCAAACAGTCTAACTAAAACTTCAAGTATGTCAAGGTAGCACTGGATCAGAGATAGACTAGAAGAGAATTAACATTTTAATTCAACTGGCACAATTTAAGATCCCATTAAGACAGCAATAAACCCAGCCTGCAAGCTATTCAGCACCTAAATGGCTCTCTCCTTCAAACCTGTAATCTGAATATTTAAGACACACTCTAAAGAAGTGCTTCTCTTTCAGAGAGGAAAGGTTTCATTAGAACAAATAAACACTGAAGTCAGTGAATATAACAAATAATTGTTCTAACAGCAGCAACCAAAAGATACTCTCATTAATGGTCTGTTGAAACTCTTCAAATACAGAAGTTACCCTTGCCCTACTTAATGTGAAGATGTGTTTCTCTAGAAGACTGATTTTTCCATTCCACTTTTCCTTCCAGATCCATCTCCTTTCCCACTTCCCACTCCACCCGCCCTGTCCAGATCACCCAGCATCTTGTCTCCACAGCATCCAATCTTCCTCTTCTATCCACAGCCCACCTACAGTTCTCAGGCCATGAGGGCTCCCAACCTTCCCTCTCAGCATGGGGTGGAGCATGTGGCGATGGACTACAAGGACTGGTTCAATGATGAGGCACATGACCTAGGCCAGGCCAATCATAGACAATAAGACTGAAGTCCAGAATCTTTGAGCTATCAGAAGAAGCCAACTGGTCCCCTTTCCTACTCAGCTTCAAAGCTGAGGCTGCTGCAGCCACTTTATAACCACAGGAGAAAGGCTGCCAGATAATGGAGCCCACCCAGGAGCAGAATCCAGAAGGAAGAGTAAGCAAAAGAAACAGGGTCCCAAAGGTACCAGTGAACCTCTGAATCAAAGTGTACCTGAAGCCAACCCTACTTTGGGACTTTTAAACAAGCCAGTAAATTTCCTCTGCTTCAAATGGTTGAACTGTGTCTGCAGCCTGCAAAGAGTCCTGACACAGAAATGGTAAACCGAAGTGTACTTAGAAGCAACTTTGTGGTTTTTCAGCTATAAATTACTTAGGAAATGAGAATGATGCACTGGATTCCCAGAACTCCTTCCCATCTCTGTGCCCAAGTATGAGTCCAGGACTGGCTATTTCTGACCAAGTGGTTGCTGGCTGGGAAGTGCCAGGGACTTCACTCAGGGAATACTGCTTAGATAAACAGGTCTTGGGTAATGACAAAGCACTGATCTCACAGGATTCCTGACTTCCGGTCCCTGCTGGATCACTCTTGTAACCATGGAACCCCAAGTAAACCCTTCTGCACTTCATTTTCTTCTATAGGAAAAACCAAGCCCCCTGCCTCTAACACAGGGAGACTAGGAGCCACCACTGCCTGGTATTTTGGGCTTTGAGTTGGGTAGATCTAGGTTCAAATCCCTAGTCTACCCTAGATCCAAGATTAGGATTTGGGTCAAGAGGCCCAATCTCTCTGACCCTCAGTTTCGTCCTCTGTAAAATGGGAACAAATCAGAGTATTGTTTCACAGGGTTATTTTAAGAATTAAATAAGGTAAAGTTTCTAAAGTGTTTAGCAAGGCGCCTAATATATAGAAAGACACAATAAATGGTAGCTATAATAGCTTTGAGATCAAATGAGAAAGAATGTGAAAGTTCTTTGTAAAAAGCATCAGAAACTGTACCTATATTAGGGATTATTGTCATCACCTCTCATTCCTAAACTGGCCATGGTTATAACATCATAGTGTGGGGTAAAGGTAGTAAACGTATGAAATAAATTCAATTGATAAATTATACCCAATCCAGCAGAGAAAGATAGTTGTCAATGAGGCATAGGGGTGCAAACCCCATGCTATAACTGTCATTTCATCAACAGTTTCGAATACTCCCAAGAAATATGTTCGGGTGGTTCATGGAAAATGCTATCAATAGCGACCTGTTAAATGTTCCCCTGGAGGCCTGGAACTGTTCCCAAGCTGTGTGCATGCAGTTAGATCCCTTCGGAACTTTTCCAGAGCTACATCTGCAAAAGTACAAGTAAGATCCCCTTCCTGATTTTCCAGTTTCATTTAACAACTTCACGGGCAGGATGCAAATGTGCTTCTTTATGAATGAGAAATTTCAGTTGCTGAGCTTGGCAGCAGAGACTTCCAAGAAATCTAGCCTTCCAGTGGATCCCCTCCTATGTTCCACCAGCACATCCCATAAAACGAGGGAGTGCTGGGTTTCGAATGGGCCGCTTGCAGGAAAGACACAGCTGTGGCAAAACCAAAAAGATATTCCTTCCAGGTGTTGAAGAATAAAGTCCTCCTGATTGAAGGGACTTTGGCTCCTTTTCAGTTTGGAGGCATTTTAAAAAGCGTACACGACAAGCCTAAAAAGTGCTTACCACAAACATATAAAAGGGTCACTTCAACTCACGTAAGTATTGCTTAACATGGAAAAAATTAAAGCTTGAAAAATCAGGACCATAAAATGCAAGGAGTAAGGAGTTGTGGAAAAACAACCCCATCTGAGGTTACAATACTCCTTCAGGAAAATAGATACACTGTTCTCTTATTCTCTTTTCTAACTGTAGCCTATACACCAGCCATGTGTATTTTGGACTCCTTCCCATCCTACCATGATTTCCGGTCTAAGTCTGGGTCCCATGGTAACTGGAGCAATTTGGCATGCTGGCCCCATACACCATGACTGGCCATGTGAGGGATGCCAAGTGGGTATCTCTTCCATAACAAACATCTCTCTCTTCTGGCTCTGTAAAGAGGTTACTCTCTTACTCATAAACTCTTACTAATAAAGTCTTCGGTTGATAAATAAATCTTCCCATGCAGCCTCTTTCACTCACCCAGAAGGCAATGATAGTCTTTCGCAGAGCCAGAAGATCCGCGTATTCAAGATTACATTGCATGGGGTAGAAGGGTTGCAAGACTGCGGGAAAAAGAAACATTAAAAAACCCAGCTTTGCCGCTAGCAAAAGTGTTAAGTAGTTCAGTAAAAGCCAAACCTTATTTGTGGAGTGAGCAGAAGTTATCCTTGGAAATGTATTTCCTGGTAAGAGTCCCAAGGATATGGTGATATGAGTCACAGGTTTTACAAGCCTGAGGGCTAACTTCTATTTATCTTTCAGATCTCAACACAAATGACCACCTCTGGGACTGTGACAACTCCTTGCCCCCAATCTGATTTTGTGGCCATGGTCTTCTCAGTATAGTATGCGATAGCCTGTATTACAACTGCCTGTTTGATTCTTGCTCTCTGACCTAGAGCTCCTGAAGGGCAGGACTGTAACTTTTCACCTCTATTCTGATGCAGCACTTGACATAAAGGAGGCATCTGTAAGTGCACGTGATGTGGCTGTAGGCAGACCTAGCCCTAGACCACATCACAAATTTGGAGCATTCACCCTCTAACCTGTCCCAGCCTCCTGCATCTTCACTGCCACCTACCCACTGCACAGTTCTCCCTTCTCCTCCATGAAGACCTACCTTAAGGAAAGGCTACACTATTCATCATTCAGACTAAGGTCAAATAGAATCCTACATGCAAAATTATTCCCTCCAAAAATGTGACCCCCACACTCACACTCAGGCTATTATGCACCCATCTACCCTCCACCTAAGGGAATTAAGTTATAATTGGATAATTTTAGCCAATCACAGGGGTAGATATTTTGGTTGGGTTTTTTGAGAAGGAGCTAGGAAAACTGGCTCCTCCTGCTGCTTTTGAAAGCACACAGTGACCCACTCCTGGCCCTCAGCAAACCCAGCATCCAGGGACCCCCCCAGCCCAGGGGAGTTGGTCCAGCCCAGCCCGCTGTCCAGCAATGCCTCTGTTGATTTTGCTAATAGAGCAAACAGACCGTCTTTGAAAAAGAGGCAAAGGCAGCAGAACTCTGCTTTCCTGCCCATTTCCTCTGCCTTATTAAGCAAGAAGAACTGGTTTCAGTTAAAAAAAAAAAAAAAAAAAAATCCTGAAAGCCACTGATGGAACAGTCTCTGAAGTGCATTCAGGGAGTCACAGGACATGGAAGGAAATGGAGAGCACAGGAACATGAATTATTGTGAGCACTGGGGAAATGCCTGCTTTGTCTGGGTGAGACACAGGCAAAAACTTTGAGGTTAACAGTGGCCATCCATAAACAAACAGCTTTACCTTATTAAGCATTAAGGGTTTTACAAATATTTCTCGAATGATTTTACATGTGTTGTCTCAGTTGATTCTCCTAATTCAACCCTATAGCACAAGTACTATCACTTTAAAAAATAAACCGAGGCTCAGAAAGGTTTAATAATTTACCTACCCCCAGAAGTTCAAGAACAGGCAAAAGCAATTGAAGGTGGCAAGAGTCAGAATAATAGTTATGTGGGGTAGACACTAACAAGGAATGGCCATGAGGGTGTCTCCCAAGCAGGAGTGTTTTAAATCTTGATCTTGACCTGGGTAAGTTACATAGGGGCATGTCTGGGCAAAAATTCATCAAGCTGTGTATTTAAGACTCTGGACTTTATGCATCCTAATCTATAATAAAGGAGAAACAAAACAAAACAAACAAAATTCCCAAAAACTAAAAATAAAATAAAGGAAAAACAGGCTGGGTATGGTGGCTCGAGCGTGGAATTTCAGCACTTTGGGAGGCCAAGGTGGGCAGATCACTTGAGGTTAGGAGTTCAAGACCAGCCTGGCCAACATGGCAAAACCCTGTCTCTACTTAAAATAAACAAATTAGCTGGGTGTCGTGGTGCTCACCTGTAATCCCTGTAATACTTGGGAGGCTGAGGCAGGAAAATCGCTTGAACCCGGGAGGCAGAGGTTGCAGTGAGCCGAGATCGTGCCACTGCACTCCAGCCTGGGCGACAAGAGTGAGACTGTCTCAAAAAATAAAATACAATAAAATAATAAGATAGAGGAAAAACAAGCAATGCCTCCACCTCATATCACACAGTGAAGACCCCAAAATTGAACCCAGGTGTCCATAATTCCAAAACCTATGTTCTTGTCTCCTCTACTTTGTCAAATTCAGGAGACAGGGGCAGCACACGAGGATACGTGGATCTGCAAGCACACGACTGAGGTGTCTCAAACATCTCGGTGCTTCCCCTTTCCACTAAAGGAAGGGAGCCATAGGTGAAAAAAAAAAAGCCATAGGCAAAAGTCATGATGCTGAGTGGTGACGATGGAAACAGAAAGGTCTAAAATCACACCAAGGCAAACACCATCAGATCCAACCCAAATGTTTCCTTCTCTCGGAAGGAAAATCTCCTGGCTAACATGAATACTCTTAAGGTGACTCTAATGAAAGCCTTTACATCTGGCACAGTAAGGACAAAAACAACCCTGTCTTTGTTCAACTATTTTAGACACATACGGGAGCTTATGCCTAAGACCTGCCCCAACCTAAGAATCCAGGCAACTTAAATATCCCTACTGTGCTGTGTTCTCCATGTGAAAGCCACTGTGGCTGGAGGAGAAAAACTCACTTCTCAGAGCATTTTGCATCAATGAGAGGCAATCAGAAAGGGTATGAATGGTGGCCTGTGGCATGGTTCAGGTGGTTCATGGGATAATAAATAGCTACCACCTATTGAGAACCCACTAATTTTTTAACCTCAGGTGCACAAATTGGATTTATCATAATCCTTGGTTCATGACCATTTTTAATTAGTTATAATGTGAACTCAACTCCCAAACAAAAGCTAGAGCCTTGGCAACCATCTACATGCATCTAAACCATATGACCCTCCCTCCCCTAATCCTTCCCTTTCCCTCTTCCCATGACGCATAACCGTTATCTGTGTTTACCATCTCCTCACTTTCTCTCTTATATGGTATTTACTGTGCCTGTAATGTACTCCGTCAGCACATCTTAGTATTTCGGGTTTTTTTTTTTTCGTAACCAAATGTGTGATTTATTTTTGGAAGAAAGTATTTAAAATTGAGGACTTTTTCCAGTAAAGGGGAGAAATAACAATAACAGATAATACCCTGGTTACAAGCTAATTACCACATCCTATACAAAGTGGATGTGCTCAACATGTATTCAATGATATGAATAATGAACATTTGCAATTTTAAAATCCTAAATCACTTGCCAGTGTTGTAAATTCATAAATGCTGAAATACTTAGAAATAAGTATATTTTAAAAACTTTAGTCTGACGGTATTTATACATCAACCCAAATATTACATACAAATAATACAGCACATGAATGGACATTTTTGCTAATTTCCATTTAATTTCTTCATAATATGGCTGTCTGGTGTTGCATTAGTGAAGATGCTTCCTACAAATACACGGGTACCCCAGAGACTATAATGAATCACTTTACAGCATTCAAGGTCATCAACAGAATCCTAAATGTTGTTAGCATTCAAGGGTTTCGAAAAGAGTGTTGTTTGTATATGGTCCAAAAAATGCCAAACCAAATGATGGGTCAGTAAAGTCAGCCCAATATCCCTCAGCTAAAAGAGCACAGCAAATTTCCTCAGCAGCATTGATGAACTTTTCTAAGAGCACTTCTCTTTCAGTTTCTACTTCTTCACTCTAAACAGTCATATCATTCTTAGCTTTCTGTGTTACAGTCAGAATGATTACTTTGCTATTAGCTACTTCTGGAAACAGTGATTCAAAATCTTTTCGCCGCAATTCTGGACATGTTTGTATTGCACACCCTACTCTGGCACTTTCAAAGTTAAGTTTCTGCACTGTTAATTTCTTGTTCAACAGGTGCATCATTACCCTGAAATTCATTCACATATTGTGTCATCACAAACTCGTGTCCTTCACTTGATGAAGTTTCTGCTAGAAACCAGGCTTTTCTTCTGTGAAGCAGTCCCATTGAGGTGACAATCAAAACCTACGTTCCCAGGAAGCTGGAACCTCTCATCTTGAGGTCCAAATGGTCCCACAGTTTCATCAGGCCACACCGTTTGAGAGCATATATCTGGAGGTGCAGTGGCCACGTGAGACTCATCTGAACCTGATGATCCTGCAGTTGAAAAGTCTTTGGGATTGACAACGTTTTAACTGAAGAGCAAAGTCCTGGGAGATAGGAAACCAGTCTGGCTCTGTTACAAAGCACATTGGCCAACTCTACCGGAGAGGACAGTTCACTAAATAGCTTTCCTTTGGTAAAGTTATTCCAGTAACCACCACTGTCTCCAGCTGTCCCAGAACCTGACTATTCCTGCCATCCAATATTTGTTTTTGACTTTATCTACGTTGTATCATGCTGTATATAATATTTTGAGCTTACTTTTTTTCACTTATTACTAAAGCTTATTCAACTCACATTTTTCCTCCTATTCATTCAATGTCAGCTGAGCCCATGCACCTTATGAGAAGCATTGTTTACACTTTTGCATTTCACCTTTACAACCCCATAAGGCAGGTACTGCTGTCATTCCCAGTTTATAGATTAAAAAACAAATAGGTTGAGGTACTCGCCCAGCATCACATTAAAAAAGCAGCCAGGCCAGGCACAGCGTTTTGGGAAGCTGAGGCAGGAGGATTGCTTGAGGCCAGGAGTTCAAGACTAGCCTGGCCAACATAGTGAGATCTCATCTCTACAAAAAATTTTAAAAAAATTTTAAAAAATTATCTGGGCATGGTGACTTGTGCCTGTTGTCCCAGCTATTTGGGAGGCTGAGATGGAAAGACCACTTGAGGTCAGGAGTCTGAGGTTGTCATGAGCCGTGATTGCACCACTATACTCCAGCCTAGGCGACAGAGGGAGGCACTATACTCCAGCCTAGGCGACAGAGGGAGGGCCTGTCTCAAAACCAAAACCAAAACCAAAAACCAAAACCAAAAACAAAGCGGCTTACCTGGAGTTAGACCCAGGTTTGCTTCCAAAGCCCTTATTTCCCTACTGTAAGACTCAGGGTTAATGCTCACATATGGGTGGACTCCCTCCCCATGCCAAGGGAAGGGTAGCCAGAGCTAACCCCCCAACTGGTAATCATCATCACCATCATCATGACTAACATACTGGAGACTCATGCGCCAGGCCCTGTTCCAAGCATTTTAGGAGGTGTACTTCATGTAATCTTGTCCACAACTATCATATGAGGTAAGCATCTTACAGACAAGTAAACATATGAGGTAAGTATCTTACAGACAAGTAAACTGAGGCACCGAGATATGAAGCAATTTGTGGATTGCAATTTGTGGAAGCAAAGAAGAAGTGGATCCAAGATTTGAACCCAGGCGGTCCAGCTTCATAACCACACCATCAATCACAAGGCCCTACTGCTTCCCAGTTCACCGAGGAGGACAACCACCTGAGTGGGTGAGTGGATTCGGACGAGTGCTGGCTGAGAGGAGGCCTGTGCTGGGCTTGCACCTGGGTGGTAACTGCAGCACTCCTGGAACCTGGCTTATTTGTTAAGGAAGGCCCCGATTCTGGGCCTCTGTCTGGGGAGAAGAGTTGCATGCAGGGGCTGTACAGGGAAGGAGGCAGGGGTTGAGGAGGAAGAACAGCAGACCATAACATGGACAGCCTCAAGGACGGGCACAGCTGACTGGCGGCTGGTCTCAGCCTGAGGAAATAACAAGGTTCTCAAAGCCAGGACTGGAAGGGCCAAAGGGCAGTACCTTGAGGAAAGATGGCACAAGCAGCTTTCTCAAAAAAATTCTGACATTGTTACTTATAATGCAGGATTCTTATTTGACCCAATAGCCTCATGCTTTTGATTAAAACTTTCAGCATGGAAAACGTGGGCTTTGAAGTCTGACAGTACTAATCTCAAATGCTGGCTCTGCTACTTGCTGTGTATGTGCGACCTCGAGCAAGACATTTCAACTATCTCAAGGCCTCGGTTTCCTCATTTGTAAAATGAGGATAAATAATGTGACCTACAGCTCATAGGCTGTAGTGAGGATTCCACAAGATACTGCATACAAATCACTAGTGTCCTGGTCACCTCATAGTAGGCATTTGGCAAATATCAACCTGTATTTTTATCACCACCAACTCATCATATTTGGTTGGAAAGATTAAATGACAGAGCATCCAATAAACATTGGTCATCTTTTCTAACACCTCTCCCCACCTCCCCCTATTCAAATCACCCTAACCATGATCTCCACCTTACCACCCATAGAGAAGATCCTTAAAAATCAGCCTGCTCTCTGCCCGGCCTTTCCCATACTGTACATCGTCAAGAGGGTCCTTTGCCCCATATATACTCTGAGGGGAGCGCAGAATAAAACCCACCTCCCAGTGATGTAGATGGAATTCACAAACCTGCCCGTTTATCTGGAATTGCCACAAGAGCTGCTTTAAAAATACAAATGTTGGCCAGGCATGGTGGCTCACCCCTGTGATCCCAGCTCTTTGGGAGGCTGAGGAGGGTGGATCATCTGAGGTCAGGAGTTCAAGACCAGCCTGGCCAACATGGCAAAACCCCGTCTCCACTAAAAGTACAAAAATTAGCTGGATGTGGTGGCGCACGCCTGTAATCCCAGCTACTCAGGAGGCTGAAGCAGGAGAATTGCTTGAACTCAGGAGGTGGAAGTTGCAGTGAGCTGAGATTGCACCACTGCACTCCAGTCTGGGCGACAGAGTGAGACTACTTCTCAAAAAACAACAACAACAGGTGTTCTGGCCAGGAACGGTGGCTCACGCCTGTAACCCTGGCACTTTGGGAGGCCGAGGCGGGTGGATCACTTGAGGTCAGGAGTTTGAGACCAGCATGGCCAACATGGTGAAACCCCACCTCCACTAAAAATACAAAAAAAAAAAAAAAAAAAAAAAAAAAAAAAAAAAAAAACCAACTAGCTGGGCGTGGGGGTAGTCCCAGCTTCTTGGGAGGCTGAGGTGGAAGAATCGCTGGAACAGGGGCAGGGCTTGCAGTGAGCTGAGATCGTGCCACTGTACTCCAGCCTGGGTGACAGAGGGAGACTCCCTCTCAAAACAAAACAAAAAAACAGATGTCTTAGCCCCACTTTTATAGGTTTTCACTTAATAGATTCAGAGTGGGTTCCAGAATATGAATCTTATCTTAAAAACTTATTTATTACTATTACTTTTATAGAGAGACAGGGTCTCATCAGCCTTGGAGGAAAAAAGCAGAACCATAGCCTAGGAATATCAACAGCAGGAACAGTGGCAGTGAGGGTAGCAATAGCACTCCCTAAAGCCCCCTCCATCATCTTGAAATCAGCAACAGTATCTACCTCTGCAGGCTACTGTGTGGTTCAAAGGAGAAAATGCAGGTAAAACATTGTAACACATCTAAGTTCTTACTATGTGTCAAGCCTTATGTGAACTGTTTTATATACATTTTGCTATTTTGTTTAAATAGTCACATCATCCCTGGGAGGTATTTTTTAAAACATCATTTCTCATCATGTTGACCAGGCTGGTCTCGAACACCTGACCACAAGTGATCCTCCCACCTAGGCCTCCCAAAGTGCTAGGATTACAGGTATGAGCCACTGCACCCAGTCCAGAATCAATTTTTAAAGTGCTTCAAGATGTTTCTGCAACCAGCCAGCTCTGGCAATGAGTGACTTAAGGGAAAGGGGAAGAAGTATGTGGGCTTATGCTACAGGTTGCCACACCCCACCCCACAGCACATCCTTCTGAGTCCTGAAGGGCTGTGGGGACAATGAAGGCGACCACAGCACAGATGACAAACAAAGCAACTATTTGGCAAGAAGAGTCCGAGTTACCCATTAACTATGAGTGATCTGTCAGTGCCAGAGAAGTCTCACAAAAGATGATGGTGTGGTTCATGGGGAGGGGGGCCCCTCAGTGAGGACCCAGTTACACCAATGGCAACACAGTCATGCAATATCCTGGCCTCATGTCCTTCCTGTTTTCTCTTTGAGATTGGTGCCTCTCTGAGTAGAACCATCCCTGGAAAGTAGGGATATCATCATTTTTTGGTGCCATTTGGATTCCCCCACTTTAAACTCCTCTCTTGTAACAATGGTGATGAAAATTACTGGATTCCCTACATATGGTTCCAAGTTATTTGGATTTCATCACTAGTGGCAGATTTAGCACATTTTGGATGCCGGCAAATGAGTGGCAATTGCATAAATACATGAGCACTTCACACCACAAATTAATCCTATAGAAATAATCCAGCTCTGATTATACTGTTTGACTGGGTAGTGCTTGTTATACAGCTGGAACCAGCAGGAAGGCGGCAGGCTGGTCACCATGTGGGGTACCAAAATGACAACTGCACAGTCATGCTTTATGACAACTGCACAGTCATAATTTTTAGCCCCACTATCCTCCAAAAAAAAAAAAAAAAAAAGGAAGGGAAGAAGGAAGAATAAAAAGACCACATAGAGTCCATAATATGCAAGTTTAACTTAGACACTCACTTTACACACTAAACCCCTTCTCGGTCGCTTTTTCTGACTAGACAGATAATACATTCTCAAGGAGAAAACGCGAACAACACATAAAAAAAATGTACCAAATGCCATTGCTGGGAAGCAACAATGATGAAGACGGCAACAGTAGCTCATAGCTGGTGGCTGCTACCTGCCATGTGCTGGGCTGAATGCTTTACTTAGCATCATCCCATTTAATTCGCACAACCAGGCTGCCAGGTAGTTTTAGTATAATCTCTATTTTGCAGATGAGAAAATTGAGATATTGCAAAGTTAAATAATTAGCTACATGATCTAGCCAAGTGAGTGGTGGAGTCAAGGTGCGAACCCAGGACCCAGGTGTGACCAAATATCTTTTCAGAAGGATCCTTTCTCCAGCTCAAGAGAGGCCTCTCTTGGTCCTACTCTTCTCAAAGATACTCCTCCCAAAGCCACCCTTGGCTAAGATTTCACTGAAGGCTCTGTTAGACTCAGTCCTCATGGCAAAGGATGCCAAAGGACCACAGGGCATGTGAAGCACTAAAAACTTTAACCTCAAGTTTCAAGGAGCCTCAGATTCCGGCAGTAGCTTTCCTGGTGGCAGCTTTCCAAGTAGATACCAATAGGCCAGCTTTAGGCAAACACCTCCGAAGAGAGCTCACCTCCCATGGTGGAAGAAACAGTCCCTGAATGAAGGCTCAGAAGAGCTCCTAGTTCAAACAAACAAACATCCTCTGATTTATGACAAGAAGCCAATCAACAAGCTCAGTAGAAAAGATGAGCCTTAGAGGAAAAACACAGAACCCAAGCCTAGGAAAAAAGCAGAACCAAGCAACAGTACGGTGGCAGTGATAGCAGTAATGGCACTCCTCAAAGCCCCTTCCATCATCTTGAAATCAGCAACTGCATCTACCTCTGCAGGATACTGTGTGGCTCGAAGAAGAAAATGCAGGTAAAACATTGTAACACATCTAAGTTCTTACTATGTGTTAAGCCTTATGCTAACTGTTTTATATACATTATTTTGTTTAAATAGTCACATCATCCCTGGGAGGTATTTTTAAAAACACCATTTCGCTGACAAGGAAACAACTTGAGAGGGGCTAAGTGACTTGCCCGAGGCCGTGCAGCTTGGAAATCATAAAACCCAACCTTGTGTCAAAGGTCCAGAGGTTAGAGCCACAAGAATCAATGGCCTTAATCTCCGCTTCCATGAATCTTCTTGTTTCTGCAAACAGAGGGCTTCTGAGAAGCTGGGGAATGGTTAAAATTTTTAGACCTGTGAAAACCCAGAAAGCTGGCCCCAAGTGACCCACCGCTGACCCACTCTAATGGCTGTGTTGTTGCACAGAACTGTCTGCGATGATGGAAATGTTCTATATCTGCATTGTCCAATATGGTAGCCACTCGCCACTTATGACGAGGGAGCACAAGAAATGTGACTTGCATGACTGAGGAAATGATTTTTTTTTTAACCTTATTGAATTTTAATACATTTAAATATACACATGTGGCAAGTGGCCGCCATATTGAACAGAGCAGCTCTGTGGCTCCTCTCACTCACAGCTTGTCAGGTCTCCTGAGCACCACAAGATGAAAGTTCTACAAAAACTCATGACTTCCCAGGCCAGGCCTCAGTGTGAAAGGAAAAATAAAATAAATTTTTCTTACTCCCAAGTAAATGCCATTGCTCTGATCTTGGAACGTTTTCAGCTGGAAGAGAGAAATGGCCATTTCCAAAACAAATGACCTCTCCCCATTTTCCCCCCTTTTAAAGGAAAAAGATTAAACGTGTAAAGCGTCCCCCATTAAATTACTTAGGAAAGGTCGCTACATTTTCTGGTGACAAATGCCTTTGGCTTATGATGACACAAGGACACTCAAACATGGTAGAAAGGAAAAGCCAGAAGGGTAAACAAGAAGAGGTCCTACACTCTCCAAGGTATCATAAATCAAGGAAATAGACTCAAGGAGCTAACAGCTTCCAAACATTCTTCCTCTTGAGCTATTTTAAGCAACCAACACACACAACATTTCAGAGGCAATTTCATTCACACTAACAGAAGAGAAGCAATGTGCTTCATAGGGTATTATCTTTAAACACGCAGAGAAACAAATACCTACCCCACAGGTCTCAGGCCCAGCTGGCTGGCCACCCCACTGGGCGATGTTACTATTTTCAGCCCCCCGGTAGCTTGGTTGTTGAGACGCAGCGAGGGGTGCTTTGGCCTCGCTTCAGTTCCTCTTGTCCTCTTGGGCCAACCCATTCATTTCTTTGCTCAGGAAATCACTGCATGTGCTTTGTCCCCACCCAGGCCACTCCTGAGGTCAGGAGGCCACAGGGCAAATGAGGACTTCAGAGCTCAAAGAGCCCGGCTGTGTCACTGACTAGCTATGTCACCTGAACTTCTCTGAGCCTCGGTTTTGTCAGCAGCAAAATGGGAATAAGAGTATATATGATGGTAAGAATCACATGACATAATACATGTGAAGCACACGGGCCGGGGCCTGGTGCTTTGTAAAAGTTTGACCCAGGGTAGGTCTGTGCTGGGTATCAGAGTTGAGAATTCAGTCTCTTGGCTTCTCTGGCTGGGGAGGGAACATGCAAGGTTGAAGAGTAGAGAATCAGGGGTAAAGCTGCCTGGATTTGATTACAGTCTCCACCACTTATCACCTGCATGACCGTGAGCAAGCTACCGAACCTCTCTGTGACTTTGTTTCCTCCTCTTAAAGATGGGAATCACAGTATTCACTTCATTTGCCAGTGCGGTAAATAATACCATATGGTGTCACTCCCATTTCATTTATTTATTCATTCATTCATTTTTTGAGATGGAGTCTCACTCTGTCGCCCAGGCTGGAGGGCAGTAGTGCGATCTTAGCTCACTGCAACCTCTGCATCCTGGGTTCAAGTGATCCTGCTGCCTCAGCCTCCCGAGTAGCTGGGATTACAGGTGTGCGCCACCACTCTGGGCTAATATGTTGCTCCCATTTTAGATCTAGCCATGCCTTTTTCATGTAAACCTAACAATTCAAGCTTCTCTGGAGTGTTCTTTGGTGATCCCTCCAGATGAGTGAGCCAAAGCCGCTGTGGCTGTGAAGTAAAGGAAAGTCACCATCCTAGGTGGGGCAAAAAGACATACTCCAGAACAAGGATCTTTTACCACTAATAATAGTTAATGTCTGCATCCTCACTACATACCAGGCTCTCCCAGGAATGCTACCCACATGGTCTGGGCCTCATGCCAGACCATTTATTTCAGAATATCTGGAGGTAGGGCCTTAAGACAGACAGACACACATACACTCACTTTTTTTCTTTTGAGACGGAGTCTTGCTCTATTGCTCAGGCTGGAGTACAGTGGTGTGATCTGCGCTCACTGCAACCTCCGCCTCCCAGGGTCAAGTAGTTCTCCTGTCTCAGCCTCCCAAGTAGCTGGGATTACAGGTGCCTGCCACCACACCTGCCTCATTTTCGTATTTTTAGTAGAGATGGGTTTCACCATGTTGGCCAAGCTGGTTGCGAACTACTGACCTCAGGTGATCTGCCTGCTTTGGCCTCCCAAAGTGTTGGGATTACAGGCTTGAGCCACCACACCTGGCAGACACTTTTATTTTTAAGCTATCCAAGTAATACTAATGTGAATCTAGGATTGAAAATCACTGAAACAACAACCTTATGAGCTAGAAACTATGGCAACCCCATTTAACAGAAGAGGAAAACTGAGGGCAGAGACACCAGCTATCTAGCTGGCAATCAGACAGTGACAACTCCTTCAGACCCCATCTCTTAGACCCCCTGTGCACCCTGCCCCTGCTGAGAAGCAGAGGTCAAAGCATCCAACAGGCACTTGGACACTCCCAAACCATTCAGACACCACTCCAGGCCCCATGCCTTCTCAAATCACCTAAGAGCGTTCTTTTTCTGGCCAAATTTTAGACCCAGACTTGACCTCCAGGAATCCAAAGCTGCCTGAAAAAAATGGAGTCTTGCTTTCCCAGCATTGAAGGACACAGACGCAAAGTCACAATGATCCACAGAACAATAGGACTAATTAAACAGGCCCCATTTTAATGACAGGAAACAACAGAGTTGATGATCTTTATTAAAGGCTGCTGGCTGCCTATAAAAAAGCTGGAAAGCAAAATTTAGGGGCTCTTATGGCCATCAGCCAAAGATTGTAAGACTGAAAATTAAATCTCTATTGTCTGAATCTCTCTGCAGCCCTGCTATAATGAGCCCACCCTCTGGAAGGGCAAAGAAGGGCGATGTTTCAATCCATCATATGACTAATGAACTTCAAGGTGGCCTGTCTCCCAGCCAACTTCCTATTTTTTTTTCGGAGACAGGGTCTCACTCTGTTGCCCAGGCTGGAGTGCAGTGGTGTGATACTGGCTTACTGCAGCCTCTGCCTCCTGGGCTTAAGCAATCCTCTCACCTCAGCCTCCCAAGTAGCCGGGATCACAGATGTGTGCCATCATACCTAGCTAGTTTTTGTATTTTTTTGTAGAAACAAAGGCTTGACTGTGTTGCCTGGTCTGATCTCGAACTCCTGGACTCAAGCCATCCACCTGCCTCGGCCTCCCAAGGGGCTAGGATTACAGGTGTGAGTCACTGTGCCCAGCCCAACCTATTTGATATCTGTATGTGACTTGAGACAGACAACTAAAACCACACTGGGATCTTTGCTGCAGTCCTGCTTCTTCCATACATCGCTTTCCCCACTTCAGTCAATGGTCACTCTCTCCTTCCAGTTGCTCAGACCATAGCAACTTGGTGTCACCCTTGATTCCGCTCTCATACCTCACACATCCAAGCTGTTGGCAAATGCCAGTGGCTGGTCCTGCTGCTTCCACACTTGATACTAAAGTCAATTTCCAACACAATAGAGAGAGTGACCTTGCGGAAATACAAATCAGATCAAGTCACTCTGCGCTTGAGTCCCTCCAATGCCTTTCAGCTTACTCAGAGCTAAAAGTCAATGAATGATTACCCAATGGTCTACCCCACTAACCACCCCACCATTTCCTCTCCCAACCACATCTCCTGCTACACTCACCCCAGCCACATGCAAGGAGCTTCTCCTTGGTGCTCCTCGAACCCACCAGGAACGTTTGCTATTCCCTCTGCCTGGAGCTGTCTTCTCCAGCCAGGCTGGCCTCATGTGATTCCCCTCGCTCTGCCTCGTTATCCACAGGGACTGCACCCTGCCCTCCTTCAGGCCCCTTTTATTTATTTGTTGCATCACCAGCTCCTGGAACAGTGCTCAGTACACAGTCCTCAATAAATATTTGTTGGATGAACAAATGGATGTACCCCAAACAGAACTCCCGGCCTCTCCCCTACCCAGTCCTCAGACTCCCCACCCCCTCCAACATCATTTGTCTCCTCAAAGAACAGTGTTTGTGGTGGTAGAAAACACTAGTTAGGATACTTTACAAGCACCCATTGGACAGGTGGGGGACGTTGCGATGCCTTCTCAGAGGCAGCCCTAACCCTAAGGCCTTCTCACCTGCTACTGAATTGGGTCCCAGCATAGTCCTGGCCTGCCCAGCTGGTACTCAAGCTGATTAAGTCCAGAAGAACAGCTGCAAGCAACTTGCTTCCAAATTGTGTCCCCATGTATGACTTTAATTACTCGGCTGCCGAGATGGGTTGAAGAAGAAAAAACCAGGTCCCTGGCTTTCACAAAAGCAACTCTTTTTTTTTTTTTTTTTTTTTTTGCCGTATATTCTGCCTGTCCAGAAGGTTTCATCGATTTTCAACTTGGGATCTGAAGGGTGGATGGGCTGGTTGGGGAAGAGAGACAGGCAAGCCACCCCATTTCCCTAGCCTCTCATACTGACCTGCCCAAGCCCCGTTCAAGCTATGTGACTGTGAAGTAGATCAGGGTTCAGAGCCTGTGTACCTCGGAGCATGGAGCTCCATGTCTCGGCCTTCAGCATTCCTGGCAGCCTGTCATCCTCAGTTACTCTTTTTCCCTCCTCTTTGAAACACCGGCCCTGCCAACGGCAACAAACAGCATTTAAAAATATCCTGCTGGATTATACAGCTCTGCCTTCGAAATTCCTCACAATGCCTGTCTCTGTCCCACATCGTATAAAGAAGGGTGTAGCATATTTAATTTTTTTTTTTTCTAGCTGCTCCCCTGCTATAAATACCCAAGTCTGGGTAGGCGGGCTTCAAGCACAGGCTGTATGAAGTCACCTCGGAGCTGGATCTCACCACAGTGCCGGCCTGCCAGGGCCTGGACGCAGCTGTCAAGCACTGAAGCATGAGGTCGGTCAAAAGCATGTAGCACTCATTTTTCTGGGGAAAGGGGCACAGGAAAACCCCCAAGTACAGTAATCGCAGTTAATCTTAATATTAAAAAAGACAGTGTCCAGCCCTATTACCAAGCCAGGTCTTCGGAGAGCTCGTCCAGCACCATCCTGGGCTGTTTCTTTCCCAAGGATACTAATTCTAGGGCTCGACATTAGGAAAATGACTGTACAGTGTCCATGTGGGATCTAGAAACATTATCGGAGACAGAAAGGCCCTTGGGGAATTGAGTCCCACCTCTCCACACCACAGATAAGGAAACAGATCCAAGAGATGGAAGGATTCACGCCAGGTCACAGACAGGGCAAGCTCTACCCCAGGATTTTCTGGATCCAAATCCTCACATCTCTGCACTGGATTGTTCCGGATGCTTGTGCATGTACACCCGCTTGGTATGTGAGCCTCAGGCTTGTGTTTATTAATAGCTCTCCTCATAGCAAATACTAATTTTCATATTTTTAAAGGTACAGACTAAAAAAAGTTGTAAAAGTTTCAAGAAAAGCTTGGCTTCAACTGTAGGGAGGGTTTTCATGCACTGAGAGGCCCATTTCAAACTCTTTGAGGTCCAGTTTAATGTCTTGTCAACTCTAACCTTATATGTCCAGACTTCCAAGTTTAGTTTTCCTATTTAATTTTTCCATCATGGGCCTGACTCTCCTCAGCTTACTTTTAGAAAGCAAACCATGGGCCAGGCACAGTGGCCACACCTGTAATCCCAGCACTTTGGGAGGCCAAGGCGGGCAGATCACTTGAGGTCAGGAGTTCGAGACCAGCCTGGCCAACATAGTAAAACGCTGTCTGTACTGAAAATTTGAAAATTAGCCAGGTGTGGTGGCACCTGCCTATAATCTCAGCTAATTGAGAGGCTGAGGCAGGAGAATTGCTTGAACCTGGGAGGTGGAGGCTGCAGTGAGCTGAGATCACACCACTGCACTCCAACCTGGCTGACAGAGTGAGACTTCGTGTCAAAAAAAAAAAAAAAAAAGTAAAGAAAGAGAACTATGGGCCTCAAGTCACTACAAATGACTATGTATGTATTTTTGCAATATGTTCATGACGTTTCTCTTTGTCAAGTGACAAGAAAATTCCTTCCCTTCATGACACTGGAGTCACAAAAAAGACCAACACCTGAGTTATTAGCTAAGCCATTGATGACCTATCACATTTTATTATTGTCAGCAGAATTCAGCTGCACCTTAGGGACTCCAATTCAGATGACAATTAGCTATAAGGTGGTTCCACAATATTAAGCACTTAATATGCTTGAAATCTTTATTATCAATGCTCTGGAAACACATTAACTAAGAATTAAAATGTCAGCATCTCTGAGAATTGAGCTTTCATTGTCCAAAATAATAAACCCTAAACTGGAAGTTGAATATTGTAAATATCAGTCAGACTTAAAAGCAAAAAACAAAAAAAAGTTCTGGGACCATCTTCTCTCACCCTGTTTTATGCTGCTCTCTCCTTCCACAATTAAGAATCCTGCTTTGGCAAGAGTCAATCCAATGGCCTCATTTAACACGTTTGCCAGTCTTGACCTTCATTCTGTACTGGGATTGCTTTGGACTGAAATGCTACGTTCAGGGCCATGGAAGAAATGCAAAGTCAGAGCCAAATTCAACAAGAAAAGAAGGGTTGATAAAAGCCTTGTTCTTCATCCTCTCTCAACCCAAGTTTGCTCGGTTAAGGTCTTCTTTTAATGCTTTTACTGCTAGGACAGCAGACGGGTGCATTTTTGAGGTCAAGCTTTCAATCACCAAGAGGAGTAATTGGAGGTCTGAGGCCATGGTTAAGATGAGCTAGGGAGAAGACACACTCAATTTCTGAATTATGAAAATAAGTTTTGGAAAACTCTCGTCCTGTACTCTGGCAGGCTTCTTAACATCTGGATAAAAGATGTGGGAAAGCTTTCCTTTTTCCTGTGTTATCTCCACTGTTCCTGCTTGTCATGTATCTGAACCTTCCACCCAAACAGGAGAACTTGCTGTTCTCCAACACATACGCGTTGGCTTCCAGGTCTTTGCTCACACTGTTCCCTCTGCCTGGAAGCCTCTGGAGGCTCTGCATCCCTTTCCGCCTCCGCAGTTGCAGCTCTACCTGCCCAAATCACTGGCACACCTGCCACATCCTCCACAAAGAAACCCTGACTTCCTTCCACGCAGCCAGCCAGGAGTCATCTCTTCCCTTTAAGCTTTCTAATCACCAGAACCTTTAAGGTCCCCAGCTATGGGACAGAAGTTATATCTACCTTCCAGAGGGGCTGGGAGGATTAAATGAAACAGCTCCTGAAAAGCACCCACGATGGGGAACCAGCAATGTAGACTAGACAGTGGAGTCTATTGCCATTGCTCCCCTCTTTGTTTGAAGGCAGTGATTACAAACTTCTTTGTAACTATCTGTACATATGCTTTGCTTTCCCTACTAGATTCTGAATGCTTCTAAACTCTGAACAGGCAAGATTCTTGTCCCCTACTAATCTGTCTCCATTGCCTCGGATGTAGCTGGCACTCAGTGAGCAGCTGATTAATAATGCTGGCGTGGCATTCCTCGGGAGTACTTGGGCTGTGTTCCTTATGTCGCTCCTCCCAATCCTGCATGCAGCTCCAAGTATACAACCAAAGCTGCAAAACCACTTAAGCCTTTTTTAAAACAAGCAAGAAGACCACAAAGTGTGTTTACATGACAGGCTAGCAAAACAGAAAACACCTGCTATGATCTGTGGCTGAGGATTTGGCGGCTGCCACAAGCAGGGTCCACTATCCACAGCAGAATTTCTCTCTGGGGGCCTGGAGCTTTGAATGTGCACTGTCGCTGTCATTCTGGCAGAGGTGGGCCTGAGCTCAGAGGGAGAGATCTGATCTCTTTGCCCACTGCCAGACCACTTGTTGTTGGGGGCCATTGAGCTGCAACTGAGCAAGGTGCAAGGGTGCTTTTTCCAGATTCCATAACTTCCTCCTACCTCCACAAACAAACTGTTAGCCACCAAGGAAAGCCTTGTGAGTAATACCCATCTCCCTGAGATCTGGGTCATGACCCTCCTTGCACTAGAGACTTTGGCAAAAATGAACACAATTACTGCATCCAACACAAGTTTGTTAAAAACAATTAGAATATTTTATGTGTCAGGTATAACACAAAGTTCCTCACAGAGACTACTATGAAATCCTCACAACCATCCTATGAGTTGGGTACTATTTTCAGTCCTATCTTATAGAGTGGTGTTTCACAGCAAGGGTGAATTTGCTCCCCAGGGAACATCTGGAAAAGTCTGGAGACATTTTTGATGGCCTCAACTGGTGGTGGCTATGAAGCATCCTACAACGCCCAAGAGAGCCCCATGACAAAACATGATCCAGTCCAAAATGTCAATAGTGCCCTGTGATCCAGGAAGAAACTAAGGCACGGAAGTGAAACAAGTTGCCCAGGGTCACACAGCTCCCAAGTGAGGTTATGAGGAATTACAGCCAGGCAGCTCCACCCCGTGCTGGCTCTCACCAGCAAGCCTGGCTGCATCTCTCACATCCTAGGGCACTGAGTATGCACAAGGCACAACCGCATGTGTATAAGCCTCTCATTTTACGGTAGAGGAAATAGAAACTTAGTGTGACTTGCTTGAAGGCCTAGGTCAGTAAGAGGCAAATCAATTTGGGACTCAATTCAGACACCAAAGCCTGGGCCCTTCAGCACTTTGCTACATCGCTGACTCATTCTCTCCCTGTGCTTTAAACACTGAGATGGAGTCAGCAGCTGGACACCATGGGGGACTCGGAGGAAATCAAAGCCCGCTTCGTAAAGGCTCTTCTGCCAACTCCGGGACAGGTGCACCAAGCTCCCAGAGACCAGTGACTTAGACTCAAATCCCTCTTGGTGCCTTCCCTCCTTCATGTATTCACCTTTGCTGAGCTGACTCACCCCTCCTTTAGAAGAGCATCGCAGTGGACTCTGCAGCTTCTCTATTCAGCTGAGCTTATTGGTCACCAGCAGGTGACACTTATAAAGGCTCTCCCTGGGCAGCAGAGCTCTGTGTGCCCCCTTCTTCCACCCCCAGGAGCAGCAATAACGGCTCTGTAAAATCAATGGCACCTTTAGGGTGGGGAGAGCCAGCAAGCAGCATTTAAACAGAGTAACAGCATCCTTTGGAGGAAGATACACCCCTGGGTGTCAGTGCCTGCTCTTTCACTGTGGTCATGAACACTCACTGGCCTAACAAATGTAAAGTGTCTGGACATCACAGGCCATTAACAAACAAGACCTATAACAAGTGTTGTTCTTGCTACGAGTTTGACCCAGCTGCCATTTGAAGGGAGCCAAGTACTGACCTGTATTTGCTACCTTGGATTCTGTAATTCTTTATAGGAAAAGCACAGACTTGGGGCTTGAGCAAAATGGGACTTAGTCATTATTGAGCTTAGTTATTATTGAGCTGTGAATTCTGGACTCACGGAGACCTCTCAGTGAAAGGACACACATTCACAGGATTCTTATGGGGACCTAGAAAGCTCACAGACGAGAATAAGCGTGAGGTGTTGCAGAAAAGTCAGACCTACTACTACAGCTGCAGAAGAGTAGAAATAGAGGCGAAGCATCTACCCACTGTCCTGTTGGACAAAGGATGAATACTGGTGGTGAGGTGGGATAAGGACAAAGCTGAGGATGTGCAACAAAGTGTCTCTGGTTTGTTTCAGAACTTCCCATTCTTGGGATGCCAACCCAGGAATGTCTTGGCAATTGATTACCTTGGTTCAATCCTCAGACCGGAGGCAGACGGAGTGGGACACAGATGTAAACTCTTCCGAGTAACAGTCATCAACATAAAGTGTCCTCTGGGGCAGCTCTGTTGGCAAGGGGGCGATTGGTATTTCCATTCTTATTTTTTTTATTTTTATTTTTAGAGACGGAGTCTCGCTTTGTCGCCCAGGCTGGAGTGCAGTGGCCGGATCTCTGCTCACTGCAAGCTCCGCCTCCCGAGTTCACACCATTCTCCTGCCTCAGCCTCCCGAGTAGCTGGGACTACAGGCGTCGCCACCACGCCCGGCTAATTTTTGGTATTTTTAGTAGAGACGGGGTTTCACTGTGGTCTTGATCTCCTGACCTCGTGATCCGCCCGCCTCGGCCTCCCAAAGTGCTGGGATTACAGGCATGAGCCACCACGCCGGGCCGGTATTTCCATTCTTAAAGAAGCTTTCAACTCAATCCTGTTGACTTATCTGAAGCCTGCTCTACTAGACGTCTGTTGTGAAGCCCTTCCTCTTTGGGTATCATACACTGAAGACATTCTCCTAACCTGAAAACTCCCCCAGCTCACATCTTGCACATCAAAGCCAGACTTGGGAACCCTGCTAGAAATCAGAGTACCCAAAGGTTGAAGGTAGCCCCAAAATGCTGACTCTGTGCATTAAGAACAACTTGGAAATTTTCTGCCTTGGTAGAAATGGGGGACGGTTCTTCTGATGTGTCAAAGGAATTCAAGTACAAACTTTAAACCTGTATGGTAGGATCTATCCTTTGCCTAGCATTTATAGAGCACGTATTGTAGACACTGTGAGAGGTACAGGGAAGACAACAATGCCTACGAGTCCACAGTTGGATGGGAGAGACACACATAAGCAGGAAATGATTTAAGAATATGCCCTGGGTGCTAAGGAAACATCACAAAGGGGTGACTCTTCCAGTTCGGGGAGTCAGGTAGAGCTTTCAGAAGGAGCAAGTGGAACAACTCTACCTTGTTCCTCTTACTACTTAAGGCCAGGGTTGCCCTTCTCAGGCATGCAAGAAAAAAAAAATTTCGTTTCCAAAGCTTGCTCTGTTTCAGTTTTACCAACTCTCTTGGCTTTAAGAAAATGGTTAAAGAGATGGGAAGCTGCCTTCATCCTTCAGACTACGCAGGTGTGGAAAGTGATTAAACAACACCTAAGAAGCCCAATCAACTCTTGCTGCTTCAGCTGATTCTCTCAGTAGAAATTCATCCTAAATCTCATCGCTAAATAAATCCTACAACCCAAAGAGGTTTTATCCCTGCTCTACACGCAGCCCTTTTCTTTATCAGCGCTAAGTGAGATGTTGAGACTTCTCTCAGCTGGTGAATAACTGAATCATTCAGAAAAGTCCTCAGTCACTATTTTTGGCCTAAAGGTCCTTAGCAGTATTGATGTTACTGGCGATTACTAATAAACCTTCAGAGAAGCATTCCTTGACTGTCATTTAAATTAGCCCCGTCACACCATCCCATTACCCTGCCCTTTAAAAAAAAATATTTTAAACAACATTCACTACCGAGAGAAAATCCTTACTTATTCACGTTTTCTCATTTCCTCCACTGGATTATAAACTTCATGAGAGGACGGTTTTTCTTCTTGCTCATCACTTAGTCCACAGCACTTTTAACAGTGGTGGGTACAGGGTCAGTGCTCAATAATTGTTGAATGAATTTACTATTTATTGAACATTTACTATGTGCTAAGATCTTTAAATCTACTGTCTCATTTAATTCTCATACCAACCATATAAGCTAGATGCTCTTACTAGTTCCCATTATGCAGATGACAAAATTGAAGGTTAGAATGGTTAAGAAAATTGCGCCAGGCCACTCATGTGAATGGCAAAGGTATGTATGGCCAGTCCTGATGGGTCATGCCTGTAATCCCAGCACTCTGGGAGGCTGAAGCTGGAGAATCGCTTGAGCCCAGGAGTTTAAGGCCAGCCTGGGCAACATAGCAAGACCCCGTCTCTACAAAAATAAAATTTAAAAAATTAGCTGAGTGTGGTGGCATGTGCCTACAGTCCCAGCTACTTGGGAGGCTGAGGCAGGAGGATCCCTTAGAACCCAGGAGTTCACGGTTGCAGTGAACTATGATTGTACCACTGCACTCCAGCCTGGGCGACACAGCAAGACCCTGTCTCAAAATAAATAAACAAATAACAAAATAAAATTTTAAAAATGGCAAAGGTAGGCTTCAAACCCTCGTGGTGAATCTTGTGCATGTTACCACTAGGCGAGAGCAATCCTTTTGTACACCCTGGGTAATTCTTTGGAGCAAGGATATTCTCACCAATATCCTATCACTTAATCAAGAATCTAGAAATTGAGGAGGATTTTCTAAAACGCCACACTCACAAAAGCTTAGTAAGAAAAATGACCAAGAAGAAACCTAGTAGTGATGCTCAGCATCAAACTCACATATGGGGAGTGATGGGGGAGGGGAGGGAGAGAGCAGAGAGAGGAGAGTAGGGAGGGAGACACGTGGACGCAAAAAGTTTCTATTTTCTGCAAACTCCCTGTTCATAAATACTACTCTATTAAATTGGTTTCTCTACCTCCCGTAAGGAAGTCATGAAGATATCATCATTTAATGGCATTGCCATGGAATTGGGGACATCAATACCAAATGAACAACAATATATAACTCCTGCTGCTCTACAGAGCTGGGATCATGTTTTATAAACACTGCAGAACTTTTATTACCCATCTTGTGCTGAGCAAAACCATATTTGTCCTGCATTCTGAGTAATGGACAGGAATAGATGGATTAGGGCCCTTAAATTCTTGGTTGGAAGACATTAAGTTTAAAAGCCCTATATAGCTGAGTCAAATGCATGTGCCCATGCTGTATAATTAGCAGGCATAACAACAATAAATATATAATTTAAAGGGAAGACCAGCAGGACAAGAATTCTAACCAGCACTCTCCCTCCCATACGCAGTCATTCCCCAGTTGGTCTTCAGCTGTGTAAACTGTAACCTTGCTGGCCTTGGGGTAATTTTAATATAACAAAGGTTTGGACCACTCCATTTTGTTCCTAAGCAGTTTATGCTTCCCTCTGAACCAGCTTTCAGGCATAAGTAATTCATTGCCCCTCTACTAAACATTCATTTTACTTTGTCTAAAGGGACTTAATAAATCAGCCTGGTTATTGTTTAATGTGGCCACCCCCCGGTTTTCATGTATTAAAAATGAGCATCCAGTTGCTAAGTGGAAGTGAATGGTCACCTCGCCTGCAAGAGAGTTCCCTGGAGACCTGAGAATGTACAGAGGGAGACACTTTGGCTCTGAGCATCCAGGGAGCTTTGTTGTCTGCCACAGAGAATCCTGCTGTCTTGACTACCAAGGATTAAGGAGGATTGTTTGGAAAGGGGAGGGGGCAAGGAGAAGGTTAAAACTTGGGGTCGGGGCTGGGTGGGGTGGCTCGCGCCTGTAATCCCAACATTTTGAGAGGCCGAGGCAGGAGGACTGCTTGAGCCCAGGAGTTTGAAACCAGCCTGGGCAACATAGCGAAACCCTGTTTCTATCTTAAAAAAACAAAAGGCGGGGGGTGGGTGGAGGCGGTGGTCAAAAGACCAACTTATAAAGGAAATCCCAAGGAATGCTGACCCTAGATAAGGAATAGTTCTTTTATTGGAAGCCCTTTAGCAGAAAGAATCTGTTTTCTAGCAGCTTCAGGCCACTTCGCATCTTCAGGGTGTCCTGGGCAGGGAGTTGGTCTTCCTTGCTTCAATTTGCAGTTAGAAAAGCTGGGAGAAGCTTCTCAATGCACCTGTTCTGCATGAAAGATATGTTTTTTGTTTTGTTTTGCATCTACGGTTCCACCCTTATTCTTGTTTGGCTTATAGGGTTAGGTCTTCAGTCTTTTCTACGAGCCTTTACTTCTTTGAGTTCAGTTTGGGCCTCCGCTTAGCCAAAAGTACTGAACTCTTTCCCTCAGTTATGACCACTGGATGGAAATCCCCTGGCCCTCCACTTCCTGCCCTGGAGCTGCTGTTCCCAGCGTTGATGCCACAAACCTGGAGGGTGAGGCACAACAAGCAGCTGTGACATCATCAACTGAGATTCGGGACTGACCTTAGCTCTGACCTAAGAGGAAGAAAATTAAGAAGCAGATGCTCTTCAATTCCCGGCATCTCCTTTGGCAGTGTCAGAATTTAAAAACAAAACCAATAATGTCAAAGTAACCCATGCTTGGTACAGAGTATCTTCAAAATGGTCCTAACATGTCAACTGTTCTCCTTGAAAACTGGACCAATCAAAAACAAAGCATAAGATCTGAGAGGAAAGTAGGAAAACAAACAACAACAACAACAAACCCCCAGAAAAACAAAGCTGCTTCTTCTCCACCAGCGGCTAAAACCTTAAAGGGGCCTACCTGTATTCAAACCGGATTCAAATTCCAGTTTTGCCATTTAACATCTATGTAATGTTGGGCAGATTATATAACTTCTGGGAACCTTGGTTTCCTTATCTGTAAAATGGGCATAATACTAAACAGTAAGTACCTACCTAATAGGCTTGCTAGGAGTACTTGAGTTAAAGTGCTAAGAACAATGATGACACATTGTTATTTTACATTTCAGCTATTATGATTATGTTAAACCACGTTTTGACTTCTTTTATCCCTTTCCAGTCCCCACCTGACCTCTACCACTGCCTGCTTATTTGCCAGTGAAAGCTGCCCCCCAAGTGGCCTTCCAATCAGATTGTAAGACTGTTTAACCATAATACCATTCTGAACAGTTTATGGTGCTGATTCCTGAAACTGAAGTATTGTAGGTAGTTTGGAGTTGAATGCAATGTCACACCCCCTAACATTGTCAGGGAAAAGGTCAAGTGCTTTGCTTCCATCCTTTGCACTAAATCCATGCCATCTTCAGAGAAGTGCAACCACCCAATGGTTCCTTTCCCAGACTTGACCCCAAGCCGTTACCTATCCCTCGATCTCTTCCCCCTGATGGGCCATCACTCTTTTCAGGAAAGAACATTTAATACAATGCAAGGTTTTAAGCAATGGCTCACTTGGTTGGTGACAGCTTGGAAAATCAGGTCCCAGGAGACAACCTGTACCCTTCCGGGAAGGGGAATCGGGGGTCCCCAGGTTTCATCATTCCTGGGCACATATAGTTAAGAGCGCGCCACTACCCCTCTAGCGCCTGACAGCATCCTTCAGCCCAGCAAAGCACAAGGCGCAGCGCCAGATCTCGGGCTTCCCACTCCCCTCCCCCCATCTCACTTATCCAAGGCTCAGATCTTTAAGCTGGGACCCTTTGGCTGCTGCTATTGAGCTGGGGAAAACTAGGGGGCAGAATCAGTCAATCTGCCCAGCTGTTGGGAAAAGACAGCAACTAGAGATCTAGTTAAGCACGGCAAAGAGCCACGGGGCAGTAAGTTTCACTTCAAGAGAGGTTCAGGAATGGCTTGGTCAAGAGATTCAATCTCACCCAATCAATGAACGGCCCGCAGATAGTAACAATGCCACGCAGCACAGGATGTAGATCATTCACGAGTTTGCCCTCCAAAAGTCAGTTACCCTTAGAACAATCTCTGACAAGTGCCATTTAATGAACCCTATCCTCAGACCCAACGCTTTCTCCCAAAGTACTGGCACAGCCACCAGCTTTGTCTCAGGAAATTCACTCCCCCAGTAGCCCAGGGCGGGATTTCTTGCCTACCCAGTCTGCCAGTCCGAGGCCCGCGCGCTTACCATTGGCGTTCTTGCCGCAGATGAGATGCTCATAGGGCTGCAAGACGCCCCAGAGCTCGGCGTCGTTGTTGATGACCATCTCCAGGGCCTCAGCAGACACCTCCCCGCCTCCGGCCCCTCCGCCATCAGGGCTCTGGCTGGCCATCACCCTGGCTCGGATCTCCTCCACCAGGTTCTCCATACAGGCGGTGAGCGAGATGGCCGCGTACTCGTGGATGCGTACGGAGATTCGGGTGTCCACCATCCAGCGGAAAAAGCGGCCCACTGAGAAGGTGAGGCCGCAGCGCGCGGACTTGCCCCGGCGCAGCCCGTCTCCGGCGCTCATGCTGTACAGGGACAGCGCCTTGACGGCTGCCAGCGCGCAGCTCTCCGCCAGAGCCCAGCTGTGCACCAGGCGCACGGCGCTCTGCACCTCAAAGCGGGTGCACTTGGCGTGCAGCACGCTCACGCGCTGCGCCTCGCGGGCCACGCGGATCAGAGCCCTACGGAGCAGCCCGGCCAGGCGCCTCACCGCCTCGGCGGAGAACTGGGGCAGCCGCCGACCGCCCGCACCTTTGCGGAGCACCCGGGCCACGTCTCCCTCGGTCCAGGGGAACTCCTCCAGCTCCGGGAGCCGCGGGCAGCGCGAGAAGAGGTCGGCCACTTCGGGGTCCTCGGGCAGCACCGTGTTCACCGTGTCCCAGCTGTTGTGGCGGCTGTTCATGGAGCCGGAGTAGCACCACCAGGCCGCCCCGCGGTGCTGCTGCGCCGAAGAGTTGAGCGCCTGCGAGTTGGACTTGGAGGACGAGAGGCTGAGCGAGCGGCACGAGTCCCCGGCCCCATACCCGGAGTCCAAGGTCAAGTCCTCCAGCGTCTTCAGAGTCGAGCTGTACGTCCCGGCCATGGGGAGCCTGCCGCGGGCGGCGTCGCCGAGCGAGGGGCGCTCACAACTCCATGCGCTCTTCCCCAAGTGGGCAGAAACAAGCTCTAGGCTCTCCGAGCTACCCTCTTTCCTCTCTGTGCCGCGGGGCTCGGCGGCCGCATTGCCCGCCCGGAGGCCGCGGGAAGGCGGGCGAGATCCGTGGCCAGCCGGAGCCCCACGCTCCTGGCGTCCCGACTCGAAGCTGTCACTGGAAAGATCCTCGCCGCTCCCCCTCGGCACTCCCCCTTGTCTACCTCTAATTCCCACAAGCGGAGCGTCAGTCCTCCACAGAGAAGGACTCCCGGGAGAACAGGGCGGCGGCGAAGGGCGCAGGGCGCAGGGCGCAGCGCGAGTCCGGGACCAGCCGGCGAGAAAGCGCTCGGGAAACTTCTGCGCGGCGCCGGCCGGCGGCACAGCTGGGTACCAGGCTGCGTCCGACATGCAAATAACCTCGGGCAGCTCACCAATCACCGGCCGCGATGGGCGGGGATGCACCAATGATCTTCGAGGGGGCGGTCACTATGCAGATTTCACTTTGCCTTGGGTGAAACCCCGCGGCGGCGGAGGCGGGGCTGGAGGCGGAGGGCCGGGCACGCGGCTGGGATGGGGGTGGGGATGGGGGTGGGGATGGGGGTGGGGATGGAGGTGGGGGTGGGGGTGGGGTGGGGGGTGGGGGGTGGGGGGTGGGGGGGTGGGGGGGTGGGGGTGGGGGTGAGGGTGGGGGTGGGGGTGAGGGTGGGGGTGGGGTGGGGGAGGGGAAAGGGCGAGCCAGCGAACTGGGAGGTGGAGGTGGAGACGGGAAAGCAGCGGTCGAAACCATAGCTCCGGAGCTCACGATTTAAAGAAAAATGCAAAGGAAAAGCTACAGAGCGCTGCCACCTTCCCGCAGCCCAGGCTTTGGGCGTTCGCTGCTCGCTTTGGAACCCTTCTCAGCCAGGCGTTCCGGGGTGGGGGCCAGGAGAATGGGGAGGGCCCCAGCCAGGCGCTCCACCTCTCCTCCACCTTCGGCCAGGCCCCTCCCGCAATCCGAAATGAAACGCTGGCTGTGTTTGGAGGGAGGAGGGACGTCCCTGCCTCTCTTCCCAAGTCCGTCTGGCTTCTTTGCGCGGCTGTCTAGGCTCCAATCAGGACAGAATTTCTTAATCTGGGATCTGATCAATGGACGGGCCCCAGAAAGCCTGTGAGTGCCTCCGCCCATTTGTAGTTTCACCTGCCCTTTTCTGAGTGCTACTATGGGGAGGAGGCCCCAACTTTTGTCAGATTCTCGAGAGTATCCATGAGTTTTCTGTTACCGCTGTGTGACGATACCACTTGCTGTCAGGTGGATCCTTTTTGTCCGAGGTAGAGAGTGTTCTTACAGGAAGAATGAGAAGAAGGTGGCAGAGCGGTCCCTAGCCCTGGGTTCCGCTCGGAACACCTAGCTGGATGCAGGTGTTCGCCTCCTAACGCGTGCTGGTGGGCGAGCCGTATGCCCCCGCGGGACCCAGTTCCGCCGGGGTACAATGAGTGGCTGACCTCCAGGCAGCGCCAGTGCCAACTTACCGCGGGGCGGGTGTCCCCAAGCGGTCCGCCAGAGCTTTGTAAGTTCAGCACTCCCATGCCCGGTCCAGGCACGTCCCGCCGCTGCCCTGTGGCTACTCACACGCACGTGCGCGAACGGACCTGTGCCCCCTCCACGGGAACCGCAGACTCAAAGCGGGGATTGTGCGTTCGCTCTTCTCAAGTCAGCCTCCCCCACTCCTGAATGGCTCCTTTGTGTTGCATTTTACACAGTTCTGACCTTGGGCTGTGAGTTGGATATGAACTAGAAATGTCTGGTTTGTCTCTTTCCTTCTGAAATTAATGGCCTTTACCCCCGGCGAAACTGCTTTTTATTTGGCAATTTCGCCTAATTTTGCCTTTCCACGGGTCTTTATTTATGCAACATCGCCGCCCGATGGTTAGAATTGGGAACAGAGTCAAAGATGGAAGTACTGTAATATCAAAGACACAAGTCAGCAGAGATCAAATTAACAAAGGAGAACGCAGTCACACTTTACAGACGTGAGATTAGAAGTTAAAGTAGGCAATGAGGTCCAACTTGTCAAAAATACAAAAGTAAATTTTATGCAATTTAAAACTTTATTGGGTAAATGTAATATTAAAGGCAATGTCGCCCTCTAATGGATATATTTAAAGAATTTCAGAAAGATTTCCCCGCCCCGCCTTTTCTTCGTTGTGCGCACCCATCAAACATAAAGAAAATTACCCAACTGGAAATTTACAACGGGGAACTTACTGAATGAAAGGTTATTTGAGGAATCATCTGGAGTATTTCTGGGGGGAAAAGAGCATATGGGATTTATATTAATATATTCAAATTACTTGATGACTTAAAGTGTAGATAAACGTGCCTCCAACTGAATCTGAGAATCCTGTGAATGTTGACCTGCACCAGGAAGATATATTCTGCAAAATTCAGCCATGGGAAATGCTGCTCAACAAACAACTGAGTTTCTTTAATAAGTTTCAAGGAAAGAAAGAGATGGAGAGAAAATCTATAATTTAAAAAGACTTAAAAGACATGATAACCAATTACAAGGTGTGGAACTTCTTTGCATTTTGAATTTGTTTTAAAAAGTCAAACATTTGACTTTATGAAACCATTAGGAACACTGCCTCGATGTTTGCTCTTAAAAAATAACTTTTTTTTTTTTGATGTGGTAATGGTAGTGTGATTATGTTTATCAAATGTTCTTATCTTTTAGAGACACAGGGTGAAATAAGTGTTTTGTAGCCCACAGGAGTTGGCTTCCTCAAGGAAAAAAGGAAGAAAAATCCTCATGGAAAAATCTGGTAAAGGGACTAGGAAGTTAGGAAAGACTGTAGATAGATCTCTTGTCTTTCAAATTTTCCTCAGTCATCTAGTCAACCTGAGGACTGGAGGAATCAAGTAAACTCAGACTGTATCTGTGTTTGTGTTTTGTGTGATATGGGAAAAAGCACAGGAGGAAGATAGATAGAGATGAATATATATACATATCTCCAGCCATCTTAGAATGAATCAATTCTTTGATTTCAGTTAAATTTTTGGGAGTTGGCCAGTGTGGTGAAATACAAAACTTTGGATCAAGGAAAGAAAGACATGGTTTCTTACACATACATGCATGTGTTCAATTAAGCCAATCTGCTGGTAATGTGTTTGATTTTAAGAATGCAAATTATATTAAGAGAAAATGTCATCCCAACTCGGGCCTTACCCAAACGTTATTTTTTTGAAGAAAAACAGCTGTCATTAAGCTGGACAAGTGGAAAAGAACATAATAGAACACTGGCAAACACTGGAACAATTCCAAGTGGAGTTGACAATTAAGAAGCCGATCTGGGATTGCCCATGCAAAAATCATATAAGAGAGGTAGCTCGAAGTAAACTTTAGAAACTTTACCTGATATGAGGTCCTCTATGTGCTTACACAATTAAAAAAAAAAAATCTGGAAATTAGGAGATAAAATACCCTGGAATTTATCTTGAAAGTGAGGGTGTTATAATCTCAACTATTTAAGTACAGACAGAACTGTCTCATGAGAAAGGTAGATTATGGCCTTGACTTTGGAGAGTGGCCAAATGTTAATTTAGTTTGTGGATCACCTTTGGTGCATTTGGCAGATATAGATCGTTAATTCCCACAGGTGATTTTAATCAACTCTGCTAATCAGGAGGGAATGTCTTTAAGCAGAGAATTAACATGTTCAGGCTTACAGAAATAGATTTGAAATTCATTGGAGAAAGCTAAGTTTATAGAGCAGAGAGCATTACCTGCTTCTTTGTTGGTTGTCTTGGCTGTCTTACAAGAATATAAGCTCCATGAGGTAAGGGATCTTCTCCATTTAGTTCACTTTTGTATCCCATTACCTAGGTCAGTGTAAGCATAAAGTAGGAGCTCAATAAATATTGAATAAGTGAATGAATGAAACTAACAGGATGAATGGGGCAATGTAACGAACGGCTAGGTTTCTTTTTAAACTCTCAAGGAGCCGGCATGTGCTTAAGACTGTGTGTTAAGGGAAAAGGATTACTGACATCTGAACTGAGATTTTCCTGATATCTGCCTCCTCCATAGACTTCAGGATAGTCATGTGCTCCCCATCCATATTATTATTAATATTTTTGAGACAGAGTCCCACTCTGTCATTCAGGCTGGAGTGAGTGGTGCTATCTCAGCTCACTGAAACCTCCACCTCCCAGGTTCAAGCGATTCGCCTGCCTCAGCCTCCCAAGTAGTGGGGACTACAGCATGTGCCACCACTTCTGGCTAATTTTTGTATTTTTAGCAGAGATGGGTTTCACCATGTTGGCCAGGCTGGTCTCAAACTTCTGACCTCAAGTGATCCGCCTGCCTCAGCCTTCCAAAGTGTGGGAATTACAGGTGTGAGCCACTATGCCCAGCCCCCACCCACATTAGAGAGTGGTTCCTAACACCATGGGGAGGCGAGCTTAGGAAGTGGGGGGTGTCTTTGAATCACCTAAAATTGCCTTTTAATATAAGTACAAATTTGCATATTCTGGAGAAAGGGTCTATGCATCTATGCAGGACTGTCTGATAGAACTTTCTGAGATAAAGAAAAAGGTTCTATACCTGTGCTATCAAATACAGAAGCCCACTAACCACGTGTGGCTGCAACTTGAAATCTAGCTATTGTGACTGAAGAACTGAGTCTTAAATTTTATTTAATTTTAATTATTAATTATTTTTGAGATGGGGTCTCACTGTCACTCAGGCTGGAGTGCAGTGGTATGATCTTGGCTTACTGCAACCTCTGCCTCCTTAGCTCAAGTAATCCTCCCACCTCAGCCTCCTGAGTAGCTGGGACCACAGGTGCATGCCACCACACCCAGCTAATTCCTTGTATTTTTGGTAGTGACAGGATTTTGCCATGTTGCCCAGGCTGGTCTCGACCTCCTGAGCTCAAATGATCCTTCTGCCTCAGCCTTTAATTTAATTTTAAACTTGAATAGCTACAAGTAGCTAGCGCTACCATAGGGGACAGCACAGCTCTGTAGCCTTTGTGAAGATCTCAACGAGGCCAATGATCCTAAGAGGTGAAAAATAAGAATGAGGGTTGTTAGAGAAGTTTTTCCAAAATGTTGGCAGAACACAGTGGCCAATTGTTAGGCCACAGCGCCACAGTGCACTGTTAGGAAAGGAGACAAATTTTAGAGCCTTGGACAAAGAAAACCATTTGGAAAAGGCATATACAAAGTCTTAAATGGGATGTGAACTCAGCCCAAGTTGAAGGAGTGAGACATCCTTCCATTGTCAAGACATCACATTCCATGTTGAATTGGTGGGAGAGTACATGGTGAGGAGGTAGGTTTCTCCCTAAGGGTGGCTAAAGACAGACAAATCCTGGGGACATAGAACCAGCTCCTATGTATGCAGTGTCCAGGGTCTGCTGTCTGTTCAAGGCTCAGGGAACAGGAGGCCCCTCTATTTACATAGATACATATAAATTTGGATTTTTTTTTCTTTATTCCTTTTTTTTTTTGAGATGGAGTTTTACTCTTGTTGCCTAGGCAATGGCATGATGTCGGCTCACTGCAACCTCCACCTCCCAGGTTCAAGTGATTCTCCTGCCTCAGCCTCCCAAGTAGCTAGGATTACAGGCATGCGCCACCATGCCCAGCTAATTTTGTATTTTTAGTAGAGACAGAGTTCTCCATGTTGGTTAGACTGGTCTCAAATTCCCAACCTCAGGTGATCCGCCCACCTCAGCCTCCCAAAGTGCTGGGATTATAGGCGTGAGCCGCTGCGCCTGGCCATACATTTGGATTTTAGAGACAATCTAAGTCTGGGCTTGACAGAGATAATAAGCTGCTTAGATGAGAGGGAAGGTCAGGGTGGAGAGCAGATCAAACCAGGAATGGCTCAGAACCAGACATCAAACAATGCCTAGTCCTGGCAACTGGCAAGAACACGGGTGGTAAACAGCATTCAGGGAACCGGCCCCTACCAGAGTGGCTGGTAGAAGACTCCAGTTTCCAAAACCTTGAGGGAGGGGGCAAGGAAAGGCTGAGCCTGTAGGAACTGAAGGATGGTGCAGAGAGTCAAGACAGGGACTCTGTTATTGGGACTGTGGGTTTCCAGGCGGGGTTTGGACACAAGGTTTTCAGAGCCAGGTCAGGAGTAGCAGGCAGCGAAATCGAATCCTTAATCTCTGAAGCACTTACCGGTTTGGGATTCCTTAACTTACTGGTTTGGGAACTCCTTAACTATTTGCTGACAAGTGCCAGGCTTGTCTGAGAATCTGGGATGAAGTGGGGCTTCCATAGCTCCTCCTGCAAGGGTTGGAAAGTCACTAAGCAGGGAGCCCAGAGATGATTTCAAAAGCATTGCTTGCTACATCGCGGCATTATGAAAACCATCTGGGTTGTTCTTGGGACACTTAACATAATATGCCTGAGAACAGGTGATAATTTAAATGAGTGGTTTTCAAATTGCTGAGTTGAGAAATCCCTTTTTTCCAGTCTTACACAGGCCCTGATATGAAATACAAAGAAGCAGAAAGCTTGATTTGGGGTGTGGGTGGAAGGGTCTAGAGCCAATTCATGAATTTTCAGGCAGCTTCTGAGGAACTCGGTGGAAGCCCAAAGCTTTGCAGAGCTACTGGAAAACCACTGACTAAAGCCGTTGTCAGTTCTTTGACTCACTATGCAGGTTGGTACATCTGGGGGAGAAATGAGTCAAACGTAAGGAAGAAAATACTGTGGAAGGCAAAGAAAGCTGAGAAACGTGGTAGATAAACAGGCGTGCTATGGTTAGCAGAGCTGCTTTGAAGTTGGTCAAACAGAACACTCAGTTATTGAAAAAGAAACTAATGGTGTGGAAGCTGTAAAGCGTCCTTCCATCCTGTGCAACCTAGATTAGCCCATTCCTGAGACAGGTATTGGTTCTGAATCTCAGGACTAAAGAAAAACACAGACGATTCAAAACAAAGCCCCCAAAATGGTTACAAAGAAGAAGAAAAAAATACTTCCCCAAAGTATGTTCTGCAGGATGGTTAGTCTCATGAGATGGTCTACCAAAAAAAAAAAAAAAAAAAAAAAAAAAAAAAATTGAATTTTGTGGTTAACTTTGGGAAATTTTGCATTCTGTTTCTCCCTCTACTATATTCATGACCTACAATATTTAAGGGTCTGTTTGTATTTCTTTTAACCCATGCTATCCTGGGCTTAACTGTGCAGAGAGCTTTTTTTTTTATTATTATTTTTTTATTTTATTTATTTATTTTTTTTGAGATGGAGTCTTGCTCTGTCACCCAGGCTGGAGTGCAGTGGCCGGATCTCAGCTCACTGCAAGCTCCGCCTCCCGGGTTTACGCCATTCTCCTGCCTCAGCCTCCCGAGTAGCTGGGACTACAGGCGCCCGCCACCTCACCCGGCTATTTTTTTGGTATTTTTTAGTAGAGACGGGGTTTTACCGTGTTAGCCGGGATCGTCTCTCGATCTCCTGACCTCGTGATCCGCCCGTCTCGGCCTCCCAAAGTGCTGGGATTACAGGCTTGAGCCACCGCGCCTGGCCTTTTTTTTTTTTTTTTTTAAATCCCACAATGCTATTTAAAGTAACTGGGACTTTTTATTTAACTTCAAGAAGAAAAGACAATGACCATCTTATGTGTCTTATGAAGACAATGACACATCTTATGTGTTTGCTCAAGTAGTTGTGATAGGGCAGGACCTTGGACCAAATCCAGATAGATCTTAGGACAGGTCAGTTTCAGCAATCGACCACTGCACAAAGCTGGAATTCGGTTCTTTTGGACACAATGCGATCTCAAAGGTAGTTCCAAACCTAGGACATTGCTTCACAGGAGAAAATCGGGGTAAGTGCAGCCCAGGTATTGGGTTGGTGCAAAAGTAATTGCCAATTTTGCCATTGAAAGTAATAACAAAACCGCAATTACTTTTGCATCAACCTAATAAAACAGTTCGCAAAGCAAACAAGATAGGTCGTGGGAGGGCTTTCCAACAGGATCTCTGCCTATTAGGCACTTGGCGTTACAAATGTGTTATCTAGTATCAGAGGAAGCCATTGGCAGCCTGAGTTTGTTTTTGTTTTTGTTTTTTTTTGAGACGGAGTCTCACTCTGTCGTGTCGCCCAGGCTGGAGTGTAGTGGCGCGATCTTGGCTCACTGCAACCTCCACCTCCCAGGTTCAAGCAAGTCTCCTGCTTCAGCCTCCCAAGTAGCTGGGACTACAGGCGCATGCCACCACCCTCTGCTATTTTTTGTATTTTTAGGAGTGATGGGGCTTCACCATGTTGGCCAGGCTGGTCTTGAACTCCTGACCTCAGGTGATCCACCCCGCCTTGGCCTCCCAAAGTACTGGGATTACAGGCGTGAACCATGGTGCCCAGCGCGGGAGCCTGGGGTTTAATGACAAGAATTTTAGGGAAGGGGCTGGGACTTAAGACTACAAAGCTGAATTATGGGACAGAGAACCCAGGGACAACCTGATTGTGATAATATTGCCAGATCCTCAGACCTAGATGTTTCATATTCTAGTTATCAATTATCTGCTTAAAAAAAAAAGTGTGCTCTTCTACCCTGGTATAGAGAATCTATTTCAGCTTTTAAATATTCATCTGATGGTCTTATACAAATCTCAAGCCCCAGGCACCTTTCTTGGAAATACGAATTCAGTAAGCCTGTAATGGGATCCAGAGTAAAAATATTTTAAACAAGCATTCTGGCTGGGCACAGTGGCTCATGCCTGTAATCCCAGCACTTTGGGAGGCCAAGGCCAGAGGGTCACTTGAGCCCAGGAGTTCAAAACCAGCTTGTCAACATAGCAAGCCTCCATCTCTACAAGAGAAAAATACGAAAATCAGGAGGGCGTGGTGTTGGGTGCTTTTGGTCCCAGCTACTTGGTAGGCTTAGGTGGGAGGATCGATTGAGCCCAGGAATTCAAGGCTGCAGTAAGCTACGATTGCATCACTACACTCCAGGGTGGGACAGAATGAGACGCTGTCTCAAACAAACAAAGAAACAAACAAAAATTCCCGGGTGATTCTTAGCAGGCAAGTTTGGGAACTAAGACATTTGTTTCTTAAACCTCAAGGCACCCCAGAACTGTTTTAAAATGCAAATTCTGTAGCCCTAGAGTCCGTGAGTCCTAATTTTTAACCAGAGTGTCTCAGTTTGATTCAAATGCTTTGGGTCCAGCAAACTTACAATTCAATATGCAAGTCCAGGAATTTCAGGTGTTCCCGGCAGGTGGCGCTCTCATTCATTTAGCTATGAACTTGCACCTAAGAAGCCATTTTTTAAAAACTCATGAACAGGATTTAAAGTGAAAAAAAGAAAAAAAAAAAGAAAAAAAACCTTTTAAATCTCCCAAGAGGATAGATCTGGGACCACATAACTATTCCTAATGATAAATTCTTTTAAAAATCTGAAAATGTCTCTTGTCTGCCCTTAAGTAAGGGTGCTTAACATTAGGAATGACTGTACACAGCCCCAGCACAGGGACGGACGGCTGAATTGCAGATGGGACCGGAGGAAGTGGTCTTCAGAGTTCAGACAGTAGCCTTTAAAAAAAATTATCTCCAGCTGGGCGCGCTGGCTCACGCCTGTAATCTCAGCACTTTGGGAGGCCGAGGTGGGTGGATTACCTGAGGTCAGGAGTTCGAGACCAGCCTGGCCAACATGGTGAAACCATGTCTCTACTAAAAACACAAAAATTTGCTGGGCATGGTGGTGTGCACCTGTAATTTCAGCTATTCGGGAGGCTAAGGCAGCAGAATCACTTGAACCTGGGAGGTGGAGGTTGCAGTGAGCTGAGATCACACCACTGCACTCCAACCTGGGCAACAGAATGAGACTCTGTCTCAAAAAACAAAACAAAACAAAACATATTTTTAGTAGAGACGGGGTTTCACCATTTTAGCTAGGATGGTTTCAATCTCCTGACCTTGTACTCTGCCTGCCTGGGCCTCCAAAAGTGCTGGGATTCAGGCATGAGCCACTGTGCCTGGCCATTATTAACATCTTTAAGAAGGATTAGTATTCATTCTTCTTGTTTTAAATTTATTATTATTTTTTTATTATACATTTAAGTTCTGAGATACACGTGCAGAACGTGCAGTTTTGTTACATAGGTTTACAGGTGCCATGGAGGTTTGCTGTGCCCATCAACCCATCATCTACATTAGTCACTTCTAATGCTATCCCTCCCCTAATCCCCCACCCCCGGCAGACCCTGGTGTGATATTCCCCTCCCTGTGTCTATGTGTTCTCATTGTTCAACTCCCACTTATGAGTGAGAACATGCATGTTTGGTTTTCTGTTCCTGTGTTAGTTTGCTGAGAATGATGGTTTCCAGCTTCAACCATGTTCCTACAAAAGACATGAACTCATCATTTTTTATGGCTGCATGGTATTCCATGGTGTATATATAAGAAAATGTGGCACATATATACCATTCTTCTTTGAACGTTTAGTATAATTCACTGTGAAGTCATCTGGTTGTAGACTTTTCTTTGTTGGAAGATTTTTTATTACTGATTCAATCTCCTTATTTGTTATTTGTTTGTTCAGCCTGTGTATTTCTTCTTGGTTCAGTTTTTGTAGGTTGCATGTTACTAATAATTTATTGATTTATCCTAGGTTATTCAATTTGTTGGCATATAATTGTTCATAACAGTCTTTTACAATCCTTTTTATTTTTGAGGCACTCTTTGTAACATCTCTTTGATTTCTGGGTTTATCTGAGTCTCTCTCTCTCCCTCTCTCTCCTCTCTTTCTCTTTCTTTGTTAGTCTAAGTAAGGGTTTGTCAATTTTAACTTTTCAAAAACCTGACTCTTAGTGTGTTGATTTTTTCCTATTGTTTTTCTACTCTATTTATTTCTGCTGTAATCTTTACTGTTTCCTTCTGCTAACTTTAGGCTTAGCGTTGCTCTTTTTTTAGTTCCTCAAAGTTTAAAGTTAGGTTAGTTATTCAAGATTTTCTTCATTAACATAGACATTACTCACTATTAACTTCCCTTAAGTTCTGCTATTGCTGCATCTCATAAGTTTTGGTATGTTGTGTTTTCATTTTCATTTGTCTTGAGGTATTTTAAAAATTACCTTTGATTTCCTCTTTGACCTGATGGTTGTTCATGAGTGTATTGTTTAGTTTCCACATATTTGTGAATGTTCCCACTTTCTTTCTGTTACTGATTTCTAGTTTCATTCCATTGTGGTCCAAAAAAAATGCCTGGAATGATTTCAATCTTCTTAAATTTGCTAAGTCTTGTTTTGTAACTCATATGTAATCTATCATGGAGAATGATCTGTGTATGCCTGAGAAGAATGTATATTCTGCTGTTGGATAGTTCTGTATATATTTCTGTTAGGTCCATTCGGTCTATTGTGTTGTTTAAGTTAGTTTTCTTTTCAAGTTTCTTTATTGATTTTCAGTCTGGATGTTCTATTATTGAACGAAGGATATTAAAGTTTTACTATTATTGTATTGCTGTTAATTTCTCCTTTTGGGTCTGTCAATATGTGCATATATATTTAGGTACTCTGATGTAGAGTATGTACAGTATTTATAATCATTACATCTTGCTGTTAACTGTGCTTTTGTCATCATATAATGACCTCATTTATCTCTAAAAACAGTTTTATCTATCTATCTATCTACCTATCTATCTATCTATCATCTATCTATATCAGTCTATTTTGTCTGATATAAATATAGCCAACCCTCTTCTCTTTTGGTTGCCATTTGCATGGAATATATTTTTCCATCCCTTCACTTTCAGCCCATGTGTGTCCTTAAATCTAAAGTGAGTCTCTTATAGTCCTTTTACATTTAAAGTAAATTAGTAGGTGAGGACTTACTATTGCCATCTTGTTATTTCTGTTTGCTTGTTTTCCAGTTATTTTGTTCTTTTCTTCCTTTCTTTCTACCTTCTTTTGTTATATGGTGATTTTTTTTGTTTTGTTTTGGTAGTGATTTACTTGGATTCTTTTCTTTTTATCTTTTCTGCATCTATTTTTTTTTTTTTTTGTGGTTACCTCAAAGCTGGAATCAACTATCTTGTAGCTATATCTGCATATTTTATGTTTGTAACAATTTAATTACATACAAAAACTATACACTTTTGCCCCTGCCACATACATACATATTTTTGTTCTTATAGCCGGAGTTTATTTCTTTTTATATTATGTATCCATTAACAGGTATTTGTGGTTATAGTTATTACTTTTTTTTTTTTTTTTTGAGACAGAATTTTGTTCTGTCACCCAGGCTGGAGTGCAGTGACATGATCTTGGCTCACTGCAACCTTTGCCTCCCAGGTTCAGGTGATTCTGTGCCCCAGCCACTTGAGTAGCTGGGATTACAGACATGTGCCACCATATCCGGCTAATTTTTGTAGTTTTAGTAGAGATGGTGTTTCACCATGTTGGCCAGGCTTGTCTTGAACTCCTGACCTCAAGTGATCTACCCACCTCAGCCTCCTAAAATGCTGGGATTTTAGGCATGAGCCACCATATCTGACCCTGGTTTTATTTATTCTAAATATTTTTGTCTTTTAACTTTGATATTAGGGTTAAAAGTAATTTATGCAATGCCATTACATTGATACATTATTCTGTATTTGTCTATATATTTACCTGAAGTCAATGCCTGGCTTCAAAGCTTCAAAGAACAGGCTGACTCTCTTGTTAGGGGGCTAATACAGCTCATGACTTTAAGGTGAAGCTCATTTACCATTCTGAAAATCCCAGGGCCCTTAAGAGTTATGCTAAATCCACTCTGCCTGTGCTCTATAAATGGAACAATAAATCCTGGATGACAGTACATCTGTTTACAGCATGGTTTACTGAATATATAGACAGTGAGATATGTAGTTTCATATGCTTTAATGTGGCTGTTTAGCATGTTTTCATTTCAATTTTAAATAACTCCCTTAAGCATTTCTTGCAAGACAGATCTAGTGGTGACAAACTCCCTCAATTGTTGTTTGTCTGAAAAAATTTTTATCTCTCTTTCGTTTTTAAGGATAGTTTTGCTAGGTGTAATATTCTTGGTTGACAATTTTTCTCTCGCAGTACTTTAAATATATTATCTCACTCTTTCCTGGCCTGCAAGGTTTCTGCTGAGAAATCCTCAGCATGTGATTCTCCTGCCTCAGCCTCCCGAGTAGCTGGGACTACAGACATGCACCACCATGCCCAGCTAATTTTTGTATTTTTAGTAGAGACGAGGGTTTGCCACGTTGGCCAGGCTTATCTTGAACTTCTGACCTCGGATGATCTGCCCTCCTCAGCCTCCCAAAGTGGAAGGTTACAGGCATGAGCCACAGCAATGTTGTGTATGTTCTGATTGCTCTACCAATCAGCCACTCGCTCATCTCTCTTTCTTCCCTTGGGCTTTCCTATTCCCTGAGACATAGCAATATAGAAATTAGGTCAGTTAATAACCTTACGATGGACTTTCTGTGTTCAAGTGAAAGAAAAATTGCATGTCTCTCACTTTAAATCAAAACCTAGAAGTGATTAAGCCTAGTGAGGAAAGCATGTTAAAAGTCAAGACAGGCCAAAAGCTAGACCTGTGGTGCCAAACAGCAAGCTGTGAATGGAAAGGAAAAGGTTTTTTTTTTTTTTTTAAATTTTAGATGGAGTCTCGCTCTGTCACCCAGGCTGGAGTGCAGTGGCACAGTCTTGGCTCACTGAAACCTCTGCCTCCTATGTTCAGGCAATTATCCTGCAATTCTTCAGGCAATTCATCCTCCTGAGTAGCTGAAATTACAACATGTACCACCACGCCCAGCTAATTTTGTATTTTTAGTGGAAACGGTGTTCACCATGTTGGTCAGGCTGGTCTCAAACTCCTGACCTCAGGTGATCTGCCTGCCTTGACCTCCCAAACTGCTGGGATTACAGGTGTGAGCCACCATGCCTTGTCCAGAAGAGTTCTTGAGGAAAAGTAAAAGTACTACTCCAGTGAACACACAAAAGATATTTTTAAAAAAGTGAAACAGCCTTTCTGCTGATATGGAGAAAGTTTTAGTGGTCTGGATGGAAGATCAAACCAGGCACAATATTCCCTTATGCCAAAGCATAATCTAGAGCAGTGACTTAACTCTTCTCAATCCTGTGAAGGCAGCGAGAGGTAAGGAAGCTGCAGAAGAAAAGTCTGAAGCTAGCAGAGGATGGCTCATGAGGTTTAAGGAAATAGGCCATCTGTATAACATAAATGTATAAGGTGAAACAGCAAATGATGATGTTGAAGCTGTAGCAAGTTATCCAGAAGATCTAATTAAGATCACTGATGAAGGTAGCTACAGTAAACAATATATTTTCAGTGTAAATGAAACAGTCTTCTATCAGATGATGTAATCTGGGACTTTCATAGCTAGAGAGGAGACATCAATGCCTGGCTTCAAAGCTTCAAAGAACAGGCTGACTCTCTCGTTAGGGGCTAATGCAGCTTATGACTTTAAGGTGAAGCCAGTGCTCATTTACCATTCTGAAAATCCCAAGACCCTTAAGAGTTATGCTAACTCTGCTCTGCCTGTGCTCTAAAAATGGAAAAACAAAACCTGAATGATAGTACATCTGTTTACCGCATGATTTACTGAATATTTTAATCCTACTGTTGAGACCTACTTCTCACAATAAAATATTTTTTTCAAAATATTACTGCTCATTGACAATGTGCTTAGTCACCCAAGATCTCTGATGGAGATAGATAAGAAGATTAAAGCTTTTTTTTTTTTTTTTTTTTTTGAGATGGAGTCTCGCTCTGTCGCCGGGGCTGGAGCACAGTGGCCGGATCTCAGCTCACTGCAAGCTCCGCCTCCCGGGTTTACGCCATTCTCCTGCCTCAGCCTCCTGTGTAGCTGGGACTACAGGCGCCCACCACCTCGCCCGGCTAGTTTTTTGTATTTTTTTAGTAGAGACGGGGTTTCACCGTGTTCGCCAGGATGGTCTCGATCTCCTGACCTCGTGATCCGCCCGTCTCGGCCTCCCAAAGTGCTGGGATTACAGGCTTGAGCCACCGCGCCCGGCCTTTTTTTTTTTTTTTTTTAAGATCAAGTTTTGCTCTTGTTGCCCAGGCCAGAGTGCAATGGCGTGATGTCAGCTCACTGCAACCTCTGCCTCCTGGGTTCAAGCGATTCTCCTGCTTCAGCATCCGGAGTAGCTGGGATTACAGTCATGTACCACCATGCCTCACTAATTTTGTATTTTTACTAGAGATGGGGTTTCTCCACGTTGATCAGGCTGGTCTCAAACTCCTGACCTCTGGTGATCCACCCACCTTGACCTCCCAAACTGCTGGGAATACAGGCATAAGCCACCATGCCCAGCCTTAAAGTTGATTTTTGCCTGCTAACACAACATCTATTTTGCAGCCCGTGGATCAAGGAGATGATCATTAGCCTTTTTTTTAGCAATGAGGTATTTTTAAATTAAGGTATGTACACTGTTTTTTGGAAATAATGCTATTGCACACTTTATAGGCTACATTATAATGTCAACATATTTTATATGCACTGGGAAGCCAACAAATTTGTGTGGCTCATTTTATTGCATATTCACTTTATTGCAGTGGTCTGAAACCCAAATCGCAATATCTTTAAGATATGACTCTATTGGTGTCTGTGCATTTGAAGAAGCAGTAACATCTTTCAAACTTTACAGATTGTCTTTGGTAGGGAAAGACCTTTATCTGTGGCTGGCATGAGGCAGTCACTTGATAGGCTCTGGGTGACTCTGGCAGCTGGGGTAACTCTTGGCAAAGATTGCAGGGCCTTAGCACAATGACTGCTGGGGTCCTTGATGATGAAGCCTGCTGAGTCCTTTTGCTCTGTTTTTTTTTTTTTTCCCCAACTAGGGGACTCACAGCAGAAGAAATTCTTCACTGCGCTCTGCTGGTCTGGGGAATGAGGTGAATGCAGGCAAAATGCTTCCTACCCTATTCTATGTGGGTGTTCTCAGTTCTTTTAGATTGCTGCATCTTCTTAATTGTACTCCAGAGCTTTCCCAGGGCTATATTTGTCTAGGGATCTTATTAAATTTTTTTTTTTTTTTTTTTTTTTTGTGGCAGGACAAGGGCTACAACCTCCTAGAATACCACATTGCTAATGTCACTTAGAACATGCACCTTTGATTAAGTTTAATCTTTAGCAGGTACGACTGAAACCCAAAGCCATGAAAAGCAACTGAGCTGGGAGATATCTATTACAGCCATTGTCTCTAAATCTGACTATGAGAAAAGCATTTCAAATATCACATGACTTCACTTATTGGAATTTGTGGTAAAGAAATAAGAATGAGCGCAAATATTTAGCAACACAAAATCAATTGCAGTATTGTTAGTAATTATAAAAAGATATAAACATCTGTCTAACAATAGCAGATTGTTAAAAATAAGTAATTAAATATCCATATAGAGGAATAATATGGAGCCATTTAAAGTGATGGAGAAATGTATCTTTTGTCTTAAAATAGGTTTATGATAATTAAATAAAAAAACAAATCACAGAAATGTTTTTTGTTTGTTTGTTTTTGAGACAGAGTCTCTCTCTGTCGCCCAGGCTCACTGCAACCTCCACCTGCCAAATTCAAGCTATTCTCTTGGCTCAGCCTCCCGAGTAGCTGAGATTACAGGCATGTACCACCACATCCAGCTAATTTTTGTATTTTTAGTAGAGATGGGGTTTCACCATGTTGGTTGACTGGTCTCGAACTCCTGACCTCAAGTGATCTGCCTGCCTCGGCCTCTCAAAGTGCTGGGATTACAGGCGTGAGTCACTGCTCTCAGCCAACCTGTGTGTTTTGATCTAACTTTTGTTTTAAAAAAGTAGAAAACAACTTAATATATGAAAGTGCTAATGGTGACAAGACAGATGGGATTACAGTTTAAAAGTAGCATTCTTTTCTTGTTTGTCTACATTTTCTGATCTTTCTGAAATGAGCATGTATTGCTTTGTTATAAAAAAATAATAAATTTTGAAAATAAAAGTATAGAACTTGGACCTGTTATGTATTATGGAAATAAATGAATGAGCCACATAGCAATTTCTGCTATCATGACATGGGATAAAAATGTTTTAATAGCATATTTCCCATTACATTGTGATTTATCTTTTAACCTATCTGCCTCCCTTTAGCTGAATATCCTCTAGGTCAGAGATTATTATTATTCATCTTTGCTTCCCTAGCATGTAGGTCACAAATTTAGTTGGTGATGAGTAAATGTTGAGTAATTGAGCAAGCAGCACATAAAAGTGTGTCAGAAGACTTAGATTTTAGTCAGGGTATGTGTTGACAATCACATCGTCCATCTGATGTGTTGACAATCACAGCATCCATCTTGCTCTAACGCAGGAAAGTAGTCAAGGTATTTCCTTATATCAAAACAAACTTTGATTTGAAAAAAGCATTGGTTCTCAAACCTAACTGATGATCAAAAACTACTCCAAAATAACCAAATCAGAATCTGATACAAAGAATCTCCAGCCATAAAATACATCATGGTAAAAATCCAGTCCACCAAAGGAAGTCCTTGAGACACAGCTAAGATAAGGTCAGGGGCCAAAGGCTGAGGGTAAAGAATTCATAGAAATCACAGATTTGTGTGTTGTGGGTGCTATATCAAAGACACCATGAAGTTTGGGGATCTTAGAAAGGATGTAGGAAAACTGTAAATGAAACAAAAAAAATAGTGTTTTCAAGAGGGGTAAGGAAATGAATGGATACTTGGATGCATTTTTTTTTTTTTTTTTTTTTTCTGGAGGTCAATTGAAGCACACTCATCAAAGCCTTAAAAACATGCATGATTTGGCCAGGTGCGGTGGCTCAGGCCTGTAATCCCAGCACTTTGGGATCACCGGGTCAGGAGATCTAGACCATCCTGGCTAACACGGTGAAATCCCATCTCTACTAAAAAATACAAAAAAAATTAGCTGGGCATGGTGGCGGGTGCCTGTAGTCCCAGCTACTCGGGAGGTTGAGGCAGGAGAATGGCGTGAACCAGGGAGGCAGAGCTTGCAGTGAGCCGAGATCATGCCATTGCACTCCAGCCTGGGCGACAGAGCGAGACTCCGTCTCAAAAAAAAAAAAAGGCATGATTTTTGGCCTAGCAATTTTATTTCTGAGAATTTATGCTATGGAAATATTATGAACATGCACTAGAAATTAGCTCTAAAGAGGTTCATCACAGTGCTATCTGTAATAACAAAAACAAGCAAACAAAAAGCAACCAAATGAAAACAGAAATAATACCAACGTTCAACAGCAGAAAATTGGCAAGGTAAAGTATGAAATAGTCATTTAATAGAATACTTTGTGATAACCAAAAAGATGTTGTAGAAGTATATTTCTAGATGTGGAAAGATGTCCATAATATATTGCTAAATTTTAAAAAGATATGTTACAGAACACTATTGCTAAAATAAAAATATATAGTTGGGTGAAATATGATAGGTTAGTAGTGGTTTTCCCTCGAGGAAAGAGATTGTGGATTTTTTGCTGTTGTTAAAAATGTTTCTTTTGCTTCCCTGTCTTTTCTGAGTTCTTTGTAGTGAAACTATGTTGTTCTTATATAAGAAAAAGAAGAAAAGGAAGATTTTACCAAAAACATATAAATATGAAAGCATAATACTAATGGGATCACAGGAGAAAGGCCTTATTTTTTGCAGCCAGCTCTTATATAGCACCTACTATACACCATGCATATTTATTTATTTATGTTTATTAACTTGTTTTTCTCATCACAACCCTATGATCTTTTCCACTGATGAGGAAACCAAAGCACAGTGGTGGTCAGTAACTTGATAAGGTCATAGAGCTAGTAGAGCCAGGATTTGGAGCCCAAGAGTCTAGCTAATTCTAGACTCTGCTCTTAACAAGCACTGTACTATAAGGAAAGAAATCTAGGTATGTGCCTTCTGTCATCACATCTCCATGATGCCATTTTTCATGCCTGCTTGATTCCAGGCTGAAAAATGAGTAGTGGGCCAGTTTTGATGGCACATATTAGATAACAATCTGCTATGCCCTTCAGGAGCTGGCTTTGAGGCTGATCCTAGATATAATGCAGTGGGTGAAATGTATTTTAGTGTTTCTTGCCCTGCCTACTTGCTAAATATAATGCCTTCAACTGCTTATTGAAACTAATAAGGTTCACTGATGGTGTCTGGAATTTTCCTGGCATATTTTTACTATGTTGAAGCCTAGTTATCTTATCCTCTTAACACTTGGCTTAGTACTAGGCAAATACTAGCAAATCTTCAGAAATAAATTAATGCTAAAATGATAATGGGCACCAGTGTGTTGTTACATCATTCTTCCAAGAAACATGTACATGTAAATAGATGCCTTCTAAACGTTATTTTTAATGCCAAATAATTCATTTTCATGGTAGATATTTTGGACGTTGCAGGGGAAATATTTGAGGCATTAAAGCTTAGCTGGCTTCGCTAATAGCTGTTTCCAGTTTTCTTATCTCTTGCCAACTTCCCTATAAAGGCTGAAAAAACTAAATATTCACTTTCCCAGCCTCCTTGCAGCTAGGGTAAAATGTTGATAAAAGCAAAATGTTGACACACGTACCTTGCAACGCCTCCTCCTACGTGCCTCTGGTGCCTTAACCTTTATACTTGGAGATGTCTTGGTGATTTGTGATTGGGAGGAAGAGACCAGAAGAACTGCAGAGATGCCAGACCAGAAATTATGGGGTCACTGAATCAATGCCAGCAGTTGCCTACATCACTTTTTCAACAGGTAGAAAAATAATCCCTATGTGTTAAACCAGAGTTAGCCAAAGTGTCTTTCACTTTCAGCCAAAGCATTCCTAATCGATGTGCACATTTTAAAAAACAAACCATAGTTCATTTTCCTGGCTCTAGTTTTACCCAGAATATTGAAGTACAGTTCCAACACTAAAGGAAGGCAAACAAAATCAAAGACCCACCCAACTGTGGGTACCTGTTTGTAGCATTTCTGATCATGTTATATGTCTTTACTTAATTTCTGGTGACTTTAAAAAGAAAGATAATAGGACTAAAAAATGGAGACTGTCGTCTAAGATTCATTATAGGTTAAGAAATGCAATATATAGCATTAAAAATGCTATATTATTTTACTGACTTGACAAAAACATTTGATGACATCCATTTATTCAGACTTTTGGTTACTATTTTTCAGTTGATAAATCCATCAGATTCTTACCAGTACATAATGCAGGAACTAATTGGTCGTGTTTATTTTCTTTCCTTTCTATTTGCCTTCTTTTTTAGTTTTCCTCTTTTAGTTCCTTCCTTCCTTCCTTCTTTCCCTCCCTTCTCCCTCCTTCCTTGCTTTTTTCCTTCCTTCCTTCCTTCTTTCCTTCCTTCCCTTCTCTCCTTTCTTTTCCTTCTTTCCTTTCTTCCTTCCCTTCTCTCCTTTCTTTTCCTTCTTTCCTTTCTTCCTTCTCTTCCCCCTTTTCTTTTGTATACTATAATCTCTTACAGTAAAAAATGTGTAGTGTAATAATAATGCAGCAAACATCTCAGTCAAGATCCACGTGCTGGGTATCTTTTATTTGTCCCCTAGATCCATCCACCACCTGCTATTGATCTGGGAGACTGACTTGTGTGGATCTGTGAGCAGTTTTCCCCTCTGACTCCCTCTTGGGCCTGGCTGATGAGGAGACGCAGCAGGAGATTGTAGGGAGGAAAAGAGAGCGGTGTTAAGGCTTATATTCCCTTGGCTCCTAATGTGATATTGCTTCTGGCTGACTGGGTTTCTCCACTAAAGGTCACTGCTCCTCTTAACATGGCAGAATCTACTTCATTTTCTGTCCTTCTAGGAATCACACCTTTTCCTTGTCTCTTCAGGTCTAGGGATGGTTACATTAATGGTTGGCTACCATTAGCCTTAGGTTGCAAAACCATCTCTTGTGTTTCCCCTATACCTGTACCTTTGTGATTAGCTGTCTCATAAATGAATCCTCCTTAAATGACTATTTTCTTTTGTTTCTTTTTTCTCTCTGAAACCATTTTAAAAACCATTACTCTATTTTTAGTGAGCCCTCTGTTTCCCTTTGGAACTTTGATTGATACACACTAGATGCTGCATTGTCCAAAACAGCAGCCATTGGGCTATTTATACTTAAATTTCAAAGAACTAAAATGAAATAATATTAATTTTTTTTTCTTGAGACAGAGTCTCACTCTGTCGCCCAGGCTGGAGTGCAATGGCGCGATCTCAGCTCACTGCAGCCTCTGCCTGCTGGGTTCAAGTGATTCTCCTGTCTCAGCCTCCCAAGTAGCTGGCATTACAGGTGCCTGCCACCATACCCAGCTAATTTTTGTATTTTTAGTAGAGATGGGGTTTCACCATGTTGGCCAGGCTGATCTTGAACTCCTGACCTCAGGTGATCCGCCCACCTCAGCCTCCCAAAGTGCTGGGATTACAGGCCTGAGCCACCAATAATATTACAGGCCTGGCCGAAATAATATTAAAATTTATCTCCTCAGTCACACTAGCCACATTTCCAGTTCTCAGTAGCCACATATGACAAGAAGCTGTAGTATTGGACATCTCAGATCTAGACCAGTTTCCTCATTACGGAAAGTCCTGATGAATAGCACTACTGGAAATTGGCAGTCCCTAGATCTCCCTTTGTGTTACTCTTTATGTGATTTCTCCATCATGCTATTTCTTCCTGCCTGCATCCCCCTTTTTTTTCTTCCTTACATTTATAGTAATCACATCCTTGCTTTTCTTTATAATTTTTCCACCTTTGTAAGCATCCTAAACAATGCATTTTAAGTTTTGCCCATTTTCAATTTTAAGATGTAATTTTGCAGTGTTTTTGTTGTCTTGTTTCTTGACTGTTTTTAACATCCTCTTATATGGTATGTAGCTGTTGTTTGTTCATTTGCATTGCTATATAGCATTCCATTGTATGAAAATATCACACAAAAGTTGCATTCTCCTGTTGCTGGATGTTTGGATTATTTCCAGTTTTTGGTTATTACAAACCATGTACATGTCTCTATGTATACTCTTGTATACATAGACATACCTATGTTCCTATATGTTATGTATCTGGAGTGAAATTTAATCGCTAGGTCACAGGATATGCATTTCTTCCCCTTTAATAAATAATGCAATCTGTTTCCAAAGTGTTTGAACCCATTTACACTCCCATCAATAGTACAAGAGGACACCCATTGTTTTACACGCTCACCAACACTTGGTATTTCAGATGGTTCACATTTGAACCATTCTGACGAGTGTGTAGTGGTGTCTCACTGTGATTTTTAAATTGCATTTTCCTTCTTACCAATGAGGTCAGCATCTTTTCAAGTCCAATTTTATTTCTTCCTACATATATAATAGTCTCAGCGTTAGTTTTAAAAATACTGTCACTTTCCTCATCCACTGTATTGCCACTCTGTCTAAATCAAGGTCCATGTAAGTGTGAGTCTGTTTTTAGTTTCTCTTTTATGTTAACTCTTGGTTTGTCTATCACTGTATCAATTCTACATTGTTTTAACTACTGTAGCTTTGATATCTATATATCTCGATATCTCTTAGAGCAAATCCTCTGACATTTTTCTACTTATTCAAGATTGTCTTGGATACTTTTGGCCTTTTACATTATTATATATGTTTTAAAACCAGCTTATCAAGTTTTAAAACAAAACATAATCCCAAACCCTGTTGAGTCTTTCAGTCAATGAATATGGTATGCCTTTTCATTTAATTATGTCTCCTTTAATATACTTCAACATAGTTATAAAATTTATAATTACATTTTATAATAATTTTTTTAAAACTTAATTTATAATTAAATTTTATTAAAATTAATTTTTTTTGGAGATGGAGTCTCACTCTGTTGCCCAGGCTGGAGTACAGTGGCACAATCTCAGCTCACTGCAACCTCTGCCTCCTGGGTTCAAGCAATTCTCCTGCCTCAGCCTCCTGAGTAGCTAGAAATACAAGTGCATGCCACCACACCTGACTAATTTTTTGCCTGGCTAATTTTTTGTATTTTAGTAGAGATGGGGTTTCACTGTGTTGCCCAGGCTGGTCTTAAACTCCTGAGCTCAGGCAATCTGCCCGCTTCAGGCTCCCAAAGTGCTGAGATTACAGGTGTGAGCCACTGCGCCTGGCCAAAAAATTTGTTTAAAGGCACAAGACCCCCAAAGAGGTCTTGAACCTTTTAAACATGATTTGTTTCTACATACTTACAATTACTGATTTTATTGTTTATACTATAATTTTAAAAATTTAATTTTCTAATTGTTTATTTTTAGTCTAGAAATGCTGTTGATTTTTGTATATTGTCTTTGTATCCAGCAACCATGCTAAAATTTCTTGTTACTCTAATTTTTGTGTCAGTAGATTCTTTTGGATTTCCTACGTACATAATTATACAATCTAAAAATGATGTTTGGTTACTTCTTTTCAAATTTTTTTTCTCTTTCTTTCTTTGTTTTATTGCACCATCTACAGCCTTCGGTATAACCAACAATGTTAAGTAAATGTTGTGATCAGAGTAATCTTTGTCCTGTTTTCAGTCTGGAAGGGAAAGCTTTTCAATGATTCACCACTAAGTCAATTATTTGCTGTGGTTTTATTTTTCCAGATACCACCTGTTAGATTAAGAAAGATTCCTTATTTTTCCTAGTTTGTTGTTTTTAAAAAATTATTAATGGATATCAAAATTTGAGTTTCTTTTTTGCACCTATTGAAATGGTCATATGCACTTTTTCTCCTTAATCTAATTACATACTACCTTTAGAAGTGAGCTGAATATTTTCTAGGGCTATTTTCTAACATAAATATTTTTAAAAAATGCATCTGAGTATATCAGTTCCAGTTCTCTTGACTAATAGTATAAGCCCACAATGGAACTTACTGTCTTGTTTAACCATAGCTTCAGCACAAGTGAATTTAGTCATCAAATTATGTCACCAGGACTATTTCTTTTCACATTATTTTTCTGTGTTGGCTTTTTCCTTGCTTTTTTTCATGTAAGGCAAAGTAACTGCCAAAAGCTACAGGGCACCCTACTCAAGTTTTGAGTACAACAGAATGAAGTTAGGCTTCTTTCTCTCAGCTTTTTAAGCAAAACTGTCATTGTATCTTATTGGCTGCCATTGGGTCACATTCCCACCTCTAAAGTAATCACCATGCTAGTGGAATACAATAAACTGATCAATGATCAAGTTTTACTTACATCTTTGCTGTGGAACCTGGGTTGGTATCAACTCATCCTGGATCTCATGAATTGAGGACCGGGGAGGGTGTAGGTAGCTTCTCAGAGGAAAACTGAAGTTCAGTTAGCAGCACTAAGATAAAAGGATATCTCCCTACGTTAACCTAGATCTTTACTACTACCAGTACTTCCACTATATCTCTCGCAGGCCAATCCTACATTGCCATTGCCAATTTAATTTAGTTAATTTGGTTTATTAAATTTAGTTTGTTTTATTAAGTGCTAAGCATTGTGCTAAGTGCTTTAGATTAATAACTCCCATAGTTCTCACAAAAACACTAAGAAGTAGGTACAAATACTACTCACACTTATAAATTAAGGCCCAACTGCTATAGTTGAAGGGAAAGAACAGGGACTGGAACCCAAATCTATTTATCACCAGGGTATGGATTTTTTATATTACCCAAAACTGTTTTCCTAAACATCTTTTTATTTTTTATTTTTTGTAGTTTGGAAATGTGTCTTTTTTTTCATAAGTTATTGAGGTACAGGTTGTATTTGGTTACATGAGTAAGTTCTTTAGTGGTGATTTGTGAGATTTTGGTGCACTTATCACCTGAGCAGTATACACTGTGCCATGTTTGTATCACTGCACCACATTTTATCCCTTGCCCCCTCACACTGTTCCCCTGAAGTCCCCAAAGTCTATTGTATCATTCTTATGCCTTTGCATCCTTACAGTTTAGCTACCACATATCAGTGAGACCATACAATGTTTGTTTTTCCATTCATGAGTTACTTCACTTAGAATAATAGTCTCTAATCTCATTCAGGTCACTGCAAATGCTGTTAATTCATTCCTTTTTATGGCTCAGTAGTATTCCATCATATATATACTTACACCACAGTTTCTTTATCCACTTGTTGATTGATGGGAATTTGGATTGATTCCACCATTTTGCAATTGTGAATTGTGCTGCTATAAACCTTCATGTGCAAGTATCTTTTTTGTGTAATGACTTCTTTTTCACTGGGTAGACACCCAGTAGTGGGATTGCTGGATCAAACTACAGTTCTCCTTTTAGTTCTTTAAGGAATCTCCACACTGTTTTCCATAGTGGCTGTACTAGTTTACATTCCCACCAGCAGTGTAGAAGTGTTCCCTGATCACCACATCCACACCAACATCTACTGTTTTTTGATATTTTGATTATGGCCATTCTTGCAGGAGAGGTAGTATCGCATTGTGGTTTTGATTTGCATTTCCCTGATCATTAGTTATGTTGAACATTTTTTCATGTTCGTTGGCCATTTGTATGTTTTCTTTTGATAATTGTCTATTCATATCCTTAGCCCACTTTTTGATGGGATTGTTTGTTTTTTTCTTATTGATTTGTTTGAGTTTTTTTTTGTTTTGTTTTGTTTTGTTTTGTTTTTTTTTGAGATGGAGTCTCGCTCTGTCGCCCAGGCTGGAGTGCAGTGACCGGATCTCAGCTCACTGCAAGCTCCGCCTCCCGGGTTCACGCCATTCTCCTGCCTCAGCCTCCGGAGTAGCTGGGACTACAGGCGCCCGCCACCTCGCCCGGCTAGTTTTTTGTATTTTTTAGTAGAGACGGGGTTTCACCGTGTTAGCCAGGATGGTCTCGATCTCCTGACGTCGTGATCCGCCCGTCTCGGCCTCCCAAAGTGCTGGGATTACAGGCTTGAGCCACCGCGCCCGGCATGTTTGAGTTTTTTGTAGATTCTGGATATTAGTCCTTTGTCAGATGTATAGATTGTGAAGATTTTCTCCCACTCTGTGGGTTGTCTGTTTACTCTGCTGGCTGTTCCTTTTGCAGTGCAAAAGTTTTTAGTCTAATTAAGTCCCAACTATTTATCTTTGTTTTTATTGCATTTGTTTTTGGGTTCTTGGTCATGAAATCCTTGCCTAAGCCTATGTCTAGAAGAGTTTTTCCAATGTTATCTTCTAGGATGTTTGTAGTTTTAGGCCTTAGGTTTAAGTCCTTAATCCATCTTGAGTTGATTTTTGTATAAGATGAGGGATGAGGATCCAGTTTCATTCCACTACATGTGGCTAGCCAATTATCCCATCACCATTTGTTGAAAAGGGTGTCCTTTCCCCACTTTATGTTTTTGTTTGCTTTGTCAAAAATCAGTTGGCTGTAAGTATTTGGTTTTATTTCTGGGTTCTCTATTCTGTTCCTATTCTGTGTAGGTCTATGTGCCTATTTTTATACCAGTACCACATTGTTCTTGTGACTATGGCCTTACAGTAGAGTTTGAAATCAGGTAGTGTGATGCCTCCAGATTTGTTCTTTTTGCTTAGTCTTGCTTTGGCTATGCTCGCTCTTTTTTGGTTCCATATACATTTCAGAATTGTTTTTCTAATTCTGTGAAGGATGATGGTAGTATTTTGATGGCGATTGCAGTGAATTTGTAGATTGCTTTCGGCAGTGTGGTCATTTTCACAATATTGATTCTACCTATCCATGAGCATGGGATGTGTTTCCATTTGTTTGTGTCATCTATGATTTCTTTCAGCAGTGTTTTGTAGTTTCTCTTGTAGAGGTCTTTTGACTCGTTGGTTAGGTATATTTTTAAGTATTTTATTTCATTTTTTCAGCTATTGTAAAAGAGTTGAGTTCTTGATTTGATTCTCCACTTGGTCACTATTGGTGTATAGAGCTACTGATTTGTGTACATGAATCTTGTATTCAGAAACTTTGTTGAATTCTTTTATCCATTCTAGGAGCTTTCTGGAGAAGTCTTTAGGGTTTTCAAGGTAAACAATCATATCATCAGCAAATAGTGACAGTCTGACTTCCTCTTTACTGATTTGGATGCCTTTTATCTCTTTCTCTTGTCTGATTGCTTTGGCTAGGACTTCCAGTACTGTGTTGAAGAAGAGTTGTGAGGGTGGGCATCCTTGTCTTACTGCAGTTCTCAGAGGGAATACTTTCAACTTTTCCCCATTTGGTATTATGTTGACTGTGGGTTTGTCATAGATGTCTTTTATTACATTTTTATACATACAAGGTGTGTCCCTTGTATGCTGATTTTGCTGAGAGTTTTAATCATAAAGGGATGCTGGATTTTGTTGAATCCTTTTTCTGCATCTATTGAGATGATCATGTGATTTTTTGTTTTTAATTCTGCTTATGTGGTGTATCACATTTATTCACTTGTGTATTTTAAACTATCCCTCCATCCCTGGTATGAAACCCACTTGATCATGGTGGATTATCTTTTTGATATGTGGTTGGATACAGTTAGGTAGTATTTTGTTAAGGATTTCAGTATCTATATTCATCAAGGATATCGGTCTATAGTTTTCTTTTTTGGTTATGCCCTTTCTTGGTTTTGATATTAGGGTGATGCTGGCTTCATAGAATGAATTATGGAGGGTTCCTTCTTTCTTTATCTTGTGGAATAGTGTCAAAAGGATTGGTACCAATTCTTCTTCAAATGTCTGGTAGAATTCTGCTGTGAATTCATTTGGTCTTGGACTTTCTTTTGTTGGTAATTTTTAAATTGCCATTTCAATCTCGGTGCTTGTTATTGGTCTGTTCAGGGTATCTAATTCTTTCTGATTCAAGTTAGGAGGGTTGTATTTTTCCAGGAATTTATCCATCTCTTCTAGTTTTCTAGTTTATATGTGTAAAGGTGTTCATAGTAGCCTTGAATGATCTTTTATATTTCAGTGGTGTCAGTTGTAATATCGCCTGTTTCATTTCTTAGTGAGGTTATTTGGATTTTCTCTCTTCTTTTGTTCGTTAATCTTGCTAACAGTCTAGCAATCTTATTTATCTTTTCAAAGAACCAGATTTTTGTTTCATTTATCTTTTGTATTTTTTTGTTTGTTTCAATTTCATTTACTTCTGCTCTGATCTTGGTTATTTCCTTTCTTCTGCTGGGTTTAGGTTTGGTTTGTTCTTGTTTCTCTAGTTCCTTGAGGTGCAACCTTAGATTGTCTGTGTTCTTCCAGACTTTTTGATGTAGGTGTTTAGGGCTATAAACTTTCTTTTAGCACTACCGTTGCTGTATCCCAGAGGTTTTGGGAGGGTGTATCATTATTGTTATTCAGTTCGAATAATATTTTAATTTCCATCTTGATTTCATTTTTGACCCAGTGCTCATTCAGGAGCAGGTTATTTATTTTCCATGTATTTGCATGGTTTTGAAGGTTCCTTTTGAGTTGATTTCTAGTTTTATTCCACTGTGTCTGAGAGAGTGCTTATATAATCTCAATTTGCTTAAATTTATTGAGGTTTGTTTTATGGCCTATCATATGGTCTATCTTGGAGAAGTTTCTATGCACTGTTAAATGGAATGCGTATTCTGCATTTGTTGGATGAAATGTTCTGTATATATCTGTTAAGTCCATTTGTTCCAAAGTATAGTTTAAATCTATTGTTTCTTTGTTGGCTTTCTGTCTTGATGACCTGTCTAGTGCTGTCAGTGGTGTATTGAAGTCCCCCACTATTATTGTGTTGCTGTCTATCTCATTGCTTCAGTCTATTAGTAATTGTTTTACGAATTTGGGAGCTCCAGTGTTCGGTGCATATATGTTTAGGATTGTGATATTTTCCTGTTGGACAAGGCCTTTTACCATTATATAACATCCCTCTTTGTCTCTCTTAACTGCTGTTAATTTAAAGTTTGTTTTGTCTGACATAAGAGTAACTACTCCTGCACACTTTTGGTGTCCATTTGCATGAAATGCCTTTTTCCACCCCTTTACTTTAAGTTTCTGTGAGTCCTTATATGTTAGATGAGTCCTGAAGACAGTGGATTATTGGTTGATGAGTTCTTATGCATTCTACAGTTCTGTATCTTTTAAGTGGAGCATTTAGGCCATTTACATTAAATGTTAGTATTGAAATGTGAGGTACTGTTGCATTTATTGTGCTATTTGTTTCCTGTGTACTTTGTGGTTTTTGTTTTTGCTTTTAACCTGTATTTTTGTTTTATAGGTCCTGTGTGATTTATGCTTTAAAGAGGTTCTGTATTGATGTGTTTCCAAGATTTGTTTCAAGATTTAGAGTTCCTTTTTAGCAGTTCTTGTAGTGCTGGTTTGGTAGTGGCGAATTCTCTTAACTTGTGTTTGTCTGAAAAAGACTGTATCTTTCCTTCATATGTGATGCTTAGTTTTGCTGGATACAAAATTCTTGGCTGATAATTGTTTTGTTTGAGGAGGCTGAAGATAGGGCCCCAGTCCCTTCCAGCTTGTAAGGTTTCTGCTGAGAAATCTGCTGTTAATCTGAAAGGTTTTTCTTTATAGGTTACCTGGTGCTTCTGTCTCACAGCTCTTAAGATTATTTCCTTTGTCTTAACTTTGGATAACCTGATGATAATGTGCCTAGGTTATGATCTTTTTGTGATGAATTTCCCAGGCGTTCTTTTTGCTTCTTGTATTTGGATGTCTAGGTCTCTAGCAAGGCTGCGGAATTTTCCTTGATTATTTCCCCAAATATGTTTTCCAAGCTTTTAGAATTCTCTTCTTCCTCAGGAACACCAACTATTCTTAGGTTTGGTCATTTAACATAATCTCAGACCTCTTGGAGGCTTTTTTCATATTTTCTTATTCTTTTCCCCTTGTGTGTGTTGGATTGGGTTAATTCGAAGACTTTGTCTTTGAGCTCTGAATTTCTTTCTTCTACTTGTTCAGTTCTATTGCTGAAACTTTCCAGAGCATTTTGCATTTCTGTAAGTATGTCCAATGTTTCCTGAATTTTTGATTGTTTTTTTCTTTAAGCTATTTATTTCCTTGAATATTTCTCCCTTTACTTCTTGTATCTTTTTTTTTAGATTTCCTTGCACTGGGCTTTGCCTTTCTCTGGTGCCTCCCTGATTAGCTTAATAACTAACCTCCTGAATTCTTTTTCAGGTAAATCAGGGATTTCTTCTTGATTTGAATCCAGTTCTGGTGACCTAGTGTGATTTTGGGGGGATGTTAATGAGCCTTGTTTTGTCATATTATCAGGGTTGGTTTTCTGGTTCCTTTTCTTTTGCTTAGGCTCTGTCAGAGGGAAGGTCTTGAGCTGAAGGCTGTTGTTCAGATTCTTTTGTCCCATGGGGTGTTCCCTTGATGTAGACTCTCCCCCTTTTCCTATGGATGTGGCTTTCTGTGAGGTGAACTGCAGTGATTATTGTTTCTCTTCTGGGTCTAGCCACCTAGCAAGTCTACCTGGCTTTGGGCTGGTACTGGGGGTTGTTTGCAGAGTCCTGTGATATGAACTGTCTCAGCTGTGATGTGGTCTCTCAGCTGTGGCTGCCAGTGCCTGTTCTGGTGGAGGTGGCGGGGTGGTGTAATGGGCTTCATGAAGGTTCTTAGCTTTGGTGGTTTAATGCTCTATTTTGTGCTTCCTGCTGGGAGGTGGCGCTTTCCAGAGAGCATCAGCTATGGTAGTATGGAGAGGTACTGGTGGTGGGTGGGGCTCTAGAACTCCCAAGATTATATGTCCTTTGTCTTCTACTTCCAGGGTGGGTAGGGAAGGACCATTAGCTGGGGGCAGGGCTAGACATGTCTGAGCTCAGACTCTCCTCGGGTGGGTCTTGCTGTGACTGCTGTGGCGGATGGGGGTGAGATTCCCAGGTCACTGGAATTGTATACTTAAGAAAAATTACGGCTGCCTCTTACTGAGTCAGGCAGGTTGTCAGGCTAGTTGGGGAAAGCCGGCAGTCACAGGCCTCACCCGGCTCCTACGCAAACCAAAGGGCTGGTCTCACTCCCACTGTGCCCCTACCCCAACCCCAACCCCAAAAGCCCTAAGTCTGTTTCCAGGTGGAGGGCAAGACAGGCTTGAAAACCTGCCCCAGGCTACCCGCTTCCCAGCTGTGAAAGGAAAGGGCTTGGTTCTTCCCCCAGCTGTGAAGTCTGCACACTGAATTTGTACCCTCCCCCAAGTTCTGGCCAGGAGGCTTCTCGCCCCATTCAAATCGTTCCACAGTTCAGCTAGAGATTTCCTTCTCCCTATGGAGTTTTACCCCCACAACCCCACTCCTCTGGCTGCCCTGCCGATGGATCCCCATGGTGCCAGGCAGGAATGGCTGGCCTGGGGACCCAGTGAGCTACTAGGGCCTTTCTGCTGCTTCCTCTACCCCTATATTTTACTCGGCTCTCTAAATTGACTCAGCTCCAGGTAAAGTTGGAAACTTCTCCTGCAAACAGACCTTCAGCTTCTCCAGTGGGGGTGTGTGTTTGGGAGAGGAGGCTCTCCCTTTCCCACTTCCACAGTTGGGGCACCCACAGTATTTGGGGTGTCTCCCATGTCCTGCAGGAGCAGTCTGCTTTCTTCAGAGAGTCTGTGGGTCCTCTTGGGATTCCTGGTTTGTTCTTACAGTTAATTTGGAGCTAAAATTCACAACGCGCATCTCTGCAAGCTTCTCTGTCTGGAGCTGCAATCTAGTCTGGCCTCCCATCCCAATCTAGTCTGGCCTCCCATGATCCTATTGCCCACTAGACACCGAATTCTAAAATACAAGGATATTAAAATCAGTAAATGTGGCCAGGCACGGTGGCTAACGCCTGTAATCCCAGCACTTTGGGAGGCCGAGGTGGGCAGATCACCTAAGGTCAGGAGCTCGAGATCAGCCCGGCCAATGTGGTGAAACCCCGTCTCTACTAAAAATACAAAAATTAACTAAGCATGGTGTCTCACGCCTATAGTCCTAGCTACTCAGGAGGTTGAGATACAAGAATTGCTTGAGCCCTGAAGGTAGAGTTTGCAATGAGTGAGATCATGCCACTGGACTCCAGTCTGGGTGACAGAGCCAGACCCTGTCTTAAAAAAAAGGAGAAGTTATACACTGATAATTGGATGATAGTAGAGTTTCGTTCTCCAATAATAGTTCTCTGAGGGGATCATTTCTACCAGACACAATCAGAGAAAAGAGAAGGTGGATCACAATGAGACATATAGGGATCTAATTTATGGGGGTCCACAAGACACTAGATGCTGCAAAATCTAGCACTTCAAGCAGCATCATTGAAGTAGTGAAGGCATATATATTTTACATTGCCCATGAGGCCTTTTACCCTCACTATGCCACTGTTGCCAACCAGATAATGCACCAACTTCCTTAATGTGAGGTTCTGGAATTAGGTGGCTATTTACAGGGAGGCTAAATTCAGAAATGGCCTCGTGCCACTGTTGAAGGCTGAGCAACCGGGCAAGTTGGTACTAATCCTTGTTTTATTTAGCTTTCTTGCTGACTCACATTCTATGTGACACATTGTACATTCTTCTACTTTTATGTGCCTCTGGGGCATGTTCAATTATAAATCATTACTCAGGGATAACGCTTCCAAAGTTCTGCTGGCATTAGATAAAGGAGCTTAAATTTAGGAAATTACATTTACCAATTTCTTTTTTTTTCTTTTTGAGACCAAGCCTCACTCTATCCCCCAGACTGGAGTGCAGTGGCACGATCTCAGCTCACTACAACCTCTGCCTCCTAGGTTCAAGCAATTCTCCTGCCTCAGCCTCCCGAGTAACTAAGATTACAGGTGCCTGCCACCACGCCCAGCTAATTTTTGTATTTTAGTAGAGATGGGGGTTTCACCATGTTGGTCAGGCTGATCTCGAGCTCTAGACCTCAGGTGATCCACCCGCCTCGGCTTCCCAAAGGACTGGGATTACAGGCGTGAGCCACCGAGCCTGGCTGCATATTCACATTTGCAATCACTCATCAAATCCAATACCTTACTCCTTTTTTTTTTAGATGGAGTCTTGCTCTGTCGCCCAGGCTGGAGTGCAGTGGCCGGATCTCAGCTCACTGCAAGCTCCGCCTCCCGGGTTTACGCCATTCTCCTGCCTCAGCCTCCCGAGTAGCTGGGACTACAGGCGCCCGCCACTGCGCCCGGCTAGTTTTTTGTATTTTTTAGTAGAGACGGGGTTTCACCATGTTAGCCGGGATGGTCTAGATCTCCTGACCTCGTGATTCGCCCGTCTCGGCCTCCCAAAGTGCCGGGATTACAGGCTTGAGCCACCGCGCCCGGCCTCCAATACCTTATTCTATATGTAAAAGAAGGGAAGTAATTTACCCAAAGTCACATAGCGTATTTGTTCATTGTCTACCAAGTGATCATTCCCTCTTCCTCCTTTCTAATCATACCTAGGCTTTCGTTTGAGCACATAAGCCATCCATTGAAGCCAGTGTCCTTTGGAGGAAGCTGAGCAACACCCAACTCAACTTCCAGGGTGTCCCCTGGAGGGCATATTCAATTCCCCAGGAAACAGTAATTGGTTCAGACTCAAATTAATTCAATCAGGGTAAATGTTAGAGTTCTCACATGGAATGCTGACATTCAAACACGCTCTCTTTGTAAATGACCTGGGATGGTTTTAAAGCCTGGAACAGTTACAGCCATGTTGCCTACATGAGGGAAGCTGGGTGTAGGATGAAACTCACAGGGCAAAGCAGATAAGACAGGCCATGATGATGCAATTGGGCTGTGGAATGAAGCCAACCTTGAGTTAGACCCTCTCTTTGGACCTGTCTGTTAGTTATGTTGTTGATAATTTACCTTCTTTATTTAAGCCAGTTAATTTGGATTTTCTGTTTTTTGCAACTGAATATGTCCTAACAGATATGTTAAGGTGTTCAAAGCCAAAAATTAAAAAAAACTCAGCTCTCTGTGTTTTAGTTGTATCACCAGTAAAATTAATGGATTGGAATATTATACCAGTGGTTTTAAAATCTAGTTTTAGCAGCAAAATACATTTTTCTAGGAGTCTTACCGAGATCATGCAATACATAAAATATGTTTTTAAAAATCAGTAAGTATGCTCCTCATTAATTTTTATAATTAGTGACAAATATTTCATTGTTTGTAGATCCCATGAAAACCTTTGTTTCTTTGGAGCACAATTTGAAAGCCACTAGTGCAGATAATAAAACATATGTAATATATTATGCATAATAAAAATGAGATATGCATAATATACAGATACAAATATATATGTATGAATATATGTAAAATAGCTAACATTTATTGCTTTTATTATGTACCAGGGATTGTACTGACTACTTTTTTATGCATGGTTTTATTTTAAATTCACAACTTCATGAAGTAGGTGCTTATATTTAATAAAGGAGAATAATAATACTTACCTCATGGGGGCTCTTGGGAAATTAAAACAAGATCCTAGACTTCAGAACAAATAACTGAGAAGGGCAAGTGTCCTCTTTTCTTGAAATTAAACCTAGGAGGAAGTGAACCCCAAAACCTTGCTTATCCATGGACTTTCTAATTCCAACTCAACAAATTATAACTGATACAGATTCCTTCTGAACTCTGGTCTCAATATTATCCCCAGTAGAAATGAGAATTGGTTTATGTGTCCTCTTTTATTCTGTGATATAAATGTCAGTTCTTTTGGTGATAGAAAATAATGCCATTAGCAGCTGTACTGAAAGAGAGAAAATAATAACATACTCATATATCCCACAGAATGTTTATGCCTAAGGCTTCATAATCACATTAATTTAAAGACAAAGGGCTGGGCACAGTGGCTCATGCCTGTAATCCCAACTTTTTGGGAGGCCAAGGCCAGAAGATTGATTGAGGCCAGGAGTTCGAGACCAGCCTGGGCAGCAGATCCAGACCCCCTCCCCACCTCTGCAAAAAAAAAAAAAAAAAAAAAGGTAGTAGCCAGGTACGGGCATGCATGGCTGTAATCTAGTTACTGGGGAGTCTGAGGCGGGAGGATGGCTTGAGCCCAGGAGTTCAAGGCTGCAGTGAACTATGATTGTGCCATTGCATTCCAGCCTGGGCAACAAAGTGAGATCTTGTCTCAAAAAAAATTAAAATAAAATAAACATGAGCCACAGAGAGGTTTAATGGCCTCCCAAGGTCATACAGCTTGTTAGAGTTCAGAGTTGAGACTAACATTCAGGGAGTTTGGCTTCTGTACCAACGCTCTGTACATTGCATGCTTCCCCTAATTAACCTGGCCAAACTTGGTCTCCAATTGCCAGTGAAGCTGACCAATAAGAAAGAAAATCTGATGAGCACTGAAAGCAAGTATGATCTAAATTTGATTGGTCAGGACTTCCTATGACCTTGTGAAGAAAACCTATGGCACTGTGGTTTTCTGTGTACACGGAGGTATGACTGGTTTCATAATCTCGTCTCATCTTAACCCTTTGGGTTGAAAATTCAGGCACAGACCACTGAAATAATATCTGGCAATTCTCTGGTTTTTCCCACTTCTCCATTAGCTGGAAAACTAACACAAGATGTAATACTCTGGATGTTTTAGGTGTTATGTAATTTGCTTGTGTATCAATAGTCCCTCTCATCCTTTAAAATATAAAATAAATTGTTGCTAATGTAGTTTTGGACTTTGTTTCCATGTTCTTTAATTTGATTTTAAGTTTTCTGGGCATGAGGCCATCTTTTTATGGAGTACAGTGTTATCATATTTTGCCTTATCTTATTTTGATATTTTCCAAATATTTAAATGTAACCCAGATGTCAGCTCAAACCACACATTACACAGCCTTGCCAGAATTTCTGCACATTCCTGGTGAGATTTCATTCTGTCCAGTTCCAGCTCCCACAGGACCCTTGATCTCACTTAAGGTTTGTCTTCCTTGTACAGACCTGCCCCTAACATTTGTGGGGCAAGGGTCAGGGCAGGAATATAGAGGCTCACATATCCATTGTCTAAACAGATAATAAACTATTAAATAAAACATGTACTGTTCTTCTGCATTGCAAAATTTGCCTTCATAATAACCTAGAAGGCCAAGTTGAAATTTAGAATTTTGAGACTTCTAGTTTTCCTCCAGAATTTGGCAGTATGGGGAGAGCTGAACTCCCACCTCCAGCCTCTACCCATAGTCCACCCCTTATTTTTTTCCATGCCCCCTCCTCTGTTGTTTCACAATATGAAGGGCGTCACATGCGTCAGTGGACATTGGGCATGTCTAAGTTTTACCCATTTGCTTTCAAGCAGCCATCCCTTAGGCAAACCTTAGTCCTAGTGATATGCCTACCGGCACTGTAGGCTGCAATTAGGAGGATGGACCCAGGGACAAAGCTGGTGTAGCCCTGCACAAGTGCCATTCCTCAAGTCCTAGGGCCCTTAAGAATGATGCTAAATCTACTCAGCCTGTGCTCTATAAATGGAACAGTCAAGCCTGCATGACAGCACATCTGTTTACAGCATGATTTACTGAATATTTTAGGCCCACCGTTAAGACCTACTGCTCAGAAAAAAGTATTTCTTTTTCAATATACCTAGTCACCCAAGAGCTCTGATGGAGATCCACAAAGATATTGATGTTGTCTTTATGCCTGTTAACACATCTCTTCTGCAGCCCATGGATGAAGAAGTAAATTCAAATTTCAAGTCTTATTATTTAAGAAATACATTTTGTAAGCCTATAATTGTCATAGATAGTGATTCCTCTGCTGAATCTGGGCACAGTAAAATCGGAAACCTTCTGGAAATAATTCACAATTTTAGATGCTGTTAAGAACATTCATGATAGCCTGGGCACAGTGGCTCACAACTGTAATTCCAGCACTTTAGGAGGCCAAGGTGGGTGGATCACCTAAGGTCAGGAGTTTGAGACCACCCTGGCCAACACAGTGGAACCCCATCTCTACTAAAAACACAAAAATTAGTCAGGTGTGGTGGTGCACACCTGTAGTCCCAGCTACTAGGGAGGCTGAGGCAGGAGGATTGCATGAACCTGGGAGGTAGAGGTTGCAGTGAGCTGAGATCATGCTACTGAACTCCAGCCAGGGTGTCAGAGAGAGATCCTGTCTCAAAAAAAAAAAAAAAAAAAAAAAAAAAAAAAGAACATTCATGATTCATGGGAGGTGGTCAAAATATCAACATCAGCCAGGGATGGTAGTTCTAGCTACCTGGGAGGCCGAAGCAGTAGGGTCTAAGCCACTGTGCCCGGCCCATAGTCTTTATTTTTTAAACTTTATTTATTTATTTATTTTTGAAACAGAGTCTTGCTCTGTTGCCTAGGCTGGAGTGCAATGGTGTGGTCTCAGCCCACCGCAACCTCTGCCTTCAAGTGATTCTCATGCCTCAGCCTCCCAAGTAGCCTGGGATTACAGACGTGTGCCACCATGCCGGGCTTATTTTTGTATTTTTAGTAGAGACAGGATTTCACCATGTTGGCCAGGCTGGTCTCGAACTCCTGGCCTCAGGTGATCTGCCCATCTTGGCCTCCCAAAGTGTTGGTATTACAGGCATGAGCCACCACACCTGGCCTTTATTTTTAATTGCATTTCTAAATACGCTATTTTAAATTGCCATTGGTATAAATGACTTCTTTGCACACATCAGAACCACTTGATTCTCTACCTTCAATATGTGTTTGAAAGACACAGAAAGGACTTATAAAAAAGCACTGATACCTGTTTTCCTATGGAATGAATGTCATTGGCCAATATTGTTTCTTGGCCCTACGGGAGAGACTTCTAAGGACAAAACTTTCGAGGCGTGCTTTATTCTTTATACAATTTTTCCTTGCTATCCAAATGAATTCAGTTCTTGTGTATGGATAGAGTTTGGAGAATGAGTTTAGGTAACCAGGGAATTTGAGTTGTTATAGTTCTAAAGTCAAAAGCTCTATGATAGAAAACTATGACTTTAAGAGTTAAAATCTATACCATTCCTAATCTATTTGGCAGTTCAAAGTCAAGCTGATTTAACTCCTGGAATCAAAGCTCCCTAATTAAGTATCTTTATAGTTTTCAATATTTAAGTTGGGCAATCAGGAAAGGCACAAAGTAACTAGAGCTGAAGAATTGTAAAATGTTCTAGGAGAAAGCTATTTTATTTTAAACAAGTCTTCAAGAAGGACAGAGATTAAATAGTAATTGAGTAATGATCATTTTATTAAAAGTGTTAAAAGCTTATATTGGAAATAGCCATGCTCTGTACAGGACTCCATTTATTTGTAGAAAATTACTCCCTTCCTGTGACTTAAAATGATTAATAATCATAATAATGAGGGAGACCAGGCATGGTGGCTCATGCCTGTAATCCCAGCACTTTGGGAGGCCAAGGCAGGCGGATCACCTGAGGTCGGGTGTTCAAGACCAACCTGGCCAACATGGCAAAATCCCATCTCTATTAAAAATACAAAAAATTAGCTGGGTGTGGTGGTACCTGTAATCCCAGTCATTCAGGAGGCTGAGGTGGGAGAATTGCTTGAACCCAGGAGGCAGAGGTTGCAGTGAGCCCAGATCCTACCACTGCACTTCAGTCTGGATGACAGGGCAAGACTCTGTCTCAAAAATAAATAAGTAAGTAAATAAATAAATAATGAGGGTTTTTTAAAGAAGTGCTTTGAAGTTTATAAAATATGTTAATAAATATTATATAATCTCAATTGAGGTCTTGATCATTGGTATCCAACAGAACTTTCTGCAATGATGGGAATGTTCTAATATGCTGTCCAATACAGTATCTGCTAGCCACATGGGCTACATAAAGGAGGGGTGGATACTCAAATAAACATTAGGGTATTTCTACCTGTAGGTAAAAAGGATACTTGGGCAAAAATACCAAAGTCTAGTGTGACAGACAAGATACTCTAATACACAATAATAGCTATTTTTGGTCACTGCCCATTGATTTATAAAATTTAATAATTACATGAGAATGAAGCCAATAAGACTTAATGAAGTTATAATTTTATAATTTTTTGTTTTTGAGAGAGTCTCACTCTGTTGCCCAGGCTGGAGTACAGTGGCACGACCATGGCTCACTGCAGCCTCAATCTCCTGGGCTCCAGTGATCCTCCTGCCTTAGCTTCCTGAGGAGCTAAGACTAAAGGCAGGAGCCACTACACTTTCCTGACTTTTTATTTTTTTTGTTTTTTTGGTAGAGACGGGGGTCTCCCTATATTGCCTAGGTTGGTCTCAAACTCCTGGGCTCAAGTGATTCTCCTGCCTTGGCCTTCCAGAATGTTGGGATTACAGGCATGAACCTCTGTGCCCAATCTTTTTAGTCATTTTTTAAAACATTACTTTCAATTATTTTTGTGAATTTTTGTGACTGCTGAGACTTCGTATATTGAGCAATCATGTTATCTAATTTTTAGTGCAATGGTTAACCAGGGTAATAGCTTGAATTCAGCTCCCCTTACGACTTTATGCCATGTGATTGTCTAGCACTTTTCTTTTCCATAAGTGCTAGATAGCTGGCGAACTGGTATCTAGGTGCAATGTACAAAGAAACCTAATAGGTATTAGGTACAAATGTGAGAGCATTGCTGTCATTTTGACATGAGGATGTGCCGACCTAATAGCAATCAAACATGTTTGTCAGCACATTAAAAATGAAACACTGTTACCACTAGTATAAATAAACATGAGTAAAAAGCCCACACTGAAACTTGGTTACATTACTTGGCTATTCAAAATAAGCTTCCATTAATTTTGAAGTATTATCTTTAAAATAAAAATATAAAATGTATAAGTTCTTGAAGAGAATGTTCAGGCTTCTAAGAACAGAACTTTTTAAAAACACTAACTGCTTTTTGTTACTGAGTTTCAGAAACCTTTCACAAGACAGTAAAAAACAAACAAACAAAAAACTTTACAACCACAGCTAATGTCATTTTTTCCATTGTTCCTACTCAGCTCCAAACTCATTGTGTGCAAAACCTATTTGTTTCCATACATCTAAATGATAGATACAGGCTATGAGATTCTTTCTTCTATTTGTAGCAGCTTATTCAGGTGCAGCCAAACACAAAGCTTCAGGATAAATTGTACAAACTTTACAATATGGGATTTGAATTTAAAATACGAGACATAAAATCTGCACAAAACTGATAAAAATCAAGCACAGATACCAGGATTGAAACTTATAATCTACATGTGAAAAGGGTCTTATTTCCTTTCAAGTGCTTTATTCTGCTATGGAACAGTTGAAACGAAGATGTGAAGCTTTGTGGTTAGTTTCAATTATACATGCTGTAGATACTATACCAATTTTAAAAGTTACGCAGAGACCAATGGATGTCCATCAGTTCATCTGGATTGATGGGACACACCAGTGGGATCACTGAGAACAAATTACGCAAGTATGGAAGCAAAGTCCTCCTGTGCAATTCATTTGCAGTGTTTGCGGATGGGCAGGCACACCCCTCCGGGAACACGAGTGCTGCTTTCTTCATCAGAGCTATGATTTAGGCTTCACGCCTCTGACCAACTGCTTAGCCTCAAGTGTTACCATATTCCTGAAGCTCTACCGCCACTGTTTCTTCAATTATGTTAGAAACTTCTGATCTAGATGGCAGTGGACCTTCTAGTTGGGAACGTTTGTCTGGGTTGATCCAGTTGTTTTCAAGACATTTCACATCAAACTTTATGTAAAGATCACCTTTTTCAAAGGGATAAGAATACTGTGGCATTTTTTTTCACCTCAAATCCCCAGGATTGTTTGGGAAACACTGAAACAACAAAAAGGGCAGAGCTTTGCCCACACTTATTTGCTAAATGCTCTCTCTTTTTACTGTGGGGCCTTATGCAAAATGACCTAACCTCTTCGAGGCAATTTCATAATTTTGAAATTTAGAGTAACATTCATTTTCTGGGGTTGCTGTGAGAATCAAACACAATATTGGATATGCCATTTCTGACACAACTGAAAGAGTAGCCATGCCTGGGTAATAGAAAGCACGTAACATTTATAATTAGGAGAATATGAGTCAGATCGGGCTTTGCATTTCTGGTCACGTGACCTTCAGCAAGTGACAAACGTCAACTTCAGTTTCCTCATCCATGACATAGGACTGATATCAACATCTTCTCCACTGGATTGAGAGAAAACGTGAAAGTAACTTCCTTTTCCCTTCTCTCCCATCTCCTCACTTCTCTCTCCCTCCACCTTCCTATTTCCCCACTTCTCTTTTCCTTCACCCCTATCTCCTTACTTCTCTCTCCCTCCACCCTCCCATCTCTCCATTTCTTTCTCCCTCCACCCTTTCATCTCTCCACTTCTGTCTCCCTCCACCCTCCCATCTCCACTTCTTTCTCCCTCCACCCTTTCATCTCTCCACTTCTCTCTCCCTCCACCCTTTCATCTCTCCAGTTCTCTCTCCCTCTACCCTCCCAGCTTTCCACTTCTCTCTCCTTCCACCCTCCCATCTCCTTACTTCTCTCTCCCTCCACTCTTCCATCTCTCCACTTCTCTCTCCCTCCACCCCTTCCATCTCTCCACTTCTGTCTCCCTCTACCCTTTCATCTCTCCATTTCTCTCTCCCTCCACCCTCTCATCTCTCCACTTCTCTCTCCCTCCACCCCTCCCATCTCTCTACTTCTCTCTCCCTCCATCCTCCCATCTTTCCACTTCTCTTTCCCTCCAACCCTCCCATCTCTCTACTTCTCCCCCTTCACCCTTCCCCTCACCCCAAACACACTTTCCTGGTGTTGCCTAAATTCCTTATGAGCATTCAGTGTTTTCTATTGATAGTGTTTTCCTTGGGTCTTCTTTTTTTTAAAAAAGGAATCCTTTTGAGACAACTAGAATATTGACTACTTCACGATTTTCTCATGAATTCAACTGCTCTAACTGGTACATTGACTAAAGGGCATTGAGTTCATTGGATCCCTGAAGGGAGAAGAAGGAAAAAAACAGGGAAGTTCAGCCTGTCTTCCTACTCCTAAATATATTTCACAATGTTGTCTTAGCCTAGCACATTTTAAAAAATCTCTAGTACAAAAGTTCTTTTAGTAATCTGATAAGTCAATTTAAAGGAATATTTCATGCATATGAAAGGTAAAATTTGATGAGGCTTTCTTGACATATATAAAAGAATAGAGATTAAAGCTGTTATTTAATATTTGCCCTTTAAGTCTGTCCATCAAATACAATTTTATGTTAAATACTTTCCATGAGTCCAGCTTTCTGTTGGACTTTGGTTTTAGAAATAGAGAAAGTTTCATGAAAAACAAATTTATGTCACCACTGTGTTTTAGTAGTTGGTAAATATACTAAAAAACATATTGCTTTTTGCCAGAGTCAATAATCATTGACTCCTGCATGTGTCAGCAGACATTTACCAGTGTAAGGACTCTACATGGGAAATTAGGCTTTTTTTGGGAGTGGGTAGAAAGGAGGGTAGAGTATCAACAAACAGGGAAGGTCTGGGAGTCAGTAGACCTGGGTTCTAGTCCTCTCTTTTAATTAGTTTTGAACGCTATATACACAGATATAATCTTTTCAGAGTTATTTTTAAATTGATAAATGAAGGGGATTGGGCAGTTCCTTCCAGCTCAGTCAATTGAGAATAGTTGATTGATTCTTGATCTGGTGATATTCCTAACAGGAGAGCAACTAGATCACAAGATCCATAGCACAGGAATCATGACTGTCTTATTAACTGTTGAGCCTCTGGTGTTTTCCTGTGTAGATACCCAATAGAAACCTGTTGAATGTGGAACAGCTGAAGGTTGGCTAGCCAGCAGAATTTCATTATTTTCAATTCAGAGCTAGATCCTCCTATAGTTCCTAAGCTACGAATTTAAAAGTTAATAATCAGTGTACATTTGGGGAAACCACACGGGGAACGAAATTCTGCCATGACATTCCACTGATGGTAGGAATGAGGATCCTGATACTCCAACCTACTCTCTGAAGGTCAGGTCCTTTTACGACATGCCCAAAGAGCATGACTTATGCTGACAGCTCCATCAGTTCAACAGAGGTCTTTTTTCTCAATGGAACAAATGTCTATTGTGTTGATGTTGCCTGACCTAACAATAACTGACTTCTCCAGTGGATCTTGATACTTTTTCTTCCCACTTACCCTTGGAATTTATCACCATCAACTCCCCCATGTGCCAGTGGTAGTTTTCTGTGGATCCTGAAAGAAGATCAAGGCCCTGGAAAAATTAAGGAAAATCAGGGATTGTGTTGATGCATCCTGTTCTTAAGTTGAAAAAGTGCAACTGTAGCTCCACCCCCCAGCAATCCAGCTTAACTGGATATTCCAGAACAAGGCTGCCCACTGGGCTGAACACATCCCAAGAAGGGTGGGGAGAGTTACAAAAACCAGGTCCGCCCTTAGCCCAATCCAGCCAGCAAACAGCAGAGGGGCTTGTTTTTCCTAACTTCAGTTCTTAAAATAGATGAACTTCTCTCAGCATTTAATAATTTTTTTTGTCCAAAATTACTTTTCTTGTTTAGAGCTCAACACGTTCGTTTCAAGTATCTTTATGATTGGACACATATTTGCAACTCTTTACATTCTTAGCTAATGGAAAGTTGGGAGTCATCACTGTAATTTTCCCAGGATGCTTTAAGATGCTCCATCATAAACACATCCTGTGTTTGAATGACGTTTGGCAATGTTGAGATTGAGAGCTTCAATATGCACATTAATTTCTCAATAACACAAGTCATAGTTAGATACATTATAATATTTTCCTCCTTTATTTTTCTGATAGCTGCCTTCAGAAGTGAAGTTCAACAGTAGGGGAGCACTTGCCTTCCATTAATATTTAGATGGACCATACGGATATCTCATGAACTAACTTACAAAGTGTCACATGTTATTTGTGACAGCATGGATGAACCTGGAGGACATTATGTTAAGTGAAATAAGCCAGGCACGGATTCTCACTTATATGTAGAATCTAAAACTGTTGAACTCACAGAAGCAGCCAGTAGAATGGTGATTGTTAGGGGCTGCAGGTGAAGAGTGTTGGGGAGATATTGGTCAAAGGACACAAAATTTCAGTCCATCAGGAAGAAAAGTTCAATAAATCTATTGTACGATATGGAGACTATAGTTAATGTATTCTCGAGTATTGCTAAGAGAATAGATTTTAAGTGTTCTCACCACAAAAAAATGGTAAGTATGTGAGGTAACACACAGGTTAATGAGTCAATTTAGCCATCCCACAATGTCCATGTATTTCAAAACACATCATTTTTACACAATAAACATATACAATTATTTGTGTCAATTTAAAAAAAAGACTCACAGAGTACAGATTAGGGTGGAGGAGGATGGAGATTAAATCTGGAGGAGCAAGCAGAAAACGTCCAGTTGTCAAGTGAAATAAGCTAAGCGATGACTGGAGACACACTGTAATTGATCCAGCTCACAGTGGAAGCTGGAAAGGATCAAAGGTCCTGGCAGGAAGCAATAGAGGAATGGAGAAAGAAGGGACTTTAATCTAAGGAGAGGCGCAGCAGTGTGTGCAGGAGATAGGGGTTCACATAAAAGCCACTGGAGAAACCTGGTCTGTTACTGGATCCCTGAAGGTTCTCTATGAGCTCTGTTTTTTTCTTTCTTACTTTCTGTTTCTTCTTTAGGGTTTTCTAACAGGTCTGCTGACTTGGCAAAAATGTCTGGTAGCCCTAGCTAGCTCCTTTCACTTATATTTAAACTTGAAATACACATTCTTGTGAAAATGATGATATAAGCAATAGATTTCCAGTCCCTAAAAATCCCTTTTCATACAAATGTGACTGGAGCCTTAACAGGATATTAACATTTCAAAGCCAGCCTCAAGCGTAAAAAGTGATGTTACCCACGAAATCAAAGGAGAAAAGAGTGACAGCCTGTCTGGAGTTAGGCGATCCCTGGCCCCACAACACGGATGGAAATAACTGAGGAGAAGATGAAAATAATTTGCAGCTGGGCATGGTGGCTCATGCCTGTAATCCCAACCCTTCGGAAGGCCAAGGTGGGGGAATCATTTGAGGCCAGGAGTTTGAGACCAGCTAGGCAACATGGCTAAACTGTGATGTCTTTACAAAATATACAAAAATTAGCTGGGTGTTGTGGCATGCGCTCGGGAAGCTGAGGTGGGAGAATCACTTGAGCCTAGGAGGTCAAGTGATCCTCCCAGTGAGCTGCAGTGAACTGTGATGGTGCCACTGCACTCCAGCATGGGTGACAGAGTGAGACTCTATCTCCAAAAAACAAACAAACAAGAATAAATTTGAGGGATGAAGGCTGTGCTCTACTGTCGAGTTCACAGAGTGGAAGGAAGAAAGACCCATGCTATGGCGCTTGTAAGAGAAGTTGTAGGAGCACAAACCTCTGTTGAGCTCGAGGAGGCAGAAGTTAGGAGTGGTGATTGTGGGGATTAGAGATTTCGGAGTGTTTTTATAAATGGCACTACGCTCAGATGAGGGAAAAGCAGTGGCACAATACCCACCCAACTTGACAGCATCAAGGACCATTTGATAATATGAGAACACCCTGAGCCGCCTATTTTGTGATAGTCCTGCACCATCTACAGTAGCTGATACTCCAGGGGCAGAGCAGAACTAGCTGCCTACAAGAATCAAATAATTTTGGGAGATGTATTCAAAGTTTCTTCTCCTGAAATCAAGTCATAGTATATTAAAAACAAACAAACAACAACAACAACAAACACTGGGCCAAACCTTAAAAGATAAAATGGACTTGGAAAGGACAATGTGATGGTTTAGTCTATTTACATTCATTGTCACCCTGTCACATAACACTAATCAGTGAATCAGGTGTCCTCTGTATATGTGACAAAAGGACAAGGTTTCCACTATAGACATGCTTGTCAATGCTCCAGATGCTGAAAAGATGGATATAATGGGACACTTGGTGAGACTAATGGTTTTAGTTCTTTAGATAGTGAAATGTCACTTTAAAAATGCTACTAATATCTGTTTTTGGAAATGAATTTTTGTTTTTTTTTGTTTGTTTGTTTTGTTTTTGAGATGGAGTCTTGCTCTGTGGCCCAGGCTGGAGTGCAGTGGCACAGTCTCAGCTCACTGCAAGCTCTGCCTCCGGGTTCAAGTGATTCTCCTGCCTCAGCCTCCTGAGTAGCTGGGATTACAGGCGTGCACCACCATTCCTGGTTAATTTTTGTATTTTTAGTAGAGATGGGGTTTCACTCTGTTGGCCATGCTGGTCTCAAACTCCTGACCTCAAGTGATCCATCCGCCTCAGCCTCCCAAAGTGCTGGGATTACAGGCGTGAGTGACCACGCCTGGCCTGGAAGTGAAAATTTTAACTTACTTTGGGGCAGATGTTTTGAAAAAACTTTTGAATAGATTCCTTTATTTACACAATGACCTGAATGGCGATACTCTGGATTAAGATATCAAATGGTATTGTGATACTGTGTTATAATAAGAAAGATGTATTTGGTCTCTGTTCTTGGTTCCTGGCACACAACTCCTAAAACCCCTGGAACATCCGTAATAACAAGAGTGTCTTTTGTATGCTAATGAGATGACTGTGGCTAGCAGTCCCTACATAGCTTCAGGATGTGGGCTGGTCACTAGAAAGACCACGGTATGATTAGATGATTGGGACTACCCCACCAACCTCCAGGAAGGGGACGGGGCAAGGGGCGGAAGGTTGAATTGATTACCAATGGCCAGGGATTATAATCAATCATGCCTACATAATGAGGCTTCTGTAAAAATGCCAAAGAACTGGTTTTAGATTGTTGAATACATGGAGCGCAGCATGCCTGTTGAGGACGTGGACTCTGTCTGCACCGCTTCCCATATGCCTTGCTCTGCGCACCTCTTCCATCTGGCTGTTCTCTGTATCCCTTGTAATATCCTTTATGATAACTGGTAAGTATTAAGTGTTTCCTTGAGTTCTGTGAGTCATCCAGAAAAATAATCAAACCTGAGGAGGAGATCATGGGAACTCTGATTTACAGACAGTTGGTTAGAAGCACAGGTCACAACCTGGAGTTTGCAATTGGCATTTGAAGTGGGGTAGACTTGTGGGACTGAGCCCTTAACCTGTGGGATCTGATGCTGTCTCCAGGTAGGTAGTGTCAGAATTGACTTAAATTGTAGGACACCCAGCTGGTGTTCTTTGGAGAATTGCTTACTATATGGGGGAAACCGTCCCCATACATCTGGTGTCAGAAGTGATATGAGAATGAGAGTGAAAGTAGGAAAAACACTGGTTTTTCTTATCCCAAATAGGTATTTAGGAATATAATTTGGGTCCATCTTTAAAACCATGCCCTGTAGACCTATTTTTTATTTCTTATTCTTGAATTTGAATATTCCATGTCTGACAATTATTTGTTCTTAGAGGATGTTAGTATCTTCATGTCTAAATTGACAGGAGATTAAAACCCAGGTTAAAATCTGAAATGAGGCCACGGAAGGAGGGACTATAGTCTGTTTGTTTCCACTTCACATGGCAGGAGAGACCATGACAAAGCTTTGGCTGTACTTTCAAGTTCAACCTGCATTGAACTAAGAATGTTCTGCATGAAGTGTTAGTTAAGACTAAATAGCTTTGGGAAACTCACTCTGGATTGTCACTCACTCTGGACTCATCATTTTCTTGTCTGAGTCATGGGTCAGATTATGCCCCTGTGGGGAGAAGGAAGTGAATTTTCCTCTTAAAGAAATGTTTTCTTTTCTCACCATTGATCATGCTGGAGTAGAAAAGGGGCATTGGATATGGGAGGGAAAGATTTTCTCCCTTTTTTGGGGAACTGGGACATGAAGGGGAAAAGAGATATTCTGCTTGTGTAGGTTGAGCAGTTTTCTTTGTCACATGAAGGAGTGACGGCAGGCCCTTCGGGCCTATTTTAGATCTGTGGCTGCAACTACTAGCAGTATTCAAAATTACTGTTGAGCCAGGGTGTTATGGTAAAAGCCAAAAGCAACTTCATTTTTGTCTCTCGCTGAACTTTCTCAGTGAGGGTGATCCTTTCCCTATTCCTGGTTGAAAACTTGGGTAGTCAATGGTTACAGATAATAAAATGTTATGGGTCAATCGCTGTGGCTCATGCCTGTGATACCAGCGCTTTGGGAGGCCAAGGCTGGCAGATCCCTTGAGCCCAGGAGTTCGAGACCAGCCTGGGCTACATGGTGAAACCCAGTTTCTAAAAAAAGAAGTAATAATAATAATAAAAAAATAATAAGATTAGCCAGGTGTGATGGAGCATCTGTAGTCCCAGCTACTCTGGAGGCTGAGGTGGGAGGATTGCTTGAGCCTGGGAGGTTGAGACTGCAGTGATTGGCAGTGACTGCACTACTTCACTCCAGCCTGGGTGACAGAGTAATACCCTGTCTCAAACAAACAAACAAAAATGTTATGATTACTTTAAGGTGAAACTTCCATCTTAATGTGATATTTGTGTTTTTGCTCTTCTCCCAGTTAGGGTCTGGTGCAGACAAGAACATGCCATCTGGGAAGGAAACACATCATGAGTTCCTTCTCTCTTTTTCTTCTTCCTTTATCCATCCATTGCTCTTGCCTTCCCCATCTGTGTTAAAGCAAGAGGAGGGAGAAAGGAAATGGGGATTAGAAAATTCTTGACCAGAACTATTAAAAGATTGTTCTGGGCTCTCTGGACCTGGCAGGTATTTAAAGACAAATATTTCTCTCATGAACACTTTTACAGGCTCTTTGGGGACTCCCCTACTAATTCTGTTTGATTTTTGCTTCCTTGATGTAGCTATTCCAGATCCCTGTTTAATCCCTCGGATTCATGCACCCCTGTCCTATGGTTGGAGGTGAGTCCATTGCTTCCCAGACGTAGACTCTACACTGCTATCCCAGGCTACTTTAGCTTTCTCATATGTGAGTCAGACATCTATGAACTTTCGAAATCAGACATCAAGTTCTCTGCATGGTTTCACTGACATCTCTCTCATAGGCTTTATTTGTTGTTTATGCGTTCCTCTCCAAGAGCTCACTTTCTTTTCCTTGCTAAAGTATGTCTTTGAATAGTTCTTTTATCAAGCATCAGTGGAGTTTTGTAGGTTTTAAATGTCTTTATTATGTAAGTGCTCTTGAATGATTTTTAGTCGGGTATAAAAATACATTTTATTAGTAATTTCTTTTTAGCCCTTTGAAGACCTTACTTCATTGTCTTTTGGCATGTATTGCTGGGAAAGGGGAGTCTTCTATAAGTATAATTTTTACCTTCTAAGACTTTCTGTCTTTTCTTTCTGTTAGCTTTTATGATATTTTTTATCCTTTTGTTCCACAACTGTGCTACCTTTGCTTTGTCAAACTAGGTTTTATTTCATTTATCCTTACTATCATTTAATAGGCACTTAAAAAATCTGACATTTTTCTTCAATTCTTAATCCTTCACCAGTCTTTCAACATTGTTCTATTCTTTTGGAGAGCCTCATATATTATACATTTAGTAAAATCTTTAATCTAATCTCTATTTCTCTTCATTTCTCATTCGTATTTTAATGTCTTTATTGGTCTGTATTTATCAGCAAACTTTTGTGCTAGTTTCCTGTATTCACTAATTCATTTTTTGATTTTGCCCAGGCCAGAGTATAGGCCATCCTTGGTTTGCATGATGCTGTGTTAACTGAAACCTATGCATATCAGAATCCTGTCCTCAGTTATCACAGAATCATGCAAAGTGAAGACATGGTTGCATGAGGTTTGGCTAGCACAACACTGTGCAAAGTGAGGACCACCTGTATATCCAACTCATTAAATGTTTGTATTTCCATGACTATATTTTTCATTTACAGAATTTGCAATTGGTTATTTTTCATGTCCATTTGTTCTTAATCTAATCTGCCTTTTCCCTACTTTTTTTGTTGATTGTAAAGCATGTTATTGCTTCACTTATTTTCTTGAAGTTCTTAAATGTACATACTTAAAGTGATTTTTTGAGTGCAGTTTACGATTGTATTTTTTTTTTTTTTTGAGACAGAGCCTTGCTGTGTCATCCAGGCTGGAGTGCCATGGTGTGATCTTGGCTTACTGCAACCTCCACCTCCTGGGTTGAAGTAATTCTCCTGCCTCAGCCTCCCGAGTAGCTGGGATTACAGGCACACACCACACCCAGCTAATTTTTGTTTTCTTAGTAGAGATGGGATTTCACCATGTTTGCCAGGCTGGTCTTGAATCTTGACCTCATGATCCACACACCTTGGCCTCTCAAAGTGCTGGGATTACAGGCGTGAGCCACTGCCCCGGCCTACGATTGTATTTTGAGAGCCATGAATTAATTTCTCCATAATTAAGTTTGTTGGCTGGCTCCTTCTGTTCATTCTCATTACTTGCTCTGAAATTTTTGTTTACATCTTTATCTTGAGTTTTCTTGTTTTCTTCCCTATGTTAATTCTATCTTGTTTGGCATTTTTGAAGTTATCTTCCACTAATCTCAGGACCTGCAATCTAGAACTAGGTGTACAGTTGGAAATTTAGGGTTCCTGTCCTGCAACAGTAGTAGAGACAACAGATCCAGTCATTCAGCTGGCAGGGAGCTTGTCATCTTCTGTCCACATGGCATTCTCTGTCTCCAGCCACCACATACACACAGTTAACGATGCCCCCTTTCCCTGTGGGCAAGTTCTGCCTAAGCTCCATTTCACAGTGTGACATTGGATATGATTCTCTGCTATGCGTGGGGATGATTTTAGTGCCTGTCATCCAGCTCTCCCCTTCCCCTTAAAGAAGACCACCCAAAGTATTATCAAGTAACTCAATTTAACCTTGACATACAGATTCCTCAGTGGTGTTCAGTTCTCTCAGTTGGATCTGAATGTTGCTTTTGTTGCTGTACATGGTTAGATGAATTACTGCTGAATAATGTTTAATTATCCCCATATAGAATGATAGAAAAGGAAAGAGTAACTACAATAAAAATAATTTAAACTCATTTGGAAAAAGGGAACATAGGAAACATTATAAGTGGCCACCATTTTATAGCACATAATCTTAATGAAGAGGAATAATAAGATTCCCTTTTCTTGCCAGAAATGTGAGCTCTGTGGTTAGCCAATCTAGTTTACTTATGGTGTATTTACAGGAGGGTATACTTTGTTCATTGACAAATGTGGCCATGTCTAAAAAGGGCTTTGGGGAAAAAGCTATCATGGGGGCTGTAACAATTACAAGTCTGCTTCATATTTCCTTGGTTTAGGAGTCTATGGATTGCCTTAATGGACAAGTAATCATGGGTTCTTATAGTTTGCCAAGCATGAGTTTCTCTAGAAATATACATTTCTTAAAACAAAATAAATTTCAACCTATTTCTGTTTACTGAACTCCAATACCAAATAACCAATGACTAGTCAATCACTGACTCTATAATCCAACCTGAACATTTCTCTCTCCTAAAAGTAGGATAGAGCTTTGTCCATTGTCCAGCCCTCAGCTGAACTTGGATTCTGCCTCCATGTTCTATTACATGCTGAAAAGGGTGAGCTTTCTGAGGCAAAGATGTATCTTCTTCAGTCTCTACTTTCACAAGGACCAGTTCCAACTTAAACTTTTCTATTTCTTACTGAAATTTTACCAAACGTTGGATGATCCATTCTAACATCCTGCATGTTTACTATCAAAAATAGTAGTGTTGTAGTTTAGGTGGGTTTAATGTATTCCATATCACCTCAGTTCTGCTAATTCTACATCTTAGAACCTGTCATTTGAAAATGCCCTACTTCTGGGCATTTCTGTATTACCTGAGACTTTTACAGTTGCACGTGACCAGAAGTCCCAGCTCAAATTAGCTTAAAGAAGAAAATGCAGTGGATAATATAAATAATAAATCCAGGCTGAATACCTAGGTAGATAGGATGAAACTAGGCTGAGGACCTTCAAACACATCATCAGCATGTCTTGGTTTCTTCCCAGCTCTTGGCTTTATTTTGCATTTCCCCATGTGTTAGTTTTATTCTCAGATTCTATGTGGCAATAAAATAGCTACAGCTGTTCTGGCCTTGCATCCTCTCAGATTCAAGTCTGCTGAGAAAGAAAGTCTGTTTTCCTTTTTTCTTGTTTTCTTTCTTGCTTGCCTTCCTGTCTGTCTGTCTTTCTTTCTTTCTCTTTCTTTCTTTCTTTCTTTCTTTCTTTCTTTCTTTCTTTCTTTCTTTCTTTCTTTCTTTCTTTCTTTCTTTCTTTCTCTCTCTCTCTCTTCTTTCTTTCTTTCCTTTCTTTCTTTCTTTTTCTTTCTGTCTTTCTTTTTCTCCTTCCTTCCTTCCTTCTCTTTTTCTCTTTTTTTTTTTTTTTTTTTTTTTTTGAGATGGAGTCTGTCTCACTCTGTCGCCCTGCCTGGAGTACAGTGGTGCAATCTTGACTCACTGCAACCTCCACCTCCCCGGTTCAAGCGATTCTCCCACCTCAGCCTCCCAAGTAGCTGGGATTACAGGTGCCCGCCACTATGCCCAGCTAATTTTTGTATTTTTAGTAGAGATGGAGTTTCACCATGTTAGCCATGCTGGTTTCGAACTCCTGATCTCAGGTGATCCGCCTGCCTCAGCCTCCCAAAGTGCTGAGATTACAGGGTTGAGCCACCGCGCCCAGCCAGAAAGTCTATTTTCTCATGAAAAGTTACACAAAAGTCCTGTAATTGAGCCTCTTCGTTTCTGATTGGACTGGGTTAGATCACGTGTCTATCTGTAAATGTATTGCTATGGCAGGAGCAACAGAATGCACCCACTGGCTTAGGTTTCATTCCGACTTGGTGCAGATAGACTTCAAGTGTAAATAAAAGGTAGAGTAGAGGAGGGAATAACTCCTACAAAGCAAAATTAGGATGATATTACAAAATGTAGAGTGCATAGAGTTGCAAAACCAGCAACTGTCTGTTGCATCACTGGAAAGAGAGAACCTTAATGCCGGAACCAGTAAAGGGAATACATGTGGACATAAAAAATACCATTCTGTCTCAGATCAATCGTATTACCACTCAGTTTCTCCAAGAGGCACTTATAAGGGGAGGGAGCATATGGTAGTTGTTCTTTTTCTTGTCAGTCTCTGTTTATGTATAATAACCAAGAAATTCTTAATATCTTCCTTAATAGTTCCTTGTTGGAGCTATCCTTCTTAAATATGTCTAAATCTTTCTGTATATACTTACATTTTGCCAGTATAAATGTTATGACTTTGTAGACTGTGAATCTGAACTCCTCTTATCTTCTATCCTTTTATCTGTCTATAGAGGGGATCTGAATTCCAACAGAAACAAATAAATGCCAATTCGTCTCTAGGGGGCTCTTTCTATGGCCAGTATGCTGTTTTTCTAGTAATTAGAGAAAACTGGTGCTAGGAATATTAAAAACTTAATCCCTAAATCTAGAGCAAACAACTTCAACATTCTCTTCCATTGTAATTTAAAATCAGCTAATTAGAAAACAAAAATAAAGAAGTCACCAACATTGTATCAGAGCAAATAAAATGTTGGGACAGTTAGCCACATGTGAGCAAGCTGAGGAAGAAAATACCCTAGCAATGATGCAAAAATATGGCAACTGATTATTAGAAATAAATGCAAAAAACAGACCAAGAATCCAACTCAGAAATAAAATACCATTCTGTCTTTTGGTTCCTTCCTTATCCCGGGGAGGAGGTGCATTAGTAAAAGATTGTTTGATGACTTACCTGGAGAAAGTGGTCTAGGCTAAGACTATGACACTTTTATCAAACAGTGAAAGAAACATGGGCTTTGGCATCGGGGTGACCTGCTTTAGAATCCTGAGACTCATTCAACAGCAGGCAAGGCACCTAATCATCGCTGAGCCTCAGTTACATCACCTACTCCTTCCCAGGAGTGTTTTGAGGATTAAATGAGGTATGGTGTCTATGGTGAATACCTGGTACCAGTCCATCTGTTTCTCCTGGTGAAAACACCAGGAACAAGTTGCTCAATTTAAAAAATTTATCACTTAGAAAAGATAATCTACCAAAACATCTAGAAATTCCTCCTTCTACCCAGTACTCAGCATTTGAAGCAATGAGGCAAAGAATCAAAACAGAGCTAATGGGGACTATATGAAGCCATTTAGTTTACTTTATGGTCTAAAGCTACCCATTTCATTGTCTATTATTTCTCAGTAGCCTATTTCTCGGATCATTGTTTTGAAAGCTGGTTCTATGTTTATGGCACCAATTCTTGCTTCTTTTTGCTCAGCCAGATCCCCTGCACATAAAACTAGTAGACTGTGAAACAAGCTGCCTCATGCAGGACCAGCTAGTGGCAGCATGCGGAAGAAAGTAAGAGGTGGAGGGTGAGTGGGGAGAGAACTACTGGATGCCTGACATTTAAGGCTGGGACAATTGACATTTGGCCAGTATGGGATCCTGTGGATTAATCAGAATGGTGTCTTGTTCACAAGGGAGGAGAGTTTTGCAATTCAATTTCTAGGAATTTGTCTTACAGGAAGACTTACAGCAGTATACAAAGTTGTCCCTGCAAAGATGTTCAGGGAAGTATTGTTTGTAAAAGTGAAAACTGGAGAAAACCTAAATGTCTGTTAATAATGGAAAGGTTAACTAAATAGGATGTGTTCACAGTGTAGTATGTTATGTGGAAACTCAAAAGAACAAGGTGGAGCTATATATATTCATAATAAACAGGCTGGGCATGGTGGCCCACACCTGTAATCTCAGCACTTTGGGAGGCTGAGGTGGGTGGCTTACAAGGTCAGGATATCGAGACCATCCTGGCCAACATGGTGAAACCCTGTCTCTACTAAAATTACAGAAATTAGCCAGGCATGGTGGTGGGTGCCTGTAGTCCCAGCTACTAGGGAGGCTGAGGAAGGAGAATTGCTTGAACCCGGGAGGTGGAAGTTGCAGCGAGCTGAGATCGTGCCACTGCACTCCAACCTGGGCGACAGAGTGAGACTCTGTCTCAAAAACAAAAACAAAAACAAAAACAAAAACAAACAAAAAAAAAGAGAGAGAAGGAGAGAGAAAGAGAAAGGAGTTTGGGGGTGACAGTGGGTACTAAGAAGGAAGTTTTTGCACATTTATATTTTGTTGTATTCTATTTTACAAGAAGCATATTTACCTATAAAAATAAAAGTAAATAAAAAGACCCTTAAAAGACACATTTATTTATAACTCTTAAAGCTCAAAGAAATTAGAAGAATTCCTTCTCCTCCAGTTTGTTACATAGCGGGTCTTCTCACCACGTCATAATCCTGGGACACAGGTTACAGGGATGCTGCCCAGCCAGTGGGCATCAGCTATTCTGTTAATCTTTGGGAATGGCTTTCCAACAGGAGAGATGTACCCCTTGAATGGTGTAATTATTCAGTTTATTGGAGAGACTCCTTCCTTCATCTCCTTTTGGAATCACTTAATTGAAGAATGATTTATTCAATTGATGTATAAATCCCTTTTCTCTGAACTAGGGAAACTGTCATCTCAAAACAGAGCCAGTGGTCATCTTTCAGGAAGATCTGAGGCTTGCCCTCACTCTCAGCCTATTCACAGGGCCCTAGGTCTAACAGCCAGTATATAAAACAATCTCATAGCCTATAATATCGTGAAATCCACAGTTCTTACCCCGAGATGTCTCATAAACGTGTGATTAGGGACCTATTTCAACTCCCACTTCAATCCCCAACACATAGAATCTGGAGAAATGACACTTGAGGTCCGACTTCCCAGATTCTTTAGAACAAGACGCCTGTATAGTTTTCAGATTTCTCTTCATATGACCAGTGTAGCAATCTGAAGGTCTGGAAAATGGCATATTTTCACCTCTCTTTTAAGGACATTTTTTTTTCCTTTTAAATAAATAAAAAGAAAAAAAAGTAGGACATATATAAAGAAAGTGTTTCTCTTTTAGGGCTTTCATACTCAAGTTATGACAACACTGAAGAATTTAATAGGTTCAGATTTTCCAGGTGTCATTATGGATTCAATTTCAATTGCATAAAATTGCAGAAAGTTTAATATATATTAGCATGTCACAGCATATCATTATTTGGAAACTTTTTTTTTCATTGTGAATGAAATCAGTTATTTGCTCTTTATTTTTAAAAAATAATTTCAACTTTTATTTAAGATTCAGGGGGTACATATGTAGGTTTGTTACATGGGTATATTATGTGATTGCAAACATTATTTAGTGATGTGTCTGATGTAATGCCAAGTCCTCATCAATTCTACTTCACAGTTGCTCTTGAATCAATTCCATAGCCACTGCCTTTATTTTGGCTGACCTGGACTCTTTTAGAGGTGGTTGAACTTGTTTTCTGATCTTCATTTGCTCTCTCCATTTTATGATCTTTTTTGATCTTGCTGGAAAATTAATCTTCCTAAAACACAGTTTTGAGCATGCCATTGTATGTTAAAACATTTTCAGCACTTCTCCTTTTCCTATTGAATAAGTCTTAAAAGTCCATACCCCTTAGCCTGGCCTTCCAGGTTGGTTGCATAACACCTTGAAGGAACCTATCTTTCATGCCAATAACTTCTCTAATAACTTCCATAGATCCTAAGTTTCAGGCAAACTGAATTAGCCCTGTTTTCCCCAAACAGCGCATTACTTTTTCTCTAGGTTACATTCTGACATATTATTGTTGTAACTTGAAATTTCCTCAGACCTCACCAGCCTCAAACCACATTGACATCAATACCCAAATTTCACTTCATCAGACACAGAAGTCCAAACCTCTAGCAAGTCTCCTCCCAGATATTCATGAGAATTCCAGCAAGGAAAGGTATTAAAGTGGTATCTAAACTGGCCAGGACTGCTGCTACTTTGTTCTTCTGGGTCCCAGGGAGTCTCCCATTGTTTCTGGTCAGTGCCACTGGGCACCCTGTGCACCCCAGCTCCAACTGGTGCCATCATGGGCAGAGTGTGGAAGAATGGCTCTCTCCCTTTTATGTTGCTATCTGTTATGATGGCGTGTCATAGCAGTGTTGCCTGGGCTGCAGTGTGTTACAGAACATAGGAGAAGTCTTCCATCTTTTATTTTATAGCACCGTCTCTTCCTTGGAATTAAACTTGCACCCAACGGTTGCACAGCACAGAATCACCACTTCTCCTTCCTAACTCAGGCTTTATTCCTGACTCCAGCAATTCATGCTCTTTCTAGAATGAGTCGTTTCATAAAAGGATTCTCAGGGCCCTACAAAGAGATTTGTGTTAAACCTTTCTACCAGTTTACTAGACATGTACAGATACATATATATTCAACTCCCAACAGGGCGCCCAGTTTATGTGGTTAATAGGAGACATCTTAGCCTTCAGGCAAGGGAACTTTCCTTTTGCCTCCCCCACCACTTATGACACATACTCAGACATTCTAAATCTTAAAGATGGACTCTGTTCAGGCAGGTTTCCTGTTTACAAAAGAACACATAACATTTATATACATTTATATAAAGTTTAAAAATAGGTCAACTCCCCCCCATATATTATCTATAGGACACATTTTTTTAAAATTATACTTTAAGCTCTAGGGTACATGTGCACAACCTGCAGGTTTGTTACATATGTACACATGTGCCATGTTGGTGTGCTGCACCCATTAACTCGTCATTTACATTAGGTATATCTCCTAATGCTATCCCTCCCCCTTCCCCCTCCCCACAATAGGCCCTGACATGTGATAATCCCCTTCCTATGTCCAAGTGATCTCATTGTTCAATTCCCACCTATGAGTGAGAACATGCGGTGTTTGGTTTTCTGTTCTTGTGATAGTTTGCTCAGAATGATGGTTTCCAGTTGCATCCATGTCCCTACAAAGGACATGAACTCATCCTTTTTTATGGCTGCATAGTATTCCGTGGTGTATATTTGCCACATTTTCTTAATCCAGTCTGTCACTGATGAACATTTGGGTTGATTCCAAGTCTTTGCTATTGTGAATAGTGCCGCAATAAACATATGTGTGCATGTAGAACACATATGTTTGACTAAACCATAAAGAAAGCAAGGGAGAGGAAGGGGAGTATCAGGGAAGGATATGTAAAAGGTTTTACCCATGTTGTTAAGGTTCTATTTAGGCTGAGTGGTGAATCACAGATGTTTGATTTTATTATTCTCTATAATATGTGTATGTATTGCATATATAAAAATTATATCATATTCACATTTTTAGTATGAAATATTTAACAACTAAAAGCCTTGACCGAAAAAGACATTTAAGTATTAGTCTGCACTTCTGCATTTGTTTCCTATACCTTTGTTTCTCTTTTTTCATGCATCTGCTTTGTATTTTTTTTTTGTTTTTTTGAGATGAAATCTCACTCTGTCACCCAGGCTGGAGTGCAGTGACGTGATCTCGGCTCACTGCAACCTCTGCCTCCCAAGTTCAAATGATTCTCCTGCCTCAGCCTTCTGAGTAGCTGGGATTACAGGCACGTGCCACCATGCCTGGCTAATTTTTGTATTTTTAGTAGAGATGGGTTTTCACCATGTTGCCCAGGCGGGTCTTGAACTCCTGACCTCAGGTAATCTGCCCACCTTGGCCTCCCAAAGTGCTGGGATTACAGGCATTAGTCACTGTGCTGGGCTGTGCTTCTGCTATTATCTACAGTGATTTCCAAGTTCTGAAGAACCCTTCTCATGTTTGCCTCGCTTTTCTTATCTCAAGGGCTGCTCTTCTGCTTTCTCTTGTGGTTTCCCCTGTGCTTCCTTCCTGATTGCTAATTTATTTATTCAGCTCTTGTGCATTTGCTTTTCACCTCTTTGGATTGCACTGCCAGTGTTTGGCAGTTCAGTTACTTTCCCGTCTTTGATTTTGTTTTCTGGAATAGTCTACTTACAAGAATCATGGCTATTAGACCAGAGTGCTTCTGGGTTTTCTATTTCCTCTTTTTGGTGATGTTTGATAAAGATGCTATTTCAGATATCTTATTTTATGGGCTACTCTGTAAACAACTGTGGGAATTGGAGTTATGGCAGGCTTTCAAGAGATGTCAACACTGCAGTGAAGTGGAGGCAGCCCTTAAGAAAAATGCTTTCTTAAAAGCTTCTCCTTGGGGAATTTCTGCTGCTATCTACCCCAACTAAGAAGGCCTAGAATAAACATCCATGGAATACTGTGGAATACATGGGATATCATGTAGCCATTAAAAATGATCACAGAGATTTTTATCAACATGGAAAGATGTTTATGACATATTAAGTGAGAAGCACAAGTTATATAGTATGTATATATGTAATATTTGTAAATAATATATATGATCTCATTTTATTTAAAGCCTTCTATATTTAAGTGCATAAACATTCATAGATAAAACTAGAAGAGTATACATCAAATTGTGAAAAAATATTAACAATGGTTATCTTGGGATGGTAAAATTTGTGAGCGATTTTGGGAGGTTAAATTTATACGGTTTTCTCTATTTTCTAAAGCACCTGAAGTGAATATATATGGCTTTATAAAAAACAGCATATTAATATCATTTCAATTTTTTTAAAAAGAGGGTTTTGGTGAGATTAAGAAATTTCTCTTTTAAAGATTTCATTTCTTTCTTTTGAAAAAAACTATCTGAAAGTATTATTTCTCCATCCTTTAGCATTTAGCATAACACTTGGGCAGATTTTACGGTTAAAAATAGCGAGTATTCTATGGATTGTATTGGTGCACACATATAAACAATTGCAGTAAGTTCTAAGTCCAGTTTGCCTTCCTCAGATTGTGTGGTGAAGGCCCTCCTCAGAGATAAGGGGGCGGGAGAGATGGGCAGATTCAGCCTGTAGCCAACATCACTGGGGTGACAGTGGGGTGGACACAGAGCTGTCACCGAGAAATGGCCTGAGGGAAGGCAGTGCAGCCTCCTAGGGTTGCATGATTCCATCCAAGGAAATGGAGATGTGTGAATTTCCCCTGAGGGCCTGGCAGGGCACTCAAGCTGGAAGTAAAAGTTGCCCTAGCACTTTTTCATAGGACAGAAGTATGCTCCACTGTTCCCACCTCGACTTCAAAGACACAGTCAGTGGCAGTGGCAGTTGTGGCAACTATGGTGGTAAGGTGACCAACTATCCTGATTTGCTGGGGACTTTTCCCGTTTTAACACTGAAAGTCCCACATCCTAGGAAACCCCTCTGTCCCAGATAAACCAGGATGGTTGGTCTCCCTGTACTGTGGGCACATCAACAGTGATTGGGAAAGGTACCTCACTGGGGCAGCGAAAGCTTGTGGAGGTGATGGCAAGTAAACAAGAGGAGGCAACAGTTGCCATGGCGACGATGGTGTGGCACTAGGAGAGATGCCAGGATGTGGTGGTGCCCCTGGTAGTAGAAACCTGGACTCCAAGTGAAGAGTCGAGCCAACAGCTCTTGCAAGAGTGACTTTTCAGGCCAACCATGCCTGTAATCCTAGCACTTTGGGAGGCCAAAGTGGGCAGATTACCTGAGGTCAGGAGTTGGAGACCAGCCTGGCTAACATGGTGAAGCCCTGTCTCCACTAAAAATACAAAAATTAGCTGGGCGTGGTGGAGGATGCCTGTAATCCCAGCTACATGGGACGCTGAGGCATGAAAATCGCTTGAATCTGGAGGTGGAGGTTGCAGTGAGCCAAGATGGTGTCACTGTATTCCAGCCTGGGCGACAGAGCAAGACTCCATTTCAAAAAAAAAAAAAAAAAGAATGAATTTTCAGTTTTCCCACTGCTATTGTAACCAGGAAATCCAAAGCACTGGGACGGAGGTGGGGGCCAATAGTGGTGGCTGGGACTCCAGGAATTACATGCAAAGAGGCTCCATATCTCTTCGTGATCTCTTTCTACTCACATCCCTTCCATTGTCCTTGCCTCATGCCTGGGATGGGGAAGCATTAGCTGGCACTTTCCAAACTCTACCCTTCTTTATACAGCTTTTAGGGGCTAGAGTCACCTTTAGCTTTTTACACACGATATCCTTTATCTTTCTTGTTCACTTTCCTCTTTTTTTAAAAAAGATCTTTGATTAAGATCTTTAAATCTAAGACCTGAAACCATAAAAATTCTAGAAGAAAACCTTGAAAAAACATTGGTCTACATAAACATTGGTCTACATAAAACATTTATGACTATGACCCCAAAAGCAAATGCAACAAAAATGAAAATGTTTCTGTACAGCAATAATAATAATAACAATAATAGAGTAAACATACAATCCACAGAATGGGAGAAAATAGTTGCAAACTATGCATCCAACAAAGGATTTATATCCAGAATTGACAAGGAATTCAAACAAATCAGCAAGATAAAAGCAAATAATCCCATCAAAAAGTGGACAAAGGACATGAATAGACATTTCTCAAAAGAAGATATACAAATGGTCAACAAACGTATTTTAAAAAAGCTCAACATTAGTAATCATCAGGGGAATGCAAATTAAAACCACAATGAGATATCACCTACCCCAGCCAAAATGGCTATTATTAAAAAGTCAAAAAACAGTAGATGTTGGTATGGATGTGGTGAAAAGGGAATGCTTAGATGCTACTGGTGGGAATGTAAATTAGTACAACCTCTATGGAAAACAGTATGGAAGTTTCTTGAAGAACTAAAAGTAGATCTACCATTCAATCTGGCAATCCCACTACTGGCTATTTACTCAAAGGAAAAAAAAAAGTCATTATATCAAAAAGATACGTGCATGTATATGTTTACCACAGCACAATTCACAATTGCAAAGATACGGAATCAACCTAAATGCTCGTCAATTGATGAATGGATAAAGAAAATGTGGTCTATATACACCGTTGGAATGCTACTCAGTCATAAAAAAGAAGAAAAGAAAGTCTTCTGCAGCAAACTGGATGAAACTGGAGGCCATTATTCTAAGTGAAGTAACTCAGGAATGGAAAACTAAACAGCACATGTTCTCATTCATAAGTAGAAGCTAAGCTATGTGTATGCAAGGACATACAGAGTGGTATAATGAACACTTGAGACTTAGAAAGGGGAGGGTGGAAGTGAAGTGAGGGATGAAAAACTGCTTATTGGGTACAAAGAACACTACTTGGGTGATTGGTGCACTAAAAATTCAGACTTCACCACTGTACAATTCATCCATGAAACCACAAACCATTTGTACCCCTAAAGTTATTGAAAAAAAATATATTAAAATATATACATAAATATATATAAATATAAATATATATATATAAAGATCTTCAGTGCTTAAAAAAATTAAGTGTTTTTTTTAAAGTTGCTAGACAATGGAACATATTTTAGAGAAAAAAGTCGATTGAGTAGTTTTGCTGAGGGAATACAAATCAGGGGTTGTTAAAGGCTACAAATTAAGGATGGAAAATTAGCACTGTGGATAGGGAGGAAAGAGTCCACAGGCCTGTATGTTGGTTAAAACAAGTCCTGTGGTTCATTGGTCAATAAACAGTTTTCAGTTAGATTCTTTGAGGGTCTGGCATACCTGAATCACTCAAAATGTATGGTCCTAAACAGCCACAGCAGGTTAGAGCCAGTTATGATGAAACACAATGTTCAGTTTTACTGTTTCCTGAGTAAGTGTTGCTCTAAAAATACTTCCTTTTATACTTTACAATCAAAAGCTGAATTTGCCAGTTGAGCATGAAGGTTTCTTGTAGCCAGGACTTCCTCCCTCCACCTCTGGATAAATGTGCTTCTACTGAAGCTGCTATTTTTTGTTTATTTGTTGTTTTTGAGACACAGTCTCACTCTGTCACCCAGGCTGGAGTATAGTGGCACAATCACAGCTCACAGCAGGCTCAGCCTCCCAGGTTCAAGCAATCCTCCCACCTTAGCCTCTGGAGTAACTAGGACTACAGGCCTGTGCAATGATGCCTAGCTAATTTTTAATTTTTTTGTGGAGAAGGGGTTTCACTATGTTGCCCAGGCTGGTCTCAAACTCCTGGGCTCAAGCGATCCTCTGGCTTCAGCCTCCCAAAGCGTTGGGACTATAGGAGCAAGCCACTGTGCCTGGCCTGAAGCTATTTTAATCCATGCCTTATCCACTGTTCTTTGGATTTTGCAAATTCTCTCCTTTCATTCTAGACAAATAGTACTTTCCTCAGAATTTCAGAGCTGAGATCTAGTCTTGATTAATATGAGTTTCCTCTAATACCTTTGTTTCTTCTTTTTTAAACTGATGAAGGCGGACTCTCTATCTCAATGCACCCTTATCTCTTTAGTTTCCTTCTAGGCCTTCCTTCGCAGCCGGGTCCCCACAGTGAGATCTGTCCTTAGCCTGACTGTGCCATTTGGGGCTCTCTCAGGGGGACACTGGTTTTGTGCTCCAGGTCATTGTTTCTTTTAGGTGCATAATAGTATAAAATGATAGCACATCTGCATTTAATTATGATTCCGTCTTCCTGGCTCCATGTTCACAAATTTCTAAGCCTTTGGAGAGAAGGAATATTTGCTACAAACATTGGCTGCAGTGATGATGTTGTCATCTGCTTTCAATTTCCTGGATGTAGCCGTAAACAGATGTAAAGTGTGGCTAAATGGTTGGGAGTGGAGTGTTTGGACCATCTGACAGGGTGTAGATAGGACTCTCCACATGTCTGCAGTCATAATTTTGTCCACTTTTTTTTGTTTTTATCTTTAAAAATATGCCTCCTCACTTCTTTTTCTTCCTACACTGAACTGGCACAGAACATTCACAACGTATGTGGTGGATTTCATAGACTTTTGTGTTTCATAATACATAAATTTTTGACCTTTACAAATGATTTCTTTTCATCTTTAGGTCACAGAGCTTTCGTGTTGATATGTTTGAGACAGGCAGAGAGTAATAACACAGGGGAATATGATGTATGGAGGACAAGTGCCTTTTCTGTTACAAACCACACACCTCCTCTGCCCCCAGCCAATGCAATGCTTTTGACCACAAATTTACATTGAATCTGTCCATGTAGCCTAGGGTCAGCCACTGCTAAATCATTCTCCCAACTATAATGCTCCTTGGAGGGTTCATTACAGCACTGAAGAGTTTTGATGACTGGCACTTTTGGCGTCTTTTTCTTTTGTCGTGGGCTTCAGCTGCCCCAGCTCCTTTCCAACACCCTACTTTCCCTTGCTCAAAAGTTACTTTAGGGTTGATGATTACTGAGGACACTCAAATAACAGAAGCTCAGATGTTTGAGGAATGCAAGTTGTTATAAGATAGGGTGCTTCCTTGCACTTAATTAACTTCAGACATCAAAACTTGTGTTGTTAGGGTTCTTGCTAACAGAACAATACACAGAATAATCTGTAAACTTAACAGCACAAGAGACGGCGTGTTCCAGACATCACCAAAGGCAGTCATAAATCAGGGCCTATTTTGAAAATTGTGACCGATATTTATTAAACTAATATCAACAAATTATACTGTCACAAAAAAGTCAGAAACGATGTTCATTGTCAAGTAATTCCTTATCTCAGGATAATAAAAGACAAGCTTAGAGTACTTCTTGTCAGATGATCTCAGGGTTTTATAAGTATTAACACATTAAATCTCATAATGTATAAGGGTTAAGAAAATAATTTGGTCATTTCTCTGTGTAGCCTGTCTGGTTAACTGTTTATATATTCCTACTTTTTAACTTATTTATTTATTGAGACAGGATCTTGCTGTCTTGCTCAGGTTGGAGTGCAGTGAGCTATCATTAGTGGACTGATCAACCTCCACCTCCTGGGCTCAACTGATCCTCCCATCTCAGCCTCCCGAGTAGCTGGCACTGTAGGTGTGTGTTGGGGTCCGTGCCGGGGGTGGTGGAGAATGAAAGAACACACAAAAGACAAAGACACACAGAGAACATGGCGGCCGCACTCAGAGCCTCCGCCTCACTTTATTTATACTCCATAAACCCCACGTCAGCAGAAAGAATGCAATGCAAAACACACTTTCTTTTCCCACATGTAACCTTCTACTCAGTTCCTTGTTTCTATGCTCTTCCCTATCTGCCCGCCTTCTTGGCGCCTATGGGAGTTCATTAAAAGTTCAATTGGAGATACTGTCCTTGAGCCCTATCTATTCTCAGCATACTGTTTTCAAAGGCCCCTGCAGGTGTGCACCACCAGGGCAGCTAATTTTTATTTTTTTTGGTAACGATGAGGTCTCACTATGTTGCCCAGGCTGGTCTTGAACTCCTGGGCTCAAGAGATGCTCCTGCTTCAATCTTCCAGAAGTCTGGACTTACAGGCATGAGTCACCACTCCAAGCTGTCTTTCTTTTCTTTTCTTCTCTGTTCTTTTCTTTTTTCTTTCTATTTGTTTTCTTCTTTCTTTCTTTCTTTCTTTCTTTCTTTCTTTCTTTCTTTCTTTCTCTTTCTTTCTTTCTTACTTTCTTTCTCTTTCTTTCCTTCCTTCCTTCTTTCTTTCTTTCTTTTTTTTTCTTTCTTTCTTTTTCTTTCTCTCTTTCTCTCTTTCTTTCTTTTTTTTGACAGAGTCTTGCTCTGTCACCCAAGCTGGAGTGCAGTGGCATGATCTTGGCTCACTGCAACCTCCGCCTCTCAGGTTCAAGAGATTCTCCTGCCTCAGCCTCCTGAGTAGCTGGGGTTACAGGTATGCACCACCATGCATGGCTAATATTTTGTACTTTTAGTAGAGACGGGTTTCACCATGTTGCCCAGGCTGGTCTCGAACTCCTGAGCTCAGGCAATCCACCTGCCTTGGCCTCCCAAAATGCTAGGATTACACGTGTGAGCCACCGTGCCTGGCCTTAAGCCACATTTCTATCTTTTAATCTGTTTAACTTCTCTGTGTCTCAATTTGTTTCTGTAAAAGTCACTGGGTCCAAGGCAAAACGGTGATGTAGGTGAAGTTTGAATTTAATGTCTTCCACCTCTTCCTTATCTTCATATGGGGGTCCTCAGGTTGGGGTGAAGAAGTAACAAAAGCAAGAGTGCCCAATTCTTGCTCTCAGCTACTGAATAACTTGTAATGAAGGTATTACCTGAGATGCTTATGTATGACTCCTCCTAGGAATCTATGTATATTTATTTGTAAATTTTTATTTTGATATAATACTAATTTGCAGAAAGTTACAAAAATAGTATAATTAACTCCAGTTTACTGTTTACACAGATTCTGCTCTATTTATTTTGTCATGTGCTTGCTATCTTTATTTACATGTGTATATGAATATATATGATGTATATTTTTTCTGGCCCATTTGAGAGTAAGTTGCAGACATCATTCCTCTTTACCACTAAATACTTCAATATGTATTTTCTAAGACACAAAAGAAATCTCTGATGTAAGAGATTACATAACTGTAGTCTAATGATTAAAACAAGGAAGTTTAACATTGATACAATATTCTTATTCATATTAAGTTTATGGCCCATATGAAATTTCGTAAATTGTCTCCACAATATTTCTCAAGCCTTTTCTGTCTGTTCCAAGACCCAATCCAGGAACACTCTTTTTTTTTTTTTTTTTTTTTTGAGACAGAGTCTCGCTGTGTCCCCCAGGCTGGAGTGCAGTGGCGCGATCGCGGCTCACTGCAAGCTCCGCCTCCCGGATTCACGCCATTCTCCTGCCTCAGCCTCCTGAGTAGCTGGGACTACAGGCGCCCACTACCGCGCCCGGCTAATTTTTTGTAGTTTTAGTAGAGACGGTGTTTCACCGTGGTCTCAATCTCCTGACCTTGTGATCCGCCCGCCTCGGCCTCCCAAAGTGCTAGGATTACAGGCGTGAGCCACCGCGCCCGGCCTTGGCATGTCTCCTTACTCTTCTTTAAACTGGAACAGTTCTTTTGTCCTTAACTTTCATGATCTTGGTATTTTGAAAAGGCCAGTTACAGACTGTTCCTCAGTTGGAGTTTGTCTCATGTTTCCTCAAGATTAGATTCAAGGTGGGAATACCACAGAAGCGACGTTGAGTCCTTCCTGGTGTACCATGTCAGAAGGTTCATAATGGGGTTAATATATCTGTTTTTTTTTTTTTTTTTTTTTTTTTTTTTTTTTTTTTGAGACAGAGTTTCACTTTTGTTGCCCAGGCTGGAATGCAATGGTGCGATCTTGGCTCACTGCAACCACTACCTCCCTGGTTCAAGCGATTCTCCTGCCTCAGTCTCCTGAGTAGCAGGGATTACAGGTGCATGTCACCATGCCTGGCTAATTTCGTACTTTTAGTAGAGACGAGGTTTCACCATGTTGCCCAGGCTGGTCTCGAACTCCTGAGCTCAGGCAATCCACCCGCCTCGGCCTCCCAAAGTGCTGGGGTTACAGGTGTGAACCACGGCATCTGGCAATGTATCTATTTTTTAAAAGAGAACTCTTTTTGAGAATATGGGAAAGTACTCAAGTCCTAAAGGAAAATATATTTAAAAATGAAATGGGAGGGTATCTGTATTGGAGCCAGGGATCTGATCAAATTCTCTCTCAAATCCCTCAAGGCAAATCATCACTTAATCTGTTTATTTGTAATATGGTTTATCTTGGTGTTACCTCATCTATTAATTCACTTGCTTGTTCACTCATTTAGTCAAATATTGGTTTAACACCTCCTGGATGCCAGAAAACTGTTGCAGGTGCTAAGAATAAGCAGAAAATACAAAACCAGAAACAAAACCCACCAATCCTCATGGGCTTCTATTCTAGTAGGAGAAATACATAATAAACAAATTAAATCAGTTATATAGTATGTTAAAAGGGGGAAGGCTCATGGAGAAAACATAAAGCAGGGAAGGCATGACAGGAAGTGCCAGAGGAAGCTATCAGGTTAAAAGAGGTGGTCAAGGAAGGTCTTCCTGAGAAGACAACATGATAAACTACAGGCCCCCAAGCTGAGCCATGTGGCTTCTGGCTTCTTTTGAGGATGCAGTGTTTATTGCCTATTTGTCTATGTCCACCTCCTTTGCTGCTGTACTCCCAGAGCCCAATAGGCAGGGAGCCCAGGACGCAGCAGACATTCAGTGTATTGGATGACTCCCATGGGGTAGTGGTTATGGCTGAACATAACACGAGAGGCCTTCTGCCTCAGAAGAATGTGATGAAATACGCAATTGATGAACATCCAGAATCCAGATATTCACCTACTTGAAAATTGCACTTCCAATCCACACTCTCAGTGCCAGTGAGGGTATAAACTAGCTCGAGCATTGCAGAAAACAATCAACAACATGTCACAAGAACCTTAAAATGTTCAAATGACTTGAACCAAAAATGACCTCTGAAAATAGGTCCTAAGGAAATAAATACAAATGTAGAGGAAGGATGTCACTGTACTGTTATAGAAGAAAACAATTTAAATGTTCTCAGTAAAGGAGTATGTAAATAAATGAATAGTCCTTTGATTGTAAATTGTGTAGCCATAGGAGAAAAATATCATATTTTGGAAGATATAATGACTTGCAAAAAGTTTTGTCTGATAATGTTAGGTGGAAAAAGCAGGATGTAAGATTATGTATTCTGTAGGATCCATTGTAAAACTCTCTTCTCTCTCTCTCACACGCGCACACACACACACACACACTCCTTTACATACATATAAGAGATAAAATATTGGTAAAAATGTTACCTATTTATCATCATCTTTGAATGATTGTTTTTCTGATATTTTATCCTGCATTTTCCAAGCCTCCATTAGTAAGTATAAAAAAATAAGGTAAAAACAAATTCCCAATTCTTATTTCTATGTTTCCTGTTTTTTGTTTTGTTTTGTTTTGTTTTGTTTTTGAGATAGAGTCTTGCTCTGTCACCCGAGCTGGAGTGTAGTGGCATGACCCCAGCTCACTGCAACCTCTGCCTCCTGGGTCAAGCGATTCTCCTGCCTCAGCCTCATGAGTAGCTGGGACTATAGGCAAGCGTCACCACACCCAGCTAATTTTTGTATTTTTAGTAGAGACAGGGTTTCGCCATGTTGACTAGGCTGGTCTTGAACTCCTGACCTCAAGTGATCCACCCACTTTGGCCTCCCAAAATGCTGGGATTACAGGCGTGAGCCACCAGGCCTGGCCTATGTTTCCTCTTTTTGTAAACACCAGATCAGTAGCATGGCACGTAAGGCCAAGGCGGAAAAAGTCACATCCATGTTCTTCCCCTCAGGATAGCTCATGCTATGGACATCACCAGACACCAGGGGACATCTGGGTTGCCTCCTCCCAAGTAGGTAATTATTCATATTAAAGCGGGAAAGATACGTGCAGCCAAATAGGCAGAGCAAAAGGTATGTGCTGCTACTGCATATACACCACTGCTACTTTTCAAAGCAAATCCCACCTTCTTCTCTTGCTTGCTCAAGCCTGTTCCACAGTGAATAGGAGTCATGGATCTGTGGTGATGGTTACTCTCTTCTCTTAAAGCCAATAGCCAATACTGAATTGTAACTGTTTTTTTCTTGTTGTGTTTTTTCCTTCCTTTTTGCCTAACTCTGAATTTACCTCATGAGGCCACTGTGAAGAGAATGAAACTGAAATATGTAGAACATTCTCGGCCTCTCTGAGGATGGGTGGAATCAGAACAGAATAATTACCCCTTGTGCTGTTTTGTACGCCTGTCACCCAACAAAACATAATGTTCATTCTCTCCATTCTTTTCTTGCAATACTGATGAAATAAAATTTGTCTATAAAGATTCCTAGCTGAGTACTCAAACATTTTTCTTGAACATTTGTTATATGGTCTACTTTGTAAGCTTGTTTCAAATTTGGTGATATCAGGATTAATAACAGTATGTCTTGTGCCAGTACATTTTATTTTCATTGAGTTCTGAAAATCAGAGAACAGCATTTTTTAAACAGCATTTTTATTCATACCAATAAAAATACCCATGAATTCAAATGACTGAAATATTAAAACCTAGAACCCAATTTGTTCACCTAACCAATCACTTGCAATTATCTTTAGGAGTCAAACAGGTTTGGTTTCAAGTATTTTTAAACTAGGGCTGATTTTTAGAAGTGTTTTTATTTAAACTGTAATTAAAATATAGTCGATAGAACTTCCACCTAATATGTGACTTTTTTTAATTTTTAATTTTTTTGAGATGGGGTCTCACTCTGTCACCCAGGCTCGAGTGCAGTGACACGATCTTGGCTCACTGCAACACTTGGCTCACTGCAACCTCCGCCTCTCGCGTTCAAGTGATTCTCTCGCCTCAGCCTCCTGAGTAGCTGAGATTCAAGATTTTCTACCTGCCCGATCCGTACTGCCAAGACTAAACTCCATGTGGGTCGGAATCCTCCCATCCATAATTTATTGAGCACTTACTATATACCAGGGACTATTCTAAGCTGTTTGTGTATTTGCTTAGTTAACCCTTTCAACAACCCTATGAGTTAGATACTAATATTATCTTCATTTTACAGATTAGGAAACAGAAGTATAGGGAGGTTAAATAACTTGCCCAAAGTTACACAGTTATTAAGGGATAGAGTATCTGGGATTACAGGTGCGTGCCACTACGCCCAGCTAATTTTTGTATTTTTAGTACAGGTGGGGTTTTGCCAGGCTGGTCTCAAACTCCTGGCCACAAGTGATCTGCCTGCCTTGGCCTCCCAAAGAGATGGGATTACAGGCATGAGCCACCGGACCCAGCCTCCTATGTAACATTATAAATTTATTGTCATTACTTGTAAGCCTGCCCTTTATTTTAAAAAACAAGATATGACAAGATCAGAAACCAGTCTTGTTTCTCCAATTCTTTCTCTAGAAATACTTCTTTAGCAATCCAAACCCAGAGTAACAAAAACAAAGGGAAAAAAGCCACATATGCTGGATAGTGTTTATATAATGAACAAAGGTTAACATATGACTCCAGGTCTCTTCTTATTTATTTTGTTGATATTTGTGTTGGTTAGTTAAGAAGATGACTTGTCTGATTATCTCAACATTTATTTATTCAACAAACTGTGGACTTTGGAGACTTTGGAGCTGAAGCTAGAATCCTGACTCTATCCCTTAATAGCTGTGTAACTTTGGGCAAGTTATTTAACCTCCCTATACTTCTGTTTCCTAATCTGTAGAAAAAGACATCAAATTACACAGCCAACAGCATCTTTACAATTGTTTTTAATACAGGAAAAGTATAGGGTGCTAAAGATCAATTTGTGGCTTTCTTTTCCAATGAACTGCTAAAGTTCCACTTTTATGCCCAAGATTCTTATCATACTTTTGTAAGATCAAGAACAACGTGAAGTTTCCACTATTATATATCCACCCATTACATCTAGTTGTACTGGAAAAAATCAAAAGCTGATAACTTTTAATTTGAAGAGGATGGTATATACTATTTATATATATTAAGGTGCTTAAAGATAAATCCTAGCACCTGAGGTGTAGAAATCATTCAAACTCTTTGATTACAATGACAAACTAGTCAGTAACTTACTAAATATTGTACTAAATGGGACTATTTTACTGTTCAACATAGCTTTTGAAAGACACAGAGCTTTTCTAAATTTCTGCCTACCTGGGAGTAAAATTTGGGGAAGCAGATTTCTCCAGTGTTTAAAGAAGCCAATTTGGCAATGTACCGGAGTGGAATACATTTTTCCCATCACAAGGGAGTACATTTTTCCCATCTAAGTTAAGTTGTTATTCTCTGGTAAAGGAAGAAATCAACACCCATCTGTGCGGAGATAAACGTTTCAGAGTGTTTTTATATTAAATAATTAGTATACTAGTCTAGTAAGTGATAATCCACGAATAAGTTAAGAAAAGCTAAGAGAGAAAAAGAAAAGCATCCATCCATCCTTTGGTTGCAAATAATACTTACATTAGCGGATGGCAAAATTTAATTTCGTACAGAGTAATTTGACCCAAGATTGCTGACTTTTTAAGAGCAGAAAAAGCACAGTTAGAGTGCAAGGCCCCACTCAGCAGGGTCTAGTATTCCCTCTGCAAAACTGGCAGGCCACCAACGGCCGCGTCCTGGGGCGGCCTGAGGGATGCTGATACCGCCCTGAGGGATGCTGATACCTGGGTTCGGCTATTGCGGGCACCCGGGGCCGGCGGGGCGAGGCTCTCCAATCGCAGGACTAGCGCGGGACCCCTCCTTTCCGCACCCTCCCGGGTATCTCCGGGTTCTGGGGCACCGCCTCCCTCGGGGAGCCCTGCTCCACGCCCATTGGCTTCCAATCTCGGCCTGCCTAGCGCCGAGCAGCCAATCAGAAGGCAGTCCTCCCGAGGGGGCGGGACGAGGGGGGCGGGACGAGGGGGCGGTGCTGATTGGCTGAGCCTGAAGTCGCCGCGGCCGCGGGGCAACAGGCACTTTTGCCTACTGAGGGTGGAAACCCACAAGCGGAGGCTTCCTGCAGTGTTGCGCACCGCCAACCGAACGCCATGGCTGACAGCCGGGATCCCGCCAGCGACCAGATGAAGCACTGGAAGGAGCAGCGGGCCGCGCAGGTACACCCTGTGCTCCCCGAACGGGCCCGAGGGTCCGTTTAGAAAGTAGGGGCGTCGGCGAGTAACGGCCCGGCTTCCCCTGGGACGGCGCTCGGAGGGACTGTACGGCGGCTCACTGGGCGGGGTGGGGGATCCCCTTCGGTGCAAACGGACTCTTACATTCGCCGGAGCAGAGGAGGGGGGGTCTGGGTAGTGGGGCGCGGGCCTGCAGGCTTTGTTGTCCGCGACAGGCTCGGGTGGTTGCTTCAGAATTTTGCACTTTTGCCAACTGGGACAGAGGTCGCAGCTTGAGGACAGAATGAGGGCTCATGGGGAAAGAGGCAGAGAGCTGCAGCTGCAAGGAAGTCAGAGAGGGAAGTGGAACCAGGCTCTAACGCTGCCCTTCTTGAAATAGTGTTTACACGCTTTCATAGTTGTGGGGTCCCAGCGGGGCAGGGATTGTGTTTTATCATCTTGATGTCTCCAGCACCAATCACAGTGACTGGTACGTACTATGCACCTTATTAAACGACTAAATAAAAGAATTTTTACATCCATTGTCTCATTTGCACTTCAAAATATCAGGCCTAGCGTTTTAGAGCTGGGGTGGGGGGACATTAGGGATTGGTTAATGCATTTATTCTATTCTTTGAGCGCCTGCAGGTGCTAGACACTGTTCGGGGCAAGGTGTATAAATTCCAATGAGGCAAGAACAACACCCTTGAGAAGCTAAGAGTCTAGTCTGGGAGACAAGACACTTAAACAGATGATTACACTCCAGCGTGGTGAGGGCTCTAATATAGGTATTCTGTAGAATGCAGAGGGAGTGACCAGGTGGGCTGGACAAAGCAGGTGACATTTGAACAGGAATTTTTTTAAATGAGTAGGATTTTAACTTGGTGGTGGGGGAGGCATTCCTGGCCTGTGCCCACGGGTGCAGAGGGCATCTATGAGGAGGTTGGATTAGATGAGACCGCATCTGGTCTGAGTCTTCTGTTGGCAGATTGGCCCAGGGAGTCTAAAGGTCTTGCCCTGTTCCCTGGCTGCTGGTTAATGGTAGAGAGAGGACTGCAGCCCTGTTTTCCCCATTCTGCCTAGTGCTGTTGCTCAAAACTCAGGTTCATGAACTGGGGTATTAATGCTAAGTGCTCATGGATTGCTTTAATGGTTCCCTGTTTGGGACAAGGCTGCCATTTTCCTCCAAGGGCCTGGAAAATCTCCCCTCTTGGCCCTGTTCTTTGTTATATACCATTAGGACGGTTCATGAGCTCTTAAAGTGAACCAGAGACACGTGGAGTCTTAGTAAAGGATGTGCTACTACTTAGTGGCAGAGACAAGGTTAGAATCCAGCTTCTTGGACCCAAGACTCTTTCCTTACCCAGTGGGTGCAAATCCTGGTTCACACTGAAGTTTTCATGAATACTTGGTGAATTGAGAAAAGTGTGGACAAAGTAGTGAGATTTTTACAAAACAAAATATTTTCTTTTCTTTTCTTTCTTTTTTTTTTTTTGAGATGAAGTCTCGCTCTGTTGCCCAGGCTGGAGTGCAGTGGTAAGATCTCCACTGACTGTGAACTCTGCCTCCCGGGTTCGAGCAATTCTCCTGCCTCAGCCTCCCAAGTAGCTGGGATTACAGGTCCCCGCCACTACACCCAGCTAATTTTTTGTATTTTTAGTAGAGATGGGGTTTCTCCATGTTGGCCAGGCTGGTCTGGAACTCCTGACCTCAGGTGACCCACCCGCCTTGGCCGCTGAAAGTACTGAGATACAGGTGTGAGCTCCCGGGCATGGCCAATATTTTCATTTTTAAAGGACTCCCCTTTATTCTGAGATTAGCTGCCTTCTTCCTTGTTTGGGAGAATCATGAACTGTTGAAGTCCCTGCTGTTGATTTACCTTAACGTAGTTGCCCATGTGAGAAATGGCTGACTCAAAAAGCTCATCCATAGTTGGGAGGCTCTTAATTGAAATACGGCAGTCCCCTTTGTCCATGGCATCTTAGTGCACTGTGTACATCGTCCTGATTAGCAGTCACATTGATGTCTTATTGTTCGTCGATTTTAGCTGCTCTGAGTAAAAACCGCTTACTTCTTTGAGGCACTTCTCCCTCCCCCCAGGGCCCTCCAAAAGGAATTATGCATATGTCTTATAGCCTATATAATTTTCAAACACTTCTTTAAATGAAAAATTTCAAACATTCAGAAAAGTTGAAAAAAATTTGCAGTGTATACCTATATATCTGCCATCTAGATTCTACAAGGAACATTTTGCCTTGTGTCTTTTATTACGTTACTCTGTCTGTCCATCCTTTCATTCATTCAAGTTGTTTCATGTATTAGCAGTTTATTCTTTTCATTGCTGAGTAAGATTCCATTATATGAATGTAGCACCGTTTGAATATCCTGTTGCTGGACACCTGGGCTATTTAATTTTTTTTTCTATTGTAAGTAAAGCTGCTGTGGCTGGGCATAAAGGCTCATGCCTGTAATCCTACCACTTCTGGAGGCTAAGGTGGGAGGATTGTTTGAGCTCAGGAGTTTGAGACCAGCCTGGGCAACATGGTGAAACCCCATCTCTACAACAAAAGAAGTAGCCAGACATGGTGACACATGCCTGTAGTCCCAGCTATTGGGGAAGTTGAGGTGGGAGGATTGCTTGAGCTTGGGGTATGGAGGCTGCAGTGAGCCATGATTAACACCACTGCACTCTAGCCTGGGCGACAGAGGGAGACTCTGTCTTAAAAATGAAAAATAAATAAAGCTGCTATAAAAATTCTTATATAAGTCTTTTTGTGCACAGATGCTTTTATTTCTCTTAGGAAATACCTAAGAGTAGGTCTAGGAGTAGGTTTATTGGGTCATAAGGTAAGTGAATGTGTTATGAGAAACTGCTGAACCTTTTTCCAAAATGGTTGTACCATTTTATACTTCATCAGCAGTGTATGGGAGTTCCAGTTGCTCCACATCCTATCAACTTTTGGTGCTGTCAGTCTTTTGCTTTTAGCTGTTGGACATGCAGTGGTATCTCACTATGGTTTTAATTTGCATTACTCTGATGACTAATGATGAAAAGCATCTTTTTACATGCTTATTGGCCATTGGTATATATTCCTTTGAAGTATATGTTCAAATTTTCTGTCCTTTTAAAAATTGAATTGCTTTTAAATTATTGATTCATAGCCCATATTTTAAGTTAAATCATGTGAAATCATGTATAGGCTAAGAGTTATAAAAATAAATCTCAACATGTATCATGGTATAAACATATTAGAAATTTATGGCCGGGTGCAGTGACTCACGCCTATAATCCAGCACTTTGGGAGGCTGAGGCGGGTGGATTGATTACCTGAGGTCAGGAGTTCGAGACCAGCCTGACCAGTATGGAGAAACCCTGTCTCTACTAAAAATACAAAATTAGCTGGGCGTGGTGGTGCATGCCTGTAATCCCAACTACTGAGGAGGCTGAGGCAGGAGAATCGCTTGAACCCGGGAGGCGGAGGTGGCAGTGAGCTGAGATCATGCCATTGCACTACAGCCTGGGCAACAAGAGTGAAACTCCATCTCAAAAAGAAAAAAAAGAAATGTATTCCTTTCCTACATGAATGGCCCAAAGTGGTTTGAAGTTGAAGAAGGCGGGTGGGTGCTCTGCTTCCCACAGTTATTGAGGGTACCAGGCTGAAGGAAGCTCCCCCTTGGTCAACACATGGCTTTTAAGGTTGCCCTGGGCATCACTGTCCAGCACAGAAGGCTCAAGAGCATGGAGAAGGGTATATGAGTGTGGTAAGGTTTGGGGTCCAGGGTTACTGCCACTTACATTCTGTTGGCTAGAACTCTGTTACAGGCCACACCTGGGGTAGTGTACCCGTGTCCAGGAAGCTGACTCTACTACATTATCCAAAGCTTACGTTTCGTATTTGGTGAAAATCTGTCCATCCATTTTCTTGTGATGTGGCAATGGACACACAACATAATCTCTTTTTAAAGAATATGTCATTTTTACTTTCTGACATTAAGATATTCTGTTAGAAAATTAAGACAGTAACAGATGGCATTAAAAAAAAAAGTCTCCCTTTGCTTGGTAAATGCCTTTATCTAAGTGGGCAGCTTTGTGCTAATATGCTCTCTTCCACTTCCCAATTAGTTTTGACGCTTTATTCATCTGGGAGAGCTTTACGGTTTGGGACTACTATAGGAGAGCACTCTGTTGCCTCCTCTCTCAAGAATCAGAGTATCCTTTTTTGGAAACACAGTCAACCAATGTGAAAGCAATTTATTGGGCGTATCTTCTGTGGTCAGATTTGGTTTGCTGACAGCTGAATTGGGAGTTTTGTAAACTTTAATAAGTGAGCACTGAGTCAGATGTGTTCATGAGTATGACCTTGATCCACTTAAAAATTCTTATTTCTTTTTCTGTCTTGGCAGGAGGGAGGTGGTTCTGCAGGTATTCCCAGTGACTTTGAAGGGAACTTAAATGGGAACTTTATTGCTGGCTGCTCAGAAAGCCATGGGCTCTTCTTTTGGGATACTTACCTTAACCCATTTCCTGTTTTTTGTTGTTGTTGTTGTTATTGTTTTTCTTTCTTTTTTTTTCTTTTTTAAGTGCAGCTTGCTGCCAGTGCTCTTGGAGGTAAATGGGAAGTATTAATAAGTAACCTCTGATCCCTTTAAAATGGGAGAATTTGAACATTTCAAACCTTACCTTTTTATACAGTTCTCTTATTACCTGGCAGAGGGTTAGGTCTTAGACTGTCCATTTATGTCAGTGAGTTGCCTATGCATTATAGGCTGTGAGGGTCTATGTTTTTTAGGGTAACCCTGGTAATAACTGCATTGCTGTTATACTGCCAACATTTGGGATGGAGAAGGGGTGACTGAGTGACTTAACCCTTGGTTCACATGTGCTTTCATTTCTCCTGAAATATACCTAGGCATGGGATCGCTAAGTCTTAATGTGCAATGGGAGAGACTATGGGAGATGGGATAAAAGTTTTTAAGGTTTCGTTTCTTTTTCTTAGCTTTTCCATGGAGGGTAGGTCTATGCAAACTTACTCCCAAAGTCTGAGGAAGCTGAGAGGCCAAACAAAGAGCCTGACAAATCAAGTTTCTCAGAAAGAAATGTTTAATACACACTTATGACCAGAAACTATGTCAGTGTCTTGCATGTTGCTGAGACAAGATGGTGGATCCCACACCATTACCCCTCAGACCCAGGGCTTAATAAATACCATAGGGAAGGGTGATTCAGAAGGGAGGTATGGGATGACTGAAGTATGATAATGTCAAGGTTGTTTGACCTCAGGGCAGGATTTATAGTAAATAGGGGCTCTTTCACAAGGAATAATGGATAAACTGGAAATCTTAAAACTGGAGTTAATCAGAAGTCAGCATGGTGGATTAGTGTCTAAGATGGAGTTGCTTTAGCTTCCACAGCCGCCAATATCTAGACCACCCTTATTATTTTCCCACAGAGTAAGAAATTTGAGGGTCAGGACAGTCTTTGGTTTCCTGTATTTGGGTATACACGTTGTAGGCACTTGAATCTTTGTTGAATAAATGGAGAATGTTAGGCAGTTACTCGCTAGAAAATGCTAGGCACATTCTTTATCATAGAATGAGAAGACATCATTATGACTCCTCTGGGACTGACAGGGGCAATTTGCATTACCAATCTTTTAATTAAAAGTGGAAGAACATGTTTAGGTTCTTGAGACTTTTGTGAGTGAAGGGAACTAAGTGGAAAGTGTAATATACTGATAAAATATTTCACCAGGTGAAGCCAACCTTACTCTTCCCAGGAAAATTTCCTCATTTATGTATTAGCTCTGGCCAAAAGAAGTCTATAAAAGCAGCAAAGTCAAAATGGAATTTTACTTTAAGTCCCTACCTCTAATAATTGTGCCAGTTTTTAGCCAAGCTAATTTCTGCGGCAGTTTTCATAACAAGTTTGTCTAAAGGTATTTGATCAGAATTTATAAATTAAAATATTTCTCTCATTTTTTGGAGGGGAGATGCAGGGAAAGGGATAGGCTGTTGCTGCTTCCTCCTTCTCCTTAGAAAGGCTCTTGGCCATATCATATTGGTCCATGGTTTAGTTTATTTGCATGCTGAATCCACACACATTTGTTTTGTGTTTGTTAGTATATTGAGCAGTGTGTTAGGATCAGGGATATAGATGTAAAAGGAGTACACAGTCTAGAGAGGAAAAACAGTGACAGGGCGCGGTGGCTCATGCCTGTAATCCCAGCACTTTGGGAGGCCAAGGCGGGCGGATTGCTTGAGGTCAGGAGTTCGAGACCAGCCTGGCCAAGATGATGGGACTCCGTCTCTACTAAAAATACAAAAATTAGCCGGGCATGGTGGCGGGTGCCTGTAATCCCAACTACTGAGTTGGGAGAATCACTTGAACCCAGGAGGCAGAGGGTACAGTGAGATGAAACCGCGCCACTGTACTCCAGCCTGGGCAACAGAGCGAGACTCCATCTCAGAAAGAAAAACAGTGATGTGAACAGGCAATTACAGTATTTTGTTATAAGGGGCACAAGAAGGTGCTTCCCTTGGCCCTGCTTCATGGGTGGTGTGGGGCAGGATAGAGAGAGCACTTCAGGAGAGAGACATGTGGATGTCATGGGAGCTAGCAGCCAGGAAGATGGAAACATGTTAACAAGAACCAATGCTGCTTTCCCAGAGAGAGGTCTTGAAATTGTCCAGCCATAGAAAAGCTTTTCTGTCTTTAAAAATATTCTGGCTCTAAAGTCATTCATTGAGTTAAAAACAAGAATTGCAAGTTGGAGGAAATCTCTTTGCCTGTCCTTACTTGTTACATGTAACAAGTAAACCTGTGCCACAACACTGACATTTCTGCAAAGTTACTTAAGTTTTCTGAGTTTATAGTTGGGATTAATAACATCCATCTCTGGATTATTGGGAAGCTTAAGTGAGATAACTTGTGTGGTCCATTTTCTAGCCCCACCCTCTCATTTCATCTAGTAAATCTTCATTGCATGAATTATTTTCATCTTAAATACACTGCATCCTACTCCTCACCTTCTAATACTAATAAATGCTCTATCTTTCAGTTTAGATCAGTTCCTCTTACCCAATGTTGCTCTAAACATCCCCTGAAGTTGGGGGATCTTTTCCTTTCTAGTTTTTGCTCCCTGGCTTCCCTTTTCTGTTGCTGACTGTTGAAGCTTTCCTGCCCCACTGGCTTTGAAGGTAAATTGTATATACAAGAGCTTGTGCAAGGAAAGCTGTTATATAAATGAGGACAATTGATCTAACTATTAGAGTGGGGAAATGGAAGAGATTCTGAAGCCTCCATTTGTAACTTAAAAACTCAGGTTTCATTTCTTAACAGGATTGATGTTAAGGAGGGGATTCCTTTGTTGGGCAGGAGGGAGGACTGCCATAATTCCAGCATTCTGACTCTTATTAGTCAGTGTCATCAGGAAAGACCACCTCAAGCTTTAGTACTTTATTCGTTTATCCAACTCTGCACCTGCTGCCTTTGGGTGTGGTATTTATTCTTGACTATATCACCCTAATTCAGTAACCAGAAGGGAACATGTGATGTGCTCTCATCTCTCCCTTAGGGGCAGCTCCCTCTCCACTTTAAGGATGCTGGCATGTAAATAACACTCTTGCCTGTTTAGCATTCCTTTTACTGAGCTTCTTGGTATCTTTTCTCATACTTTTATCTTTTATTATGGGATGTCCTTTTTTTTTTTTTTTTTTTTTTTTTTTTTGAGACGGAGTTTCTCTCCTGTTGCCCAGGCTGCAGTGCAATGGCATGATCTCGGCTCACTGCAACCTCCACCTCCTGGGTTCAAGCAATTCTCCTGCCTCAGCCTCCCGAGTAGCTGGGACTACAGGCACCCCCCACTGTACCTGGCTAATTTTGTATTTTTAGTAGAGACAGGGTTGCTCCATGTTGGTCAGGCTGGTCTCAAACTCCCGATCTCAGGTGATCCACTCACCTCAGCCTCCCAAAGTGTTGGGATTACAGGTGTGAGCCACCGCGCCCAGCCTGGATGTCCCTTTATTTTTTAAAGGCTTCCTTAAATACCTTGTTTATATGTTGAAAAGAGCATTTAAAGGACAGATTTGGTTTGCTCTGGCTCTCTAATTATTTTAATTTTGTTATCACTCAGTAGTTCTAGGTCAGTGATTTTCAATCCTAGCTTCAACAGGAATCATTTAAAAATAGCCCAGGCCTCAGCCAGGGTACTTCTATCAGACATCTCTAGTGGGAATGACCCGCGCATCAGGAGGCTTTAAAAAGCTCCCCAGGTGATTTCAGTGCATTGCCAAGGTTGAAAACCAAGGCTTTAGGTTTAAACTAAAGGTGAAGTTGCTCTTTTTCTGGTTCATTTTCTACTTTAGAAAGTAGAATTTTTTTTTTTTTCCTGGTTCATTTTCTACTTTAAAAATAAACCTGCAGAGGGTCACACGTATTAGCAACATACGTATCTTCAAAAGAGTGGTGTGATTGGGTGGTAAGTGTTGATTGGACCCTTAAACTGTGACAGTTTAGAAGGGGCTTTGCTAGATGGGTTTAGGGACAGAGATGGTAGAGTGAGAGAGTGTGGATGGAGGAGTAGGCATCTGTCATGATTACTAGAAAAATAAAACTTCAGATGCTTTGCTCCTTCTGCTGTGAGGTCATGTTCTCACAGTCAGTGAAGTGACAGCATGTATGTGCTGAATGTATGGCTTGCATTTTACATTTAACTCTTTTAATTCATGTGTTAACCCTAGGAGGTGGTTATTATTCTGTTTTGCAGATGAAAATGGAGACTCATAAATAAGTAACTTGCCAGCAGCTCCATAGGTGGTAATTGGCAGAACTGGAAGTTGGACCCAGGCTCTAATGCTGGCACTCTTGGTTTCTCCCTGGTGCCATGTTGGCCTCTTCCCACTTGGATGAAGATAGAACTCTAGTGGCAAGGGCATTTCCTAGTGTGTGAGACAGTCTTGTTTATTAGTTTTGCAAATTGCATGGTCTCCTTTATTCAGTGTCTTTTTTCAGACAGCTCACAGATCTTTTGTGGTTTTTTAAGTGCCTACTCCCCACCCTATTGCCTTCTAGAGAAGAGGCAGGAATTTGTTTTAATATGCAGGACAGACATGCATGGGGAGTAAAACTACATACTCCACTCCAGGTGTGTGGAAATACTAAAAATAGTGCTTTTCTCTGTGTGTGAAGTTGGTCTTTGAGGTTTGTCATAGACACCGTTGAGTTCCTCTCCCAGGTGGGGGTGGCGTAGCTTTGCATCACCTCCATGTCTTTCCTGATTTCCAGTGACCGGGGGAAGACACTGCAGAGGCACTTATCTGTGGTCAAAAGTATTCTCTGACCATGGAACTAGATGAAGCTGAGAGCTTCCAGGATCACGTGGGGCTAGAAGAAGGCCGCTCTCACTCTAGAGGAGGGACAGCTGAGTGTCTTCTAATGTAACTGAAATTGGAGAATCAGGTGGATTAAAATTAATTCTTTATTACAGTAAAGTAACCTATCCCATTTCAGAGACATTTGCTATCTTTAAAACATTAATACTGTAATCCACCTTACCAGTAACAGTTTACTTTTAGTGACAGTAAAAGCCATTGACTTTTTTTTTTTAATTGAAAAGAGATGTTGCAAATAGCTGGTGTACATTGTTTGAGATGCACTAAACAGGGTAGCGTACTTGAACATCGTGGCAGTAATAAAGCATCTGTAAGTTCTGAGTAAAGTATTGACCAGCACAGCTTCCCTGGAGACCATCTTCTCATTGTTGGGTGGGACATTTCACTGTTAAATTTGTAGGATGCTTTTAGGCACCTCTCTGGGAGCTTTGCAGAACCCAGTGGCTTTCTCTGGAGCAGGTGCTGGGCACATTTTCAGGCTCCAAAATCATCTTTCTGCTCTTCAGAGCAAGTTTCTTAGAAGATTGGTGTTGAGATTTGTCAAAGGTTTCTGAGGCATGACTGAAAGTTTCAGGCAATGGCCCATCTTGTCGGATTTTAGTACTTTGGACACAGGAAATGTAAAAAGAGGGCAGATGGTATAAACATTGCAAAGCTATGTATCCGTGACAGTGTAAATGAAAGGTTTGCTTGTGCTAACTCTCCTGCACTTTCTTTCTGTGTTCATGTAGAAAGCTGATGTCCTGACCACTGGAGCTGGTAACCCAGTAGGAGACAAACTTAATGTGATTACTGTGGGGCCCCGTGGGCCCCTTCTTGTTCAGGATGTTGTTTTCACTGATGAAATGGCTCACTTTGACCGAGAGAGAATTCCCGAGCGAGTCGTGCATGCTAAAGGAGCAGGTAAGTGCTGTGTTTATTTGCTGTAAAAAGATTGTTTCCCAGCACCTGGGTCAAGTGTTATTTCCCAAAGGATTGGAGGACCTTTAACACAAGTGCCAAATCTCCATTTGTGGGAAAAAGGAGAAATGTCCTGCAGTAGGGAAATTAGTAAATAAATGATGGTTATTTCCTCAGATTAAACATTATGTATAAAATAGTTTCTTTTAAAAATAGCAGTCTTCCATTTTTCCTATCATGCAGTTCATTGAAGGAATAAAAATACAGTAAGTCCTCACTTAATGTCAATAGGTTCTTGGAAACTTTGACTTTAAGCTAAACGACATGTAATGAAACGAATTTTACGATAGGCTAATTGACATAAGCAAGAGTTAAGTTCCTATGGCATATTTCGGACTGATAAAATATCACCAAACTTCTAAATAGAGACTCAAAATACATCTAATATTAAACATTGAAATAAATGTGAGCCATACATACCTTTAAGAAACATTAGTAAAATAAGATCGTTATTTACCAGTTTATTCCAGTTCAAGGTGGTGGGAGGCCAGAGCCTGTCCTGACAGGTTGGGGTACAAGGCAAGAGCCAACCGTGGACAGGATGCTGTCCATTGCAGAGTGGACTCACACTGGGACCATTTAGACATGCCAGTTCACCTAATGTGCACATCTGTAGGATGTGGGGGGAAGCTGGAGTACCAGGAGAAAACCTATCTAGACATGGGGAGAACATGCAGACTCCACACAGATAGTGACCTCAGCTAGGAATAGATTTTTTTCTCATCAATGTTATAATGAAACAATGTTGAACCAAACAATGTTACATGAGGACCCGCTGTACAGAAATACAGACACAGACACGACTGCAAGTTGCGACTAAGTTTAAATGGTGTACTTATTGGGTAGTTACCGGAATGAACTGCAAAATTTGGGATAGTTGTGTTAGGGTGGTGGGTCTGTGATGATTTTTCCTTTCCTTTTTTCCAACAATTTCTGTAAAACTTACTTTATTGCTCTTATGTCAGACACAAAAGATGGGGGTGGTGTTTGAAAGAAAGTGAAATACTCAGTTGGAAAAAGAGCTCCACAGAAAGGGAGTGTTTCTCTTAGCTTGCTGACTGGGACTTCCAGTTAGGACTTCTGCATTTCTTCATCTCTTCTTCCTGGATAAGGTTTCTTCCCATCTTCCCCAGTGGTTTTTGTGTGTTTTTCCATCTTGACTTGTTTAGTGTGTTGCTTGCTTTGTATCTTCCTTGCTAGGTGTTGAAGAGATTCTCTCTTTCTCTGTGGTTTCATCTCCTCTTCTCTCTGTTCTTCTCTTTCTCTCATAGGTCCTACCTGTACTTCAGGCCCCTCTGAGGTCCTGTGTCCTTGAGCCAACCTTGACTACTTCTAGCCCCACTCACCTCCTTCTCTCGGCTCCAGCTATGTGGCATTCAACTTAGCACTGAGTGATAGAATAGGGCTTTGCTTTTCACCCTCTTTATTTTGTGTTTGGACATTTCCCCTTCCCCCATTACACTGGAAGCCCCCAGAAGGCTGGTGCTAACCATCATTTTCTCTTGTTACTCACATGCCTGTTAAGGACCTGAATGTCTGAGTAATGGTCTCATGGTAAGGATTTCTGTGTCTTTCTCGTTAGGGGCCTTTGGCTACTTTGAGGTCACACATGACATTACCAAATATTCCAAGGCAAAGGTATTTGAGCATATTGGAAAGAGGACTCCCATCGCAGTTCGGTTCTCCACTGTTGGTAAGTTGGTTTATTGGCGTGATTGGTGTGGCTTAACTCAACTTCACCTTTTTGGGGACGTTTATAACTTAAAGAAAAAGTTATTAGAAAATAGGAAACAAGCACTTCTCCAAATTATGGCAAGGCTTTACAGTAGAAGACATATTTGGAGACACACAGGAAGTTACTTATATTTCTGTTTGTTGAGGTCTTAGGAAATCACACTTACACAGAGGCTACCTCTGCAATTCTGTGACATTTGGAAAGAGCTTTCCTCAAAGTGGTTGCCTCTAACAGAAGAATAGAGTGGAAATCTTATTTAATAACCATGCCTACAGTGACCTTTATTGAGAATTAACTATGCCAACCATGGTTAGGTGCTTTACAGATACAGTCTCTAATTGTAGATCTACTTTGCAGAATGGGATTCTTTTCGTTTTTGAGAGGCTAAGTGATGTTTCTCACATTACAGAGATAGTATTAGATCATCATACTATATTTCATCATGCCTACTGCTTGACTAGTTCCGTTTCTGTGTCAGTCTCTGCATTTTAAAAATACTGTGGAATGTAAAAATAAATTAAGAATTAAGAACCAGTATTTTAACTCATTTTCTTAATGTTGACCTCATCATTTTGGCAACTCACTTACTCTCTTTGTCACTACTTTAAGCCTCATAATTATTCTCTTCCCTTATTTTAATTAAAAGCTTAATTACCTGTTTGAACAAAGTTATCTTATTATGTTAAATGAATAACCTTGTCAGCTGTTATTACATATGTTCTCTTATTGCTCTCAATTAATTCTTTTGTTTGATTTGTGGACTGAATTAGCTGGTGGGTAGAAATAATAACCCGGGCACTTAAATGCCTAATTTAGTTCTTGGAGGTAGATTAGAAAGGATGGATCTAGGTGCTTCTTTATGTCTCCAGGCTTCTTGGATGTAAAGTGCTGTGGCTTATGCTTCCTGTTTCCATTTGAATATTGTAGCTGGAGAATCAGGTTCAGCTGACACAGTTCGGGACCCTCGTGGGTTTGCAGTGAAATTTTACACAGAAGATGGTAACTGGGATCTCGTTGGAAATAACACCCCCATTTTCTTCATCAGGGATCCCATATTGGTAGGTAATAGAGTATTTTGCACTCAACAAATGTTTGTTGATTTAAATTGATTTCAAATAGGTTGGCATTTGAGGAGAAACCATGGGAAAGGCAGAAAGAAAAGAATATGAGTTGTCTGGATTACTTTTTTTCAACACATTTTTCTGTATTTGATAAGATCAAGTAGCAACAGTTACCACTGGCCTTAGATTTGTCATTTTAAGACACATTGACTTAATGGGAAGTGAGTTTAGTTTTCCTTGCAGAACATTGAAGATTAGTAAAAAGAGGGACTTGACTTTGGAAACAAGCAGAGGGTGTCTCTACATGCTCTGAGTCAGCAGGAGGGTGTGTGTGTGTGTGTGTCCGTGTGTGTGTGTGTGTGTGTGTATGCATGCGGGAGGGTGGGTATATTTTTTCCAGGAAGAAATACTATAAATCCCAGCACTTTGAGAGGCCAAGGCAGGCAGATCACTTGAGTCCATGAGTTCAAGACCAGCCTGGGCAACATGGCAAAACCATGTCTCTACAAAAAAATACAAAAATTAGCCAGGTGTGGTGGCTCATGCCTATAGTCCCAGCCACTTGGGAGGCTGAGTTGGGAGGTCTGCTTGAGCCTAGGAGGTCAACGCTGCAGTGAGCTGTGATCATGCCACTGCAGTCCAGTCTGGGTGAAAGAGTGAGACCCTGTCTCAAAAAAAAAAAAAAAAAAAAAGACTAGTTTTGAGTATATTTGAAATACTTTAGGGTATCTTAGATGCCAGTTTTCTATGTTGAGTATATTTCATTTTATGGTTTGGCAGTTTAAAATTCCAGGATTGTATTTAGAGTTATAATCCATAAACCTAGTAATAGGCATGTATAATGCAAGACACCATAATTCCTGTAAACTTAGTTTTTGAATTTTTTTCTCTCTTTTTTCTATTTAGTTTCCATCTTTTATCCACAGCCAAAAGAGAAATCCTCAGACGCATCTGAAGGATCCGGATATGGTCTGGGACTTCTGGAGCCTACGTCCTGAGTCTCTGCATCAGGTAGGAACCCTTTTTTTCCATTGTCTTCTATCACCTGGGATGCAGTGTTTAATTATGCCTCCTCATAAAGTGTCTCTCCAGTTTTGGCTGTTTTATTGGAATAAGCTTCCTCAGATTTCTTGATCGTGAAGAGTTTTGTAATAACTGGCTCTAATAATCATCCCCCATTCATCAACCTTAAATGGTGATGATAGATAGATAGCAACATTGTCAGTTGATATTTAGCAATAGTAAGGATGAAAGTCTTTAGTACAAGATAAAGCTCTGTATTAGGGAAGTGAGGGGAAAGTAGTACCAAATTTGCTATGAAAATAAATTTTGAATAACAAATTAGGCCAGTTTTCAGGTTGTTTCAGCTTTTTCCTTCATAGAATTTTGAGTCATAGTATTAGTGATTTGCATATCATTTTGGTTTAAAATTTTTCTGTTTGTTATTTTCTACAGGTGAAATAATGGTAACCGTTCCCATGGGAAATAGGCTCGTATGTTTTATGTCATTAAGGGACTTTCTGGAACCTAAGGAATATCTTAAAAATCTAGGATGTTTTGATTTAAATGAAAACATTTTAGGCTTTATATTTTTGTTCCTTAGGTTTCTTTCTTGTTCAGTGATCGGGGGATTCCAGATGGCCATCGCCACATGAATGGATATGGATCACATACTTTCAAGCTGGTTAACGCAGAAGGAAAGGCGGTTTATTGCAAATTCCATTATAAGGTACGTGTTATACCTTTGGGGCAGAATGTACAAGGCTCCTACCACACACCTCCTTACTTTTCCTGAAGAATTGAGCAAAGATTAAGGCTTCTCCCACTTTTCCCTCACCTCCCTCCCCAAACATGGGAAGTATTGATCTCGCTGATCAGTACTGTGAGTATTTTGTTGGCTTCCACCTGAGGACATAACTTCACACTGTCCTATTAGAACTGTGTGTGGTTCCTCTTTAGTCTCTCTTTTACATGTGGCCAGAGGTAAGGCACATGGCTGCGATCAACAGTTTAAGCTTCCTTTTTCTGGATCCTGTGTCCCTTGTCATAAATATTTAGAAAATGTGCTGCTTTTGTGCTGCTTCTGGTTTAATGTTTCTGGGCTGGCAGCTTCATGTTGTGTACAGCTTTCTCCCTGAAGTGGGAATATCTAAGCTTTTGGTTTGGGCTCAAAGAAGATAGTATAGACCTCTAGGCTAGGCAGAAGGAAATAATTTCCACCTAGTTTAGCCTAGTTTTTTTTTTTTTTTTTTTTTTTTTTAAAAGATAGGCTCTCGCTCTGTTACTGAGGCTGGAGTGCAGTGGTATGATCGTATCTCACAGTAACTCCTGGGTTGCAGTGAACTCCTGGGCTCAAGGAATCCCCCTGTCTCAGAGTAGCTGAGGCTATAGGCACACACCACCATGCCTGGCTGATTTTAAAATTTCTTTTATAGAGATGGGGTCTTGCTGTGTTGCCCAGGCTGGTCTCAAACTCCTGGCCTCAAGTGCATCCCCAACTTTGGCCTTCCATAGTGTTGGCCTTCCATAGTGTGAGCCACTGTGCCTGGCCCTAGCCTGGCTTTTCTAGAGTTCTTGTTGGAGTTTGGAGTTCAGCTCTAGAAAATAATAAAGTGCCTAGCCCTGAGTCATTATCCTGAGCATAGATACCTTTTAGGGCCCAGAAGAGGGCTAACACCGCTTGGAGCATATCCAGGTCTCACTATCACTTCCAACATCCAATGGCATCTTTCCAATATCATTTCTTCTAACTTTTTAAGTCATCCATCTATTCACTTAGCATTTATTGAGGTTGTATTATGAACAACGCATATAAGTAAAATCAATTACAAATGTCAGAAAACAAAATTGTACTGTTTTTAAAAATTTGCGTTCATATAGCCAGATCAAATGCGTTACATCTGGGGAGGGTTTTGAGAATGTTTTAATCAACTGAAATATTTTAAAGGGTTCTCTTTTGGTTTAAGCATGGCATTCGTTACAATGAGCAATATTACCAGTGAACCCTGGTGTGTTAGTGATATTCCCAGAGAACTCCCGAGGGCTAGGTAAAAACAAGCCTGAGAACCTCTGTTTCCAAATACTGCTGCTAAGATAAGCAGAAAGAAGTGGGCTCATGACCAGTACTGGACAGTCTCTCTCTTAATGACATGCAAAAGCCCTGTTTTCTTCTATCCTGTTTTCTTCTGTCCTGTTTCCTTCTTTATCTGAACAACTTAATGTAGGCATATCAAACAGGAGAACTATCACCTCTTTTTATCATCATAACTTGAATCTATAATATTTGACAAGGAAACATTTTATGGAACATAAAATTGGCTTGTAATTGCCAAAAGGATCAATGTAGTGTTACTTAGAGTAAGACTAAATGGTTGTCTCTGGGACAGCCAGTCTAGTTGGTAGCTTTGGAGTTATGCCAGCCTGAACTCAGATTTTTACTCTTCTAGATAATTGTGGCCTTGGGCATAGTATTAAAAGTTCTTTGAGCTCCAATTCTTTTCACTGTAAAGTTGGCATAATATTACCAGCTATACAAGTCCTGGAAAGATTGGATTGCTTGTGAGTCTTTTATCCTAGGGCCCTAAGGTAGCCTGAGATCTACGTGGATTCATCAGTCTGGATTATTCTGACCTAAGATGATTATTTTCTAAACCTAAAGGATTCAGTTAAAATCAGAAAAGTATTGCAATATTATTGCACAAGTTAATATATTAGCTCTTTGGGTGATCTGTACATCGTGACCTTCATTTTTTTTTAATACTGAAGGTGGCTTTACTTCTGGTTCAGTAGTAAGAGTTCAGACCTTTTCACTGACGAGAGAGTTGGGATTTCTGTGGTAGAAATAGACCAGCGTTCAGAGTTGATTTTTGCTAAGGAAATCTTTCTGCAGCACTTGGCTTGTTGGGAGGTCTTTCAGAATAAGATCACATGGTCAGTCCATTAAAGAACAGTATGATAGGATGACAGGAGCACTTATGAAGTGACATAGCTTCTCTGGGTTTTAATGGCTTGCTTGGAAAGTCAGAATATTAATTTTGCCTGCTCATAGTCAGAGAACTAGTTCCAGGTAGTTGTACTGAAGTTCTTTTCAGCTCTATGAGCTATGATTCTATAATTTATTTAAAAAAAAAAAGGAATAGGACAGGGGTGAAGGTATACTAGCCGAGCACAGTCTCAGTAATTGATTTGAGCTATCATGAAGTGGAATTAAAACATTACTTCATGATAAAAGGGAAGTAGTCCTTTAATTTTATTAATCCTTTGCCTACTTTTAAGATATATTTTGATTTTTCTGATTTGGAAAGTAACATGAGTGTAAAAATTCAAATAATAGAATACATAAACAGAAAGATAGGACTGATTTTAAATATGAAATGTGTAGCTGGGATTTCCTTGACATTTAAAAGTATTGGGATAATCAAATAGAATTTCTTGTTGATAAATTCATTAGTATCAGATTTGAACAATGGAAGTATTGTTGTAAAGAAAGTTCATTCTTTGGGTGGTGTTACTCATAATCCTTCAATGAATTACTGATTACATTTTGATAACTTTGCCAATAAGTTTCCATTGGAGCTTCTTTCTCTCATTTTGTAGACTGACCAGGGCATCAAAAACCTTTCTGTTGAAGATGCGGCGAGACTTTCCCAGGAAGATCCTGACTATGGCATCCGGGATCTTTTTAATGCCATTGCCACAGGAAACTACCCCTCCTGGACTTTTTACATCCAGGTCATGACATTTAATCAGGCAGAAACTTTTCCATTTAATCCATTTGATCTCACCAAGGTGAGTCAGTAACAGCTATATTGTTTTCTTTTTTAAGTCTCTTCTTACCTAATTAGAAAAAAAATCTAGTCAAACAATTATAATGATGGGGAAGTCATATACAAAATACAGAGGGTACCACTTCAGAGTGTCCTTTACCAGCATCTTGCTTCCACATTCCTGTTCGTCATTTCATTGAGTATGTGTATGTGGCTTCATATATTGTTATTAACAGGGAACAGATTATGAAAAGCTGATGTACTTTTTCCTAGGGAAACTGTCAGTACTCACCACTTCCTACTGTGAAAGATTTAACTAAGGCACTCATCTTAAATTCTTATGTTTTATTGGATTTAAAAATTATTTTCATTGGCTTGATTGTATTTGAAATCTGGTGTTTTTGTGGGTAGGTTTAATTTCCTTTGGTTGATTGCCTGTTAATTATGAATATGACATCATTTTCAGGTTTGGCCTCACAAGGACTACCCTCTCATCCCAGTTGGTAAACTGGTCTTAAACCGGAATCCAGTTAATTACTTTGCTGAGGTTGAACAGATAGCCTTCGACCCAAGCAACATGCCCCCTGGCATTGAGAGCAGCCCTGACAAAATGCTTCAGGTGAGCCTGGTGGATTGAGATGTTTGAGGCCGGTGTCCGTGTGAGTGTGCACACACAAAATGTGCAGCTTGGCGTGATCCTTTATATGAGGAATTAACGAGAACATTACTTAAACTTTAGGTGCTTGGTTACCTTGTGAGACTCACTGAGGTAAACTATCCTTCAGTGAGCATTCCTTGAAAAAACGAAGTATAAACAAAATTCCATGGTAAAGTCCCTACATATGTGAAGACAAGAATACTTAGTCTCTTAATTAAAAAAAAAGAAAAAGACATAATAGAAATACCTTAAGTATTGATAGAGTGAAACATCATTTTTTCGGCCTGTAACTGAAGTATGGTTAATTAATTATAATACCTTGGTAAGCCTAACTTTATTCATTTTTTTTTTTTTTTTTTTTTTGAGATGGGATCTTGCTCCATTGCCCAGGCTGAAGTGCAGTGGTGTGATCTCGGCTCACTGCAACCTCTGCCTCGCAGGTTCAAGCAATCCTCCTGCCTCAGCCTCTTGATTAGCTGCCATTACAGGCACCCGCCACCATGCCCAGCTAATTTTTGTATTTTTAGTAGAGATGGGGTTTTGCCATGTTGGCCAGGCTGGTCTCAAACTCTTGACCTCAAGTGATCTGCCTGCTTCGGCCTCCCAAAGTGCTGGGATTACAGGCGTGAGCCACTGCTGCTGGCCTCATTTTCTTTTTCACGGTGATGCTTGAATTTTTCCATTTGTAAAAAGAGATCTAGGGATGATTTTTATGAACTACATGTATGCTGCCAGTGATAAAGGCAGTGGATTAACCATTCACCTTGCTAATGTTGTTAAGCTATCAGTATGTTTTACTTTTTAATATGCTCTTTCAAGAGTACCAAGAGTGAAAAATTCTACTTTGGATCAGAATCAGTAGGAAAATAATTGGCTTAATAATTACTGTGTAAATCGATCTCTTGTGGTTTTGGACTGTGACCTTGAAACAAAGGTTAAAGATTGTACCCCAAATCAGACCACAGCGACTGAAGGTTACTTCTTATGTAAAGTATCTGATTCCAGTTCAGGTCTCAGTCTGCATGGAGGACAAGCTTAAGTTTTTTTAAAAGTAATTTTTTTGCTTATGATATTGGGAAGCATCTGAGACTTTTATAGAAAGTAAGTTTTTCATTAGTTTTTAGTTTAGTTCAACTATTATAAATTGAGTACCTGTCTGCTGTGTATGGTGGACTGTCTTGGGTGCCATAACATAAGTTAGAGTGCTGTGGTGATCCAGGAGGCAAAATTTTGTCTGATAGGAGGTCGGCCACAGAGTTTCATGAATGAGGTAGCATTTGAGATTGTTTTGAAGAATAGATAGGATTTTGATTTTTAGTAGGTAAAATGGGGCAGGAGAAGGACTTGAGTATAGGCACAAAGGTGGAGCATGTTAGGTGTGTTGAAACTATAAACAGTCACTCTTTCCTGAATGAGAAGAATAGAATTTGGATAGGTTCATTGAGTATATGTCAGAGGGGACCTTAAATGCTTGAGTAGGAGTGAAGAACTTCTTCAGTTTTGAGAAATGTGGTCTGGGATGTATTGAGTAGAATCACTCCTCTTGGTGATAAATAGAAAAAGCGGGAACTAGGGGTTGGGAATAGAAAAAGGAAAGTCAGGCAATTCTCAGAGGAAAAGCAGAAGTTGCATTGAAACCAGGGAGTAGAGGAAGCTAAAACAATGTGACCCTGGGCCCTGAAACTCCCTGCCTGGTGGCTGAACTGTGTGAGGGTGAAGCTAATGGGATTTGCCAAGGCATGAAATTGTCATGGGCAGAGCTAAGGCTGCATAACTCTGGTTAGACAGGGAGGGAATGGGTTGAGGAATACAAGGTTACCTAAACTCTTTTCACAGGAATCCAAGTCACCATGGGTCTTTGGAACCACAGTGGGACCGTGAGGCAGTCAGCAGCACTGAGTTATATAATTTGAAGAACAGTGAAGATTTGAATGGAGAACTAGGCCCCCTAGAAAAGGACTGCAAAGCAAATACATATTCTCTACATCCTAAGAAAGCAAATGTCTAAGGCAGCTATTGAAACAGTGGGGAAGGGAGTCCTGAAAAAGGATGACAAGTAGAAATTAATATAATTTCTATTAGTATTAATTTCAGTTCGGGCAAATATATCTATTTTAAATTCAGTGTACTCTTTATAGGTTTTTTTTTTTTAAGATGAGTTTTAGAAAGTGTTTGAAAGAGCTTTCGTAAGTTTGTTGAGTTACTGTTTCTAGCCTAGCTTTTCCCCACCCTTCTTAGGTCATTTAGCTATGAGTTCCAATACCATGGAGCCTGTGAGGAGCCATACAGTTGGGGAAGGACTGTTGTACTCATTTAGCCATTTGGTGACCATTAAGGAATGATTTGAGATTTTTTGAGGGGTGAGTAGGGAACATGTAGATTGTCTTGTTGGACCGGAAGTGGAAAGCCAGTTAGGAGGGCTTTGGGATTATTCTTGCTGAGAGCTCATGAGTATTGTAGCCTAGGCAGTGGCAGTTGGTGTTATTAATGGGCAGTGTTTACAGGTGTCTTTTAACAAGGTCATGTTAATAAGTTTTATAACTTTATCCAAAGTGGTGAGCCACACCATGATGAAATGGACAAATAATATAATACAAGTCATGGAGTGATTGTCCCCGGAATACCTGAGGACACAGGTGCAGCTTTTCTTGCTCTCATTCTCTGTATTTTGCCAAGAGTTGGAGAAGTTGAGCCGGTTGCTTGAGTGGGAAAGGCTTTCCCACTCATGCAGGTCCAGCAAGGGAGTTCAGGCACAGGGCCTTGGGGAAGGCCTAGATTCAAGCTGGTGTCAGGGTATGACCTCACTGTGCCCATTTCCCAACCTTTGCTGGTCTCCACCTATAGGTGGGGTAAGGTTGCCTGATAAACACAGGGTGACACAAAATCAGGATTATGTGATAGAGGCTACATTCAGGAGCTGCCCACGGCAGGATTGTATCTCCTATCCTGTTGATGGAGTCAAGAGCACAACTTTTTGAGCCAGAGGAGACAACCAGCTTCCAACCTATAGCTGAGTTTTGGTTATGACTGCATGGCTGGTCATCTAAATATGACCTTAGGCTATTTGAAATGATGATAAGAGGGAGTCATTCAGCCAAAAGCAAAATATTGACAGAACCCTGGGACTGGATTAAGTCTGTTGGTATCAGTGATTTGGTACAAGGTTATTGCTTAAGTTGCCCTATTCAATTTGGTTTTTATTTTGCCTCATAGAATTAGGGATCTAAAAATACTTTTAAGATTCAAGGCCAGTGATAAATTCAGTGGAAGAAAAATTGCTTATAGAAAAGAAGTATGAATAATGAGAATAGTTCAATCATTAGATGTTAAGATTAATGTGGAATTTATCTTAAAGCTTTTGTTTGAGCATTAACTGGAAGAAATTTCAGAATGCTTGCCATCCTTGCCTTGGCTAATATGGAACATAATTTAATCTTAGATTCATGACTTTTGGCATTGTAGAGCTTTCATTTTGAACCATAGATTTTTTGTTGTTGTTGTTTATATCTAGAAAGTCTCAGAGCTCAAAGTGTATCTGAGATAATTCAGAAGGCAGCATGGGAGGTACTTTTTTTTTCCTGATCTTGCTCTGTTGTCCAGGCTGGAGTACAGTGACACGATTGCAGCTCACTGCTGCCTCAACCCCCTGGGCCAAGCAGTCCTACCACTTCAGCCTCTTGGAGTAGCTGGGACTCTAGGCACATGCCACCATGCTTGGCTAATGTTTTAATTTGTTTTTTTTTTTTTTTGTAGAAACAGGTCTCGCTGTGTTGCCCAGGCTGGTCTCAAACAACTGGGCCCAAGTGATCCTCCCACCTTGGCCTCCCAGAGTGCTGAGATTATAATAGGCATGAGCCACTGTGCCCAGTTGAAAGTGCTTATTTGAAGAATTTCCCATACTATTGGTTTTGTAGAAATTTGTTGCTTTTTGTTAAGAGCAAATGATTGGTGCCTCCCCTGGAGTGAGGGAATGAGGAGGAATAGAATTAATTCAATATTTCAGTTAGTTAATGTTCTAGCACATTTGTTTTATAATGTGATACTTCCTTGGGAATAGCAAGTAATACAGTATAAGACAAGACACTAACTTGTTATGCAGAAGGGAAAAAAAAAGGTATTATTGCCTAAAACAGACGGGAAGATTTATGGTTGGTCATAGGGCCTGGGGAATTAAGAACTGTTCAGTTAGGGAGAACTCGTAAGAGTAGAGGCTTCACTCTTAAGTAGGGGGAAAGGCAGAATTTTATGGTAACCATGTACAGAGTGCTTTGTACTTCGAATTTCAGAATGAAGTTTACAGCCCATTCCTATGTTATATGTTACTGCCCCTAGTCAGTATCTATTGCATTTATTACTGCAGGGCCGCCTTTTTGCCTATCCTGACACTCACCGCCACCGCCTGGGACCCAATTATCTTCAGATACCTGTGAACTGTCCCTACCGTGCTCGAGTGGCCAACTACCAGCGTGACGGCCCCATGTGCATGCAGGACAATCAGGGTAGGCCTTAAGACATTGGGCTCCCCCTGCGCGGGCAGAGGGCATGTGGAGCAGATGGGCGGGAGGCCAGGCCAGTGGCTCTCAAGGTGGCCCCGCAGGACCTCCTGCTTGGCGAAGGTGCTCTCCAGGTGCTGCTAACTGGGCGTTTTTTTGCCCAGCAGTGAAGATTTAGGCTGCCTGAGGACTCTCCATGCTTTTAATCTATTTTATATATTTTATTGGGAGTTTCCACTTCAGATGTTACTTGTATCCAGTGGTTAAAAGCAGGGAGTAAGATCTTTCACACTGGCTAGAGTATGGTAGCATCCAGCTTGGGAGTTAGGTTTTGAAGACACTTCACCAAAATGGACAGTTCCAGAAATCACTGTGAAATCACCAAGACTTAGACCCTTAGAAGTGCGAAAGCCAAGAGTTGGAGTCTTTTGTTTCTCTCTGCAGTTCTGTTGTGGCCCCAGAGGAGCAGGTCTAGCCCTAGCTAGAATTTGGAAGGGAGCTAGAATTAGCGGGGAAGGCTGGGGAGAAGAGAGTAGGGGAGGCAGAGCAAGTCAAAGGATTCCCCTCCCTTCATTTTTCGCTAAGTGAATAAAGTCATGTGAATCAACTGTACCACTTTTTGTTTTTTTTGGAACTCATTTATCAAACTTATAATCTTTTTCTTTTAACTACTTTTTTTTTGGTGTCGTATACAAACAGCCTCTAGTTCTAATTACTTATTCTAATAAGTCAAGCAGAATGCTTGATTGAAGTTTTTTCCTTTTGCTATTCCACAGTTTAATATAGATCTTAGTTATTTTCTTTTCCCATTTAGGACACGTGTTTTAGTAATATGGACTGCATGCCTTGATTGATCTCTTTAGAAATTTTACTGATGATTTATGTTTATAGCCACAGATGTCTATATTTGAAGAAAGTTTATTTTTCTGTAATAAAAATAATACATGTGTCCTAAAGAAAATTTGGGAAACAGGAAAAAGAAGAAAAAAGAAAAATACCCATATAGTCCCAACACCCAAAGGCCACAGCTGTTACATTTTGCTATGTTTATTTATCTATTTATTTATTTTTGAGACAGAGTCTCACTCTGTTGCCCAGGCTGGAGTGCAGTGGCATGATCTTGGCTCACTGCAGCCTCCCCCTCTGGGTTCAAGCGATTCTCATGCCTTAGCCTCCTGAGTAGCTGGAACTATAGGAGTGTGCCACCACGCCAGCTAGTTTTTGTATTTTTAGTAGAGACAGGGTTTCATTGGCCAGGCTGATCCTGAACTCTTGACCTCAGGTGATCCACCCACTTCGGCCCCCCAAAGTGCTGGGATTACAGGCATGAGCCGCTGCACCTGGCCTGATTTTAAAAGTAGAGCATTTGGGCTATGACCTTGAAGCTCCGTGAAAGAGCTTATTTGTTCTTGTGGTCAGTGCCTTAAAGACAACTCCCACTTTGAGTAAAGGTCAGAGCTCATTTGGAAGCAGGATTTTAAAAATTAACTAGGCACATTCAAAGAGCTAATTCTTAATGAAGAAAGCACTGTGATGGCTGGTTGTTGGATCATTTTGCTTTTCATGTAGATGTGGCTGATCTGTTGAATTTCTTGAGCTAATAATTGGGCTCCATAATAATATGGTGTTCTTCCTTCCCCTACACACACACTTGGCGTCTTGATGAATGTCATACATAGGCATCTCTTGATTATCTACTGTGGATGATCTGTTATGGCAGTGAGCTGGCTAAAATTCCGATCCCAGATTGGTTTGCTCAAACCACTTAATATGTTTCTGGGCCACTCCTGTTTAGGCAGTGTGTGCTCGGGTAGTGAAAGCTTCTGCTAATGTCAGCCAAAGCAAAGTATAGTTGAGAAAATAAATATGCCAAAATGAAAAAAAAGCCTCATAATTTGTTTCAAAAGTCAAAGAAAATATTTTGATTGTATTTGTCACTGTTTCTTATAAGTCCAGATAAGTAAGTGCTGATATACAATTACCACATTTTTAAAAAAATTCCTTTTTTATTGATCTGTGGAGGGTGTGAAAGTGAAGCTACAATGGAACAAAGTCATCATCGTCAGTAAAGGAGAGATACCCTGAGAATCCTAAAAACACTTCAAGGAATAGCAAAGTAGAGTTCTGTAATGGAAATACTGTATATGCTGGGCTGGAGGAGACAAAGAACCCAGAGTTCCAACCCCACATCTACCACTGGCTTCTGTGTGACCTTGCAGCAGTCAGGTCACATCACAGAGCCCCATGCTTGTGTCTGTAGATTCAAGGAGCAGAACCAGAACTTTCAGATTTCCGTCAAGAATTTTGTGATGCAGTGTTTGAATTGAACCCGAGTCCAAATGACACAATTTTTCAAGTCAATTTTGAAATGTGTCTTTGAACCTCATCCCTGTATGGTGGCCAAATCAAGCACACGTGTATAAACTTCTACATGTGCTGTAAGCCTCAGAGGACTTGATAGATGAGACCCTTTGAAGTGTCAAAAGGGACTTTGAGATTCATTCATAAAGTGCGGCAGCCTGTGCAAGCATTTAGCAGATGGCAACGTTCCCTTAGAATCTTCATACTACCTGTAGCTAAATGCAGGAAATTAAAAATAACATGTGTGTGTTGTGTTTATATCCATGTATGTGTACATGTGTATTTGATTACCACTTAAATTTATTTCTCATCACAGTGATTATTTGCAGACTTACTTGACTTTTCTTGTTCCTAAGTGCATCTGGGTGGTTTTCTTTTGAAGGTGGTGCTCCAAATTACTACCCTAACAGCTTTGGTGCTCCAGAACAACAGCCTTCTGTCCTGGAGCATAGCACCCAATATTCTGGAGAAGTGCGGAGATTCAACACTGCCAATGATGATAATGTTACTCAGGTAATGACTTCTTTGTCTGCTATGGAAGTCACCTGCTAATTCTCCTTGTCAATGCCTGCATAATCCGCACCCCCCACCCCCGCAACGACCAAACTGTCTGATGTATCTTAAATTGAATTCAGGGAAGACTCATCTGTGATAGTAAATTGGGCCCCTAACTGGCTGGAGTTGAAGGGTTTTATTCCTCTGGTCTTTTGCCTCAAGGTATGGAGACTCCGTCTCAGTTTCTTCAAACTTTATTGAAGGGATATGGGGAGGGGGACATCGGGGAAACAGTGATTTCGTGGGAATTTAAGAAATGAGCATATACAGCGTATGTGGAGACAAATCTAAGAATCTGGGCAGGACAGCCCAGGGGTTCAAGGACTAGAACTAGAGATCCAAAATAGCTCCAGGAGCCTCGACCACAAGAGTGTGGGCGTTTCCACTGCAGAGCTCGCCCTTCACGTGGCTTATTCTCCATCTGTCTGCTTCTGCTTGCCGGTGCTAATTGATTATTTTTACCACAGCTTCCTGTTTTCTCCTGTCTGCGTCAGAGCTTCTGTTTTATCATTGTTGTGGCTTTTTCACAACAATGGTTTTTCCTTTAAGACATCTTTCTCCACGTATTACTCTTTTTTTTTGGACCACCTTTTACTCCTTCTCTCAACATATCTCAGATTCTAGAGAGATGGAATCCTATTGACTTGGCTAATCTTTTCACCCCAGGTTGCACCATTGGCCTTGGTCAGCCTCTAGTTAACTGCCCCAGGTCAAGTGCTCATCCTCTTTCCGGTCGCTTATAGCTGCCCTAAGGGCTGTTTCAGCACATGCTATGAAGGAGGCCCTCAGACTTGAAAGGGCCTGTGGGTGGGCAGCTGCCTCCTTAATGTGTCCAGTGCAACTTATATCACACACAATAAAATAATAAAGTTAAAAGTATAGTTGTTCTAGAGCTCTGTTTGAGCAGTTAGTGTTAAACTTAGTATTTAAATTAGATTAGAACCTATTTCTAGTTTCTCAGTTTGTGAGTGTGGGTTCCAAGTAAAAGATACTTAAATACATGAATTAATTCACTGTGAGGATATCTTTGCTTGAAAAGCATTTACGTATATACATATATAAAAAAGAAATTACATTATTGTAGGATATAAACCATTTTTAGATGAGCTTAAAACATTTCCTGCAAACCTTTTATGTAACTGCATTATTTTTGGTGATGCAGATGACACCAAGTATGTTACAGTACATTCCCTGCCTCTCAAAGAATTTTGCCTATGTAAGGTCAATACAGGTATTAAACCAGCTGATACAACCCTTGCAAAACTTAATTAATGAGGCTATTGCTTACACATGAAAATTTATTATGTGCTCATCCTTATTTTATTGAGAGAGTTTCTTATCACTATATAGGATATAGTATGGTTTTTAAGTAATCACAGTACTATTGTTATAGATTCATAGCATAATTCTGTGACGATGTATCACATGGGAAATACATAAGAAGGTCCAGATTTTTTCTCTTAAAAATGATTCACTTGGGCTTGCCTCTGTCTATGGCAGACTAGCTTGTATCATACTTACCATTTCATGGAGAACATTGAAAAGGTGGGTAAAATACATAAAGCATTTGTTTGAAGGCTTTGGAGAGCTAACAAAGCAACAAAGATTTAAAGGATCAAGATCAAAGATAGAAAAGAAGTGCAGAAAAAAAAGTGCAGAGAAGTAAATTTGACATTTGGTTTCCTTTCCTCTTGAGGTATTTGTTAATTTGTAAGCACTGGTCCAGAAGCTGAGTGGTGTTTACAGCAGTCTTATGAGTCTGAAGGGACAAAAATTGGAATTCAAGGTCTGCAAAGAAGCAGAGCCTCTAGTTACACTCAGGGCTTTCAGTTGAAATCCCTGAAGGGCCATGCCTAGGAATAAGGGCAAACTTGAAATAAACTTGCTCTCACAAAACATGAAACACAACTTTGCCTCTGCTCAGTCTCAGATTGGATTAAGGTGATCTCTCTGTACGCCATCTGTCAGAAGCAAACAAAATTTTCTTTGGTGGAAAATAGAACCTCAAATGATTCTAGACCTTTTTATATGCAAATGTTCAACATTCAACAATAAATGACCAGGCACCTAACACATTAAGACCTTATGACCGAAAATCAAGAGGGAGAGAAAACCCCCTACAAACTGACAGTACAAACAAACCTACTGGAGGCTTAAATAATGGAACTGTCAGATACAGGTTTTAAAATGACTAATTAATAGGTTTAAGAAAATAGATGACAGCATGAAGAATTTAGTAAGAGAACTTTAAGCTATAGAAAAAGAGTTGAATGGACATAACTAGAAAATGTAACAACTGAAATTAGAATTTAGTAGATGGCTTTTAAAGGAGGTTAACATGGCTGAAGAGAAGATTAGTGAATTGGAAGATAGAACAATAGATATTATCAAGGCTACTTCATCCGAGGAGTTCGAGGCCGTAGTGAGCTATGATTGCTCTACTGCATTCCACCCCGGGTGACGGAATATGTACACATACTTTTTTTTTTTTGTTTAATCCTTAAACCTGTAGGCTGGGTATGGTGGCTCACACCTGTAACCCCAGCACTTTGGCAGGCCAAGGCAAGTGGATCGCCTGAGGTCAGGAGTTTGAAACCAGCCTGGCCAACGTGGTGAAACCCCATCTCTACAAAAAATACAAAAAAATTAGCTGGGCATGGTGGCGGGTGCCTGTAATCCCAGCTACTTGGGAGGCTGAGGCAGGAGAATCACTTGAACTCGGGAGGTAGAGGTTGCAGCAAGCTGAGACTGCGCCATTGCACTCCAACCTGGGCAACAAGAACAAAACTGTGTCTCAAAACAACAACAACAAAAAAAACCAAAACTAAAACAACAACAACAAAAAATGTTATTTGGTTCTTTTTCAAATCTACCTGTTTTTCTCCTCATATCCTATTGTTTTAATAATACTCCTTTTTTGCATCTCTTTAAATATGTATGTTTATTTAAAAGCCTCTTTCCAATGATCATGTCTATGATTCTTCCATCTATTATTGCATGTGTAATTTCTCATTGGGTTTCCTTGTATGTATTATAATTTTTCACTATGACTCATCTTCAACAGGAGTTATTTTCTGCAAAAGTACCAAATGTATCCTAGTTGTAAAAGTGATTAACTAAATCTCTGAGACAGCAAGGTTTTTTTTTTAAATGGATTTTATTCAGTGGTGTGTTGATAAATATTTAACAGCGGGCTACCTGGGGAGAAAGCCCTGGTTTGTAGTGTTTATCCATTTTCATGGTGGAAATATTTCATAGGGCTGATTTCAGGCTACTAACGTGATGTCACTAAACCTGTGGCATTGCAAAATGATGTACTATATCACTGTTATGTAGTATTTCCCCCATAGTGATACAGTAGACACAAATGACTTCAAAAACATAGGTAATATTTATTAATTAGGAAATGATGTTTTGAGTATTACTTTTGTTTGTACTATACTTAATTATAAGTTTATGTAATTTAATCTTTATAATGGCTGTGTTTCTACTGTCATAAGCAAGCTGGCTGTAGCATTCCACTGGAATTGCAGGAACAAATTCTTCCACTTCAAGATGTTCAAGATTGTAGATTGAGGTGACAGACTGAGGTGTAGATTGGGGTTCAAGATGGCAAATTGAGCTGACACGGGAGGCCTTTCTTCTACTTCTCACATATAGACATGCTAAATTAAGTTTTTTTATTTGTTTTATTTTTTACTGTCCCAGTTTTCCCATAGAAAGATTAATTTTTTTTTAAAATAATGTAGCTGGGCTAAAAAAACAAGGAAGTTTTAATTTACAAGTCCCACAAATGAAAAAGGAATCAGAGTAGTGCATGAACATTGAAAGTATATATTGTGTAATAGTAACCAGACCTGATTTGTACCTTATGAAGATTTTATGCCTCTAAGGGGTTAGGAGTTGAGGCCACGGGCTTCACATTTTTCACAGAACTAGAGCTCAGCTCTTGGCATAATGGTGAGAACCAGGAAAGGGCACCTCAGCTACCCATCAGACTGAGGATGCGGCTTGGAAGCATGTGGGCTCTGAATGGAAGCAGTCAACTCCAAGAAATTGGGAGTCCTTCCCCTATGCTGTGCTCAAATGAGGTCCCTGCATTCTTACTCCAGTTGGAACCATGAAAGACCTTAACTGAGAAACAAGTGAATCGGTGAACCCTGTTAGGTCTTTGCAGAGATGAGAAAATCACCACAGGAAGACACTTTTACAACTAGGATACATTTGGTACTTCTGCAGAAGATAACTCCTGTTGAAGATGAGTTATAGTGAAAAATTATAATACATACAAGGAAATCTAATGAGAAATTACACATGCAATAATAGATGGAAGAATCATAGACATGATCATTGGAAAGAGGCTTTAAAATAAACATACATATTTAAAGAGATGCAAAAAGGGAATATTATTAAGACAATAGGATATGAGGAGAAAAACAGGTAAATTTGAAAAAGAACCAAATAATATTTTCTAGAAACAAAAATTACTATCCATGAAATAAAAACTCAACAGATATTTCACGTTTGAAATAGAAACTCAAATGTGACCCAGTTGACGTTTTCACAAAATATGTCAAATACAGCTGAAGAGAGAATTAGTGAATTGGAGATAGGCCTGAGAAAATCCCCAGGATATAGTACTTTGATTAGATTGTGTTATGTCTGATTAACTTCGGTAGCAGGTTTAAACTTTACTCAAAAATTTAAAAACATAATTATAGCCTGATATTTGATGACTTAGGGAAATGATGCATCTCTTAATATGTTATGAAGGTGATACTTTGGATAATTGGATATTATTGGACTTTATAAACATTAATAGAACAGCACATAGAACAGAGTCTGGCACATTATAGATACTCAATATTTGTTGAATGAGTGGAATGAATGAATGAAATGTAAGAATAAAATCATAGCTACAACGTGTTTCAGAATTGGGCAGAGGCTGCTTGGATTCACATACCTGATACTAAGCTCCTATTTTTCATTTTAATTTATGGATATTTATTTTAGAGGCAAACCCAATAATCTAGCAAAATATCACTATTCATATGTTTTGCCTAAGAAATATTGGCTTCTGAATAACTATAGATGCACATGTATAAATGAAGTAGTTTTTAGATATATTATCTCTCTCTATATATAATTACAGATCTATATATCAAATTATATCTCTAGCTAAATTAGTTTTTATTTTCCTCCATGGTTCTGGGTGAATTGAACAAAGGTTGTATTGTGCTAAGTTTACATTCAAAGGCAGCTTGCACATTTTAGACTTGTCAGTATTAAGCATGTGGTGAGGTTTTAAATTGTAGATCTATTTATAAGAGATTTATAGCAGTTACTATAAAGGATATTATTAGAAAGCAGTTAGGAGCTATTAATAAATGAATTTTACTTATTTTGCTTAAAACAAAAAATGAACACAACCCAAATGACAGTTTTAGTTAGTAATTTAAAATTATTCTTAAATTCTAACTTTTTTTATCATTGATTTCATAAGTGTTGTAGTAGGTGAACTTTGTTGGTGATAAACTGGTGATTCGAGTCTCTGCACTTGCTCTTTTCCCTGAGCAGGTGCGGGCATTCTATGTGAACGTGCTGAATGAGGAACAGAGGAAACATCTGTGTGAGAACATTGCAGGCCACCTGAAAGATGCACAAATTTTCATCCAAAAGAAAGCGGTGAGTCTTTGTAAGCTGAAGGGTGCCCTCTGCTGGCATGGGAAGACAGTGCAGCTGTGTGGGAGAACCCTAAAAAGAAAGTGCCATTTCTATTGTACTTGACCTAGGAGGACTTAAAAAAAAAAAAAAAAAAAAAAAATACTAGTAATACCCAACCAACTTCTGATTATTTTCTTTCCGTGTTTTATCTGGTCTGGCATATCCATTGGTCCTTTGCTGTTTGTCCAATGTGTACTAATTTAGTTGTGTTCAGAGTGAATTTTATCCTGTGCTGTTTAATTCGGCTGCAGCCAAGTTCTGTGCAAGATAGTAAATGTCCAATATCAAAATTTGAGTCCTGCTGCAATTCTACTTAAACTTTGGATGATAATAAATATATCAGCTGGTGTGATGGCGTGTACCTGTAGTCCTAACTACTTGAGAGCTTGAGGTGGGAGGATCGCTTGAGCCCAGGAGTACAGGGCCAGCCTGGACAACACGGGGAGACCCTGTCTCTAAAATCAGTCAATCAGTCAATCAGTCAATCTGTCTGTCTGTCTTTCTTTTTTGCATTTTTATGGTTTGAAACCTGCCTAAAGGCTTAATGTCATGATACCTCGATCCTCCTTCAGATGCAAACTAGAAATTTGCATGATTTCTGGAATAAGAACTGCAGTGCTTCCAAAAGGCAGGCTGGACTTTCGTGCTAAGGTGCTGGGGTATTTCTGATGGTCGCTCATCGAGCTGCATGAAGCCCTCTCACTTCTGGTTTCCTGGCCTGTCCCAGAGCTAAGCTTTTTGCAAATCTAGAAATCCCCCTTTTTCCTTGGCCCCTAGTTGCTTCTTCTCTGTTCCTAGGGGCAGCTGGGCTAGCAGCTGTCTGGGCTGTGTCCAAGGGCCTGGGTTCAAGTATCAGCAGAGAGCCTGACGGGCTCTCTGTGCAGTAGGCAGGGTGGGATTTATCTTCTTTTACTGGAGAGAATGGATAAGACAGCTTGCAAGTAGCAGAACTGAGCTGGAACCCTTGGCATTCTGCTTTCACATATGCTGAAACTGTAAGGCTTTTATGGGTTCCCAGTGCCATGCCTCCTCTTGCTGTCTGCTGGGGAATTCCTGCCTGAAGTATGTGGAGTGGCGCTGCCATGTACCAGTGTTCTTGTATCCTTCACATTAACTTTAGGCTGTGTCTGGGCCCGTTTCTCAATATAAATCGCTGTAACTTGTTAAGCGCTTACTCTGAGGTCAGCTGTTTCCATGCAGTAAATGCAGCTCACCTCTCGGCATTTTTCTCACAGCATCCTGTGAGGTAGGTTGTGTGGGTTTTTTGTTTTTTGTTTTTTTAAAGATGAAGTCTTGTTCTGTCACCCAGGCTGGAGTGCAGTGGCATGATCTCGGCTCACTGCAACCTCTGCCTCCTGGGTTCAAGAGATTTTCCTGCCTCAGCCTCCCCAGTAGCTTCGACTACAGGCATGCCCCACCGTGCCCGACTAATTTTTGTGTTTTTAGTAGAGATGGGGTTTTGCCATGTTAGCCAGACTGGTCTTGAACTCCTGACCTCAGGTGATCCGCCCACCTCGGCCTCCCAAAGTGCTGGGATTACAGGTGTGAGCCACTGCGCCTGGCCTAGGTTGTATGCGCATTTTTCCCCAACAATAAGCAATTCTCTAATTCTTTGATAGCAACTGTGTGTCCTATAACTCAATTCAATTCTAACAGTAACTCCTGGAGCTAGAGTCAGAACCCAGAGATTTAGGGGTCAGTTGCCACTTTAGATGACAAATGAGGTACCCTGGCTATACATACTTCTGCAGATTCTGACTGCAAATTAGGGGTTCGCACGCACTTTCCTCAGGTTTGATAATTTGCTGGAAAGACTCATAAAACTCGGGAAAATGATTTACTTATGATTACCGATTTATTATAAAGAATATAGCCAAATGGAAGGGGGCACGGGGGAAGGCCTCAGAGCTTCTCTGCCTCCCTGGGTGGACCGCCCTTCCAGCTCCTGGAGTGTGCACCAATCCAGACGCTCGCTGACCTTGCCAGTTGCAGGTTTTTCTGGAGGTTTTATGACATAGGCATGATTGATGAAATTATTGGCTTTGGGTGATTGAACACAATCTCCAGCCCCTCTCGCCTCCCTGGAGGTTTGGGGGTGGGGCTGGAAGTTCTAACCTTCAGATCGCATGCTTGTTCTTCCTGGTGCCAGCCTCCATCAGGAAGCTATCTAGGCCCCCATGGATCATCTTAGTAGTATATAAAAGACAGTAAATTCAAAGGGTTTTAGATCTGTGTCGGGAATGGGGGACAAAGACCAAATAGTATTTTTTAAATCATACTGGTTAGGTGTCATTTTCTTGCGCATTTCGGCAGAGGGACATAAGCTCAGATAAGTTAAGTGACCTGTCCGAGGTTGCTCAGCCAGTATATGTCAGAGCGTTCACCGGACCTGCGTCTTAACTCTGAGGCTGGCATTGTTAAACACCTGTAGTACTGCCTCCTGCTGAAACATCTTTCCTCCCCTGTAGAGTAAACACTGGGAAACCACAGTCACTGGGGAGTGATATAGTAGGGAGTTAGAGTAATGCTTGCATTTATTTTCTTTTGGCCTTAGGTCAAGAACTTCACTGAGGTCCACCCTGAATACGGGTCCCGCATCCAGACTCTTCTGGACAAGTACAATGCTGAGAAGCCTAAGGTAAGCTGGGAGCAGCCTGGCCACGCAGAGGCCGTGTGTGCTAGGTTGGAGTAGGCGCGGCTTAGTTACCACTCAGCATTACAGTCTGCAGGGGCCATTACCTGCCACTGTTAGATTTCTTAAGCAGCTGTGCAGAAATTCATTTGAGAGATGAAAGAAGTCACCAGCAAAACACATACTCTTCATTTTAGCCCTGGGCAATTTAAGACAGTTAAAGTGAATGAATTCTGAATTATTATTTTCATTTGCATACATATTAAAACTAAGTAAATATCACGTTGCTTCATATGACGTGATTAACCTGCCCATCTTGTTCTCTTAAAACAGAATGCGATTCACACCTTTGTGCAGTCTGAGTCTCACTTGGCTGCAAGGGAGAAGGCAAATCTGTGAGGCCGGGGCCCTGCGCCTGTGCAGCGAAGCTTAGCGTTCACCTGTGTAACCCGCTCATCACTGGATGAAGATTCTCCGGTGCTAGATGCGCAAATGCAAGCTAGTGGCTTCAAAATAGAGAATCCCGCTTTCCATAGCAGATCGTGTAACAATTTTAATGCTCTTTCCCCAGGGGAAAATGAAGGTTAGGATTTAACAGTCATTTAAAAAAATTTTTGTTTTGATAGTTGGTTGGATTATTCATTTAAAATGATTAGAAGGAAAGTTTCTAGCTAGAAATATGATTTTATTTGATAAAATTTTTTGAAATTATGTATGTTTACATATCACCTCATGGCCTATTATATTAAAATATGGCTATAATTATATAAAAAGGAAAGATAAAGATGATCCACTCAGAAGTTTTTATTTTTCTAAGGTTCTCATAGGAAAAGCACATTTAATACACCAGTGTTGTCAGAAAATAACTTGAGCACCATCATGGTTTAATGTTTATTCCTGATTATAATTGATCAAATTCATTTTTTTCACTTGAAATTACATTAATGTTAATTTGCACTGATTTCACAACAGATCAATTTGTAATTGCTTACATTTTTACAATAAATAATCCGTATATAAGAATAGAGATGGTATTTGATTTCTTTCGACTCCATGTATAACTGTAAACTGCCACCAGACTCTTAATTTGAACATCATCATTTTCAGATATTTACCCTTAAAAATGGAAATGCCAGTATCTCGAGGACACCATGTTATTTGTTTAAATCTATAGCCTTTGGACAGCCTTCTGAGCCACTGATAAAATAGCAAATGCCCTAACTTTGAAAATTACTTAAATCTCTTGTCCATTCGCTCACTTACCTATGATTGAGTTTTTAAAATATGGGCTCAGAACCACTAGTTACTTTCCTCTTCCTTCTTTTTAAAACCCATATTTGCCTATCATGGTTGAAAATCACATGGAAGACTTTAAAGATGAGTTCTGAATACTAAGTGAAAATTTGTTTTCCTTGAAAATCTTTATTCCATTCATATTCAAAACCAGTTTGTGCCGGGTGTGGTGGCTCATGCCTGTAATCCCAGCACTTTGGGAAGCCAAGACAGAAGGATCACTTGAACTCAGGAGTTTGAGACCAGCCTGGGCAACATGGCAAAGCCCTGTCTGTACAAAAAATAGAAAAATTAGCCGAGTGTGGTAGCTCATGCCTGTAGTCCCAGCTACTAGGGAGGCTGAGGCAGGAGGATCTCTTGAGCCCAGGAGGTTGAGCCTGCAGTGAGCCATGATTGCACCACTGCACTCCAGCCTGGGCAACAGAGTGAGACCTTGTCTCAAAACAACAACAAGAACAACAACTAAAAACAAAACAAAAAACCAAACCAGTTTGTACTTTCAGGAGTTCCTAAGTTACGGGCTTTAGGAAACCATTAGACCACTAACAGACAGATACAAACTCATTCTTGGTCTTTTAGCTCAAATTTCTTTACTCCTCTGTCAAACCCTCCTGCCTGAATTCCCCCTATATTTGAGTATGCTTTGAGACTGTTATATTTGTAGACATAGAAAAATAAATTTATTGGGTTGGGTGCAGCAGCTCATGCCTGTAAACCCAGCACTTTGGGAGGCCAAGGCAGGTGGATCACCTGAGGTCAGGAGTTTGAGATCAGCCTGGCCGACGTGGTGAAACCCCATTTCTACTAAAAATACAAAAATTAGCTGCGTGTGGTGGCGTGCACCTGTAATCCCAGCTACTCGTGAGGCTGAGGCGGGAGAATCGCTTGGACCCGGGAGGCGGTGGTTGCAGTGAGCCGAGATTGCGCCACTGCGCTTTTTATTTGGAAAGGTGAGAACTTCTGGAGATGGTTGGTGGTGATGGTTGCACAACAGTGTGAATGTATTTAATGCTACTGAACTGTACACCTACAAATGGCTAAATGGTAAGTTTTGTGTATATTTTACCACACAAAAAATATCTAGTGGTCCATTCTTAGTCCTTGTCTTACATGGCCTCTCAGCAGTGTTTGACACAGTTGGTCATTCACACTGCCTTCTTCATTATTTATTTATTTTAGAGATGGCGTATCATTATGTTGCCCAGGCTGGCCTCAGCCTCCCGAGTAACTCGGACTACAGGCACACGTCACCATGCCCATGCTCCTTCTCCTCCTCCCTTTCTCCTCCTCCTCCTCATTCTTCTTCCTCCTCATCCTCTCTCTTCTTCTTGTCCTTCTTGCCCTCATCCTCCTCCTTTTTTTCTTTTCTTTCTTCTTCCTTTTTTCTTCTCTTTTTTAAAATAAGAGCTTTATTGAGATATAATTCACATACCATAAAAACCACCCATTTAAAGTGTACGAGTAAATTTTTTTGTATATTCACAGAATTGTGCAGCTAGCACCACAATCAATTTTAGAGCATTTTCATCACCCCAATTAGCAGCCACTCTACATTTCTTTCTTAACCTTGCCCCCAGCCCTCGGCCATCATGAATCTAAGATTTGCCTGCTCTGCACGTTTCACTTAAATGGAATCATACAGTATGTGGTCTTTTGTGACTGGCTTCTTTCACTTAGCATAATATTTTCAAGATTCTTACACATTGTAGCATCTATGAGTGCTTCATTTTTTAAATTGCCAAATAATATTCCACTGTATGAATTTACTATGTTTTATTTATCCATTTATCATTTGATGGACATTTGGGCTGTTTCTACTTTTTGGCTATTATGAATAGTGCTGGTATGAACATTTATGTACATATTTTTGTGTGGACATAACATTTTCATTTCTTGCATCCTCATCTTAAAAGGTGTTTTTCGGGCCGGCTGTGGTGGCTTCTACCTGTAATCCCAGCACTTTGGGAGGCTGAGGCAGGTGGATCATGAGGTCAGGAGTTCGAGAGCAGCCTGGCCACTATGGTGAAACCCCATCTGTAATAAAAATACAAAAAAAATTAGCTGGGCATGGTGGCGGGTGCCTGTAATCCCAGCCACTTGGAGGCTGAGGCAGGAAAATTGCTTGAACCCAGGAGGCGGAGGTTGCAGTGAGCTGAGATTGCGCCACTGCACTCCAGCCTGGGTGACACAGCGAGACTCCGTCTCAAAAAAAAAGGGTGTTTTTCACCTATACTCTGCCACACCACTATCTAAAAATGTAAATATTAGACTCCTGATATTTAAAAATCTGTTCTTTTGTTGTGTCAAGCACCCTTGACATAAGTAACTCCATCTTAGAAAGATACTCCATCTTATATTTCACAGGGCACTTTGCCAACAGGGACAAGATGTTTGCTTAATAAATAAAGACTGCATCCAACCAGATGAGGACATCAACAAGCACACTTTTCCACTATCAGTCCTCACCAGAGGACTGTGGCTATAAAAAGAAACAGGACTTGTGCAGCTCTAAGTGGCCATCTTAACTAACACCATCTTGCTGTTAATCGTGATAATCACCTGGCATCTGCCACTGAAGGCTCTTGGACTGCCTGGCCCAGTCCAGGAGATTCTTTTTGCCTTAGTCGCTCTCCCTGAACTGATTCATTAACCCTTTTTCCCTATCCTTCTTCTTTCTATGTTAAATGTTACTTTGTTGTGGAATGTTTATAACATTTACATTTTAAGTATACTATTATGTATGGTCTGCCGTATTGACTGACTTGTGGAGTGGCTTGAGCCTGTGTGCCTGCAGCTCTGACTACTGAGTGAATGGGAAGCACTGAGGCAAACTGCCTCCTTGAGAACTCCATGACGCTCCTGGCTTTTGTGATTGAGATTATTTTAATGAAAGTCAGACATTGTGGAAAGACACAAATGTGCATGGACCTGGTCATCTCTGACCTCATGTTGCTTGTGAGACTTGTTCTTCTAAAGGGAGGACTCGGTCTGGGCTTTTAGAAACACTGTGAAGGATCGCCTAGTTTGTTTCATATTAAATTGTCAGAATTTTGGTTTAAAAACACATTAATTCGACCAGGCATGGTGGTTCATGCCTGTATGCCCAGCACTTTGGGAGGCTGAGGTGGGGAGATCATTTGAAGTCAGGGGTTTGAGACCAGCATGACAAACATGTTGAAACCCCATCTTTAGTAAAAATGCAAAAAATTAGCTAGACGTGGTGGTGCACACCTGTAGTCCCAGCTACTCGGGAGACTGAGGTAGGAGAATTGCTTGAACTTGGGAGGCGGAGGTTGCAGCGAGCCAAGAGTGTGCCACTGCACGCCAGCCTGGGCAACAGAGTGAGACTCAATCACGAAAAACAAAAACAAAACCAATCACATTAATTTTTTCTTTCCTGGATAAAGGGCATCACTCTGATTTGTGATCTGTGCTAAAGAAGTGTTTTAAGAACTTCTTAGCGCTCACTTTTCTGGGAGAAAGCCACAAGCAAGCTACTTGGGCCACTTCTTTGCCTGTTAGTTGATGGCATTACCAAAGCGCAAAGGGCCAGATTCTACTTTAAACTCTCTGGTAAGTCAAGCTGAAGGCCTTAACTTTTTTTTTTTTTTTTTTTTTTTTTTTTTTAAATCAGCTCTTTTAAAGATGTGAAGGGTTAGTTAGTGGAAGTCAACTAAAAAAGTTCTGTACAATTTTTTTTTTTTTTTTTTTTTTGAGGTGGATTCTCACTTTCCTGCCCAGGTTGGAGTGCAGTGGCACGATCTTGGCTCACTGCAACCTCCGCCTCTGTAATCGCTTGAATCGAGTTCAAGTGATTCTTGTTTCTCAGGCCCCGAGTAGCTGGGATTACAGATACACCCCACCATGTCCAGCTAATTTTTGTATTTTTAGTAGTGACAGACTTTCACCATGTTGGCCAGGCTGACCTCGAATTCCTGACCTCAAGTGATCTGCCCGCCTTGGCCTTTCAAAGTACTGGGATTACAGGTGTGAGCCACTGCACCTGGCCAGCTCTGTATAATTTTGAACCTCTGAAAAAGGTAAACAATCACATATTAATATATGGAAAGTTTGCTATGGAAAGCTCTATTGCAGATCCTTTTAACAAAGGAAGTACTTATTCCCTCATTTGACTATTTGATAAGCGAATTTTGCATTATTTATTGCTTTAATTTTTTTTTTGTTTTGCTTTGGTATTGTGTGCTCAAAGTGTAGCAGTGTGTTTATTAATTTATTTGAGACAGCATCTCACTCTGTCACCCAGACTTGAGTGCAGTGGCGCAATCACAGCTTACTGCAGCCTCAACCTCCTGGGCTCAAGCTATCCTCCCGCCTCAGCCTCCCTACTAGCTGGGACTATACGTGCACACCCCATGCCCAGCCAATTTTTGTAATTTTAGTAGATATGGGGTTTCGTCATGTTGGCCAGGCTGGTCTCGAACTCTTAAGCTCAAGTGATCCGCCTGTCTTTGCCTCCCAAAGTTCTGGGATTACAGGTGTGTGCCACAGTGCTAGGCTAAGTGTAGCATTTTAGACAGTCCCTTGTATTTTCTGTCCTTCAATGAATTGTATTATGGAGCTATATGTTTAAGTAAAACTCTTACTTTAAAGAGTGTGGTGAAGTGGACAGTGATCCCCCAAAAGATATATCCATGTTCTAATCCCTGGAACCTGTGAGTGTGACTCATTTGGAAAAAGGATTTTTGCAATGTCATAAGTTACAGATCAAGAGGAGGCTGGGTGTGGTGGCTCATGCTTGTAATCCCAGCACTTTGGAAGGCCTGGGCAGGTGAATCACTTGAGGTCAGGAGTTCGAGATCTGCCTGGCCAACATGGTGAAACCCCATCTCTACTAAAAAATACAAAAAATTAGCTGGGCATGGTGGTGTGTGCCTGGAGCTCCAGGTAGTTGGGAGGCTGAGGCAGGAGAATCGCTTGAACCCGGGAGGCAGAGGATGCAGTGAGCCAAGATTGCACCACTGCACTCCAGCCTGGGTGACAAGAGCGAAACTTTGTCTCAAAAAAAAAATCAAGAGGAAGTTATCCTGATTACTTAGGTGAGGCCTAAATCAAATAATAAGTGTCCTTCTAAGAGACCAAAGGGTAGAAGGAGCAGGTTATGTGAAGACCGAGGCAGAGATTGGAGTTTTGCAGCCACAAGTCACAAAATGGCGTGGAGTCACCAGAAGCAGGAAGAAGAAGGGGAAGGATTCTTTTTTCTTCTTTTTTTCTTTTCTTTTTCTTTTTGGAAGGATTCTTTCTTAGAGCCTATGGCTTCCTTGATTTCAGACTTGTAGTCTCCAGAACGGAGAGAGAAGACATTTCTGTTGTTTTAAGCCACCGATTTTGGTCATTTTTCACAGGCAGCTCTAGAAAGCTAATCCAAAGAGGATGCTAGTTTAATGGTTTCCTAAAATGAAAATTTCTTGAGGAGCAAGGATGAATGTTTTTGTTCTCTGAACTGCTTGGTGTCCGGGGGTGGGAGGGAAAGCATCCACATCTCCTAGCCAGTGTGTTTCTCTGCAGTCCTGCCCACTTCTGCCTGTTTGCCCCACCCCAGTCCCCGCCATGCCTCTGAGCTGCTTGGCTCTGCTTTATTGTCACTGCCAAGCTCTTGCCTGAAAACTCCCCATTCCCCCCCCGTTAGCTGATTTCTCTTCTCCTGGACAGTCTTTCCTTTCATCCTGACTGGTCCATTAACATGGTACTTACCTCTTCAGATGGCCAGGACATGGGTCCCACATTCAAAATGTAAAGGCATTCTGGATGCTTTAACAACAACCATCAGTAGTGCAAGAACAAAGTTGAATGACAGTTGACAACCTGTATGTCCAGAAGGCAGTAGAAAGTGACCAAATCCTCTGTGCGAAGGTGCAACTTCAATTTAGCTCCAGGAAATTAACACCGCAAGAGACTGAGAAACTAGTGTTGCCAGATATGATTTTAAAAGAGAAGCTAGAAATCTGGATTTTTAGGTGAATCTTTCGATTTCTAAATAAGGCAATGAAGTCACAGTAAGAAATAAAAGAAAAGCTCAAAAAAACAGACAATGCTATGTGCACCAAACAAAAACGCATCTGTAGGCTATGTGCGCCAATGAACTCCATTTTGTGATGGGAACCTCTGTCTTACGATATTAAAGGTGGAGGGTAAGATTACCCCATATATTTCTTGCATCTTTTTGGGCTTTTAAAAAATCTCCAGCCTGCTGGGTGTGGTGTGGATGTAGCAAAGGTTCATAGTAATCCAGGTACTTGGGAGGTTGAGATGGGAGGATCACCTGAGCCCAGGAGTTCAAGGCCAGCTTGGGCAACAAGCAAAAACCCATCTCCAAAAATAAAAGATAAATCTCCAACCACAACTGCTAGGAAATGGAAGAGTCACCAAAGGTTGTACAGGTTGTCAGTGTTTTGCTGAGCCTACCATGCTGAATTGAACGATACATAGACAGTTGAACACGTTAAATACTTTATTCACATTGTTTACAAACTATATCCACCTGGAAAACACATGAATCCAAAAACAGATTATTTTACAGTAATTCACATTTTTTAAAACAGGTTACTTTGAAGTTCAACTTTAAGTACGGAGGTCTTCAGCCTGTACAGCGGTTCAGTGCCTCACCAATTGATTCCTGCTCTGGTGAAATAGAAGTCCTAGGGGCAGTCCACCTAGCTGTAAGGCACTAATAACTTACATTCCAGTGATTGATGAGAAAATGTCAGTGCAGACTTTAACCCATGAACATTTATTGGTGTAAATTCACTGTCACTATTTTTGTCAAGGGAGTATGTGTTTCAGCATTTGAATACACATCAGGTAGGAAGACAAAACAAAGACTCGCAATTTAATTGACCGTTACAGAGTTGTTAGGACATTTCCGGTTTTATAAATGTTTAACATCTGGACCAGAGATAGAATCAATGAATTATGATTTTATTGTGTTGACAGCTTGAATCATAGAAACAGCAGTGATTTGGTAATTGATGCCAGTGTCTGTTGACTAACTCTGCATATCAGATGTCAGCCATCAGTTAGAAGGGGTAATAAACTCAGCAACAATTAATAATGTGGTTAATGTTAAGTGTTTAAGTCCAGAAAGATGTCTGTGGAAGTTTTGCTGAGTGGTCAAAAAGATGCTCTGGTTAAGAAACTTACTATGAACTTATGCTAAATCCAATTATGTCCCAGTTCGATGGCTCAGCTCTTTCACTAATTAAGATACTTTTCTGCCCAGGTGCCGTGGCTCACACGTGTAATCACAGTACTTTGGGAGGCCGAGGTGGGAGGATCGCTTGAGCCTAGGAGTTCAAGACCAGCCCTGGGCAACATAGCGAGAACCCGTCTCAAAAAAAAAAAAAAAAAAAAAAGGATACTTTTCTATGGATTTTTGACTTTAATAATTTAAAATCTGAAGTATGTATGTCTTATATCTCACCGTCTCCTACCATAACCTGCAAACTAATCATGCTTTCCCCCACCTTTGGTGAGCTGCCACAGTTATTTGAACACTTTTGAACCTTTGGGATGGGAGTATCGGATGTGTCTCTAATGGCAGAATTGAATAGTTTTTCTCTGATCAGCACCAATGGCATGGGCTGTTGTCATTCCACAACTCTAGGAAAACAACGTTTGATCAAGGCACCACAAAAGATCATCCCCTCATCCCCTTACGGAGAAGAAAGGATTTCTTAAGAGTCGCTGCTGTCACCCCCCATAGACAACAACTGTGAATCCAAATGTAAGCTGAGATGTGGAGAAATTTTATCAGCATGTTTGCAGGTTAAAAAGAAGAGAGAGAGAAGAAAATGAAGCCTTTCCAATGTCTATTGCAATCTGATTGTTTTAAAAGACAGAAATCCATAAAATGAGCTTGATGCCTGGAGCAGATCATAGCTTATCTTCTTGCCACCCGTGTGCATTTTTTCCAAATTTGTACACTAACCTTCGGTCGACCCGCTCCAGAATTCCTGTTTTGTAGTAGTATCTGAAAAAGCAAGCAGAAGAGAAGTTCTGGGAGAGCTTGCACCCTAGGAAAACAACAGAACACAAACACTGCCTCCTCATTCCTCTCAGGTGACAAGGCTGGTCTTTGGTTACCCTGGTATTTTCACGCCCTGTTATCAACTTACACTTAAACCTTTAACAGACATCTTGAAGACTGAAACTCACCATTCTCAGTTCAAAACGTGTGTTTTTTTTGTGTGTGTGTGGGTGTGCGAGATGGCCTGGATTCAGAGTGATCCCTGGGGAATACTGCCAAGAATGCTAAGGACGGCGTGTCAAGTTACAAACCATAATCCTACCTGTAACTAACAACCAAAGTTTTGTCTCATGACCTTTCCATTATCAAGTAAAAAACCTGTGAAACAGTGTAATTTTCTACAGCCAGCGATTTTATATAACTCTTCTTGAAGGCTCATGGTATTTTATGCTATTAACTTACCTCAGGGCTCTGCTCAACTTTTCGTATGTCATTCTGTCATTTTTCTTCCTTTGTCCCCACATCTTTGCCAGGGCTTCTGATTTAACCACCCGAAAAATTCCTTGTTCCCTATCTTCCCATTCCAGAATGCCACAGTTTTCTTCAGGAGATAGAAGCAGGTCTCGTACAAATTCCCATAGATGAGAACTTTGGAGGCCTTTGAAAAGGGGAAAACATTAGCTATTTACAATTTTTTAAAAATTTATTATTATTATTTTTTTGAGACAGAGTCTCACTCTGTCACCCAAGCTGGAAAGCAATGGCGTGATCTCGGCTCACTGCAACCTCTACCTCCTGGCCTCCTGGGTTCAAGTGATTCTCCTGCTTCAGCCTCCCAAGTAGCTGGAATTACAGGCACCTACCATCACGTCTGGCTAATTTTTTGTATTTTTAGTAGAGATGGGGTTTCGCTATGTTGACCAGGCTGGCCTCGAACTCCTGACCTCAGGGGATGTACCCGCCTCAGCCTCCCAAAGTGCTGGGATTACAGGCGTGAGCCACCGTGCCCAGCTTGTTTTTTTAATTTTAAGAGAAGAGATGTACAATTTCTCACTAGCTCATGAGAATTGCTGCTTTGTGGGAATATTTCCCATTGTTATGACTGATTGCTTTACCTGGAAACTTACTGAGCTGTGACATGTCTGTGTCTCCCATCGAAGCAACTGTGAAACACACATTCAGAGACACCCAATTTACATTGACTGGCAACACTATGACTCAGATGTTCTATGGAACTACAGTTTAATTTTTGTGGAATGAATGAAATGACCATCAGATGATCTTTTCATTCGTTTTTCTGACAGGCAGCATGGTTGTACTGATTCCATAGCCACAACTGTCTGGGTGGACAGATCCTGAAATTTCATTTTTCATGAGAGGCTGGTTTTTCTCTTATTCTATGATTGGTGGTTAAGACCAGCTCTGGAGTCCCACTGCCTGGGTCTGGGTCCTGAATTCACCTTTTCGTACCTTTATAACCATAAACTCTTAGAGTTACTTTATCTATAAAATGGGATAATAAGAGTACCTGTCTCCTAGGATAGGTTAGAGGATTTAATGATTTAATACATACCAAGTGGTTAGAATCACATCCAGCATATAGCAATTGTTTTCTTCACACACGTTTGTGAAAGTACAATCTTGACACTGCTCTGGGCAGATCCCTTAGTGCTGGGGAAGCTAATAGGATTGCCAATTCCCAGTGTTTTCTTTGTTATCCTCCTCTGAGAAGAAGCCACAGTGGACCCAGGATTGGACCTGGCTCCAGATGGTGGAGCCAGAACTTGAACCCAGAGAGTTTGCATTCCAAAGCTAATGTTTACAACTATGATCATGTCTTTCATAGTAGGTGTTCAATAGACATTTACTGGATAATTATTAGCTATGATTTGTTTGCCATTTGCTATTGTCAGATGCTCAATCTCACCCACTCTTATGAGAAGAAATCAGTCTGACTTCGATAATACATATAAAAGCAATCATTGATTTCTTTACTACCTTCCTTGGGGAGTAACTGGTCCAACTCAAATGTTTAGTTTCAAAGCTTATTAAAGTAGATGACTTTGTCTTAGGAATGGTTTTAAGAAATTAGAAATGAAAACCGGCATCCTTCACTTACTTGTTCTACTATGACTGTGACCGTCTTGACTTTTGATGCCACTTGTTTTCAAGCAGTTGGAATCAGCATCTGAAATAGAATAATTTATAGCAGTGGAAAGGGATACAGAGGCCATATTCAGACCTCAAGTCATACCCAAATGAGCAAACACTAATTGAATGCCTTTGTAGTAGAAGACACTACATTAGGCACTTTGGGGGGATTAGTAGGTGGCAGATGTCAAGATGCTTTAAGATGTGGCTTTGAGGAGCACTTGTATTCAATCTCACCCACCCTGATGAGAATAAATAAATCTGATTTTGATCGAGGCCCATGCAGGCCCTTCCTAGGAGACCATGGTAAGGACTTGGGAATTTATATCAAAGTGTAGAGCAAAGATCCTCAATTTAAGAAGATCTCTCTTGCTCCCGTGTGGAGAACAGACTGGAAGAGACACAAGTAGAAGCAAAGAGACTAGAGCTCATGAAGGGTAGAAAGCAAAACGTTAACTCCGTGCTGACTTAAATGATAACTCAGGTTGTCAGTCACAACCTGAGACACCTGGACAAGCATTGTCCCAGAGTAGTATATGAGTTTTTAAAATGGTGGCACCAGATCTGCCCCTCCAGCTCACACTCAGTCTCCACCGCTTCTCTTAGTCCCCTGCTTGCTTTGCCCCAGCCACCCTGGCTTCAGGCTCTCCGGAAATGTGCAGGCACATTCCATATCAGTGGCTTCGCAGTCGCTCTTCCACTTGTCCAGCACGCTCTTCCCTTGGATGCTTGTGCACGCCCTCATCTCAATCCTGGTTCAAAATCACCTTCCAGTGAGGCCTCCTCTGACCATCAAGTTGGGTCTGCACATTCTCCCCACTGCTCCGCATTTTACATGGAATATTCAAGCATATTCTATGGTGTATTTATTCATGAAGCTCACGGTCTGTGTACATGAGGGGGCAGGGATTTGTGTTTCCAGACGTAACCGTGCAGTATCTAGCACACTGCTGGGCATATAGTAGGTGCTCAGTATCACTGAGCAGCCACTGTGCTAGTCTATAGTAACTGTACTGCACCATATTATACTGAGTATACTGTTCTATACCACATCATACTGTATTATACTAACTATACTGTTCTATATCACACTATACTGTACTATACTAACTATACTGTTCTATACCACACTATACTGTACTATACTAACTATACTGTACTATATACCACATCATACTGTACTATACTAACTATACTGTTCTATACCACACCATACTGTACTATACTAACTATACTGTACTATATACCACACCATACTGTACTATACTAACTATACTGTTCTATGCCACACCATACTGTACTATACTAACTATACTGTTCTATGCCACACCATACTGTACTATACTAACTATACTGTTCTATGCCACACCATACTGTGCTAACTATACTGTACCATACTATAGCAACTATACTGTACTGTACCACACTATATTAACTATGCTATACTGTACTATGCTATACTACACTAACTACATTATACTGTACTATACCAGACCAGCTATACTGACTATACTGTGGTATACCATGCCAACTTACTATATCATACTGTACTGTACTGTACTGCACTATACGAACTATACTATTACTGTACTGTACTAACTACACTATCCTATACTGTACTATACCAACTGTACTGTACTGTACCAACTATACTATATTGCATGACACTATATTATATTTACTACACCACAGTATACTGTACTATACTGTACTATACTATACTAACTGTACTGTACTAACTATACTATATTATATTATACTGTAGTATAATATACTAACTATACTGTACTATGCTATACTATACTGTTCTGTATTATATTAACTATACTGTACTGTACCAAGTGTACTATATTGTATTATACTGCAGCATACTATACTAATCATACCATACTGTACTGTACTAACGATACTATGCTGTACTATACTAACTATACTGCACCATATATTACATTCGACTGTACATACTGTACTACACTGTACTGTACTGACTACATTATACTGTACTATGCTAACTATACTGTACCATATATTACATTCTACTATACATACTGCACTATACAAACTAGACTGTACTAACTATGCTATACTCTACTGTACTAACTATACTGCACTATACTATACTAACTATACTGTACTGTGCTATACTATACTCTACTGTATTATACTAACTATATTGTACTGTACCAACTATAATATATTGTATTATACTGCAGCATACTATACCAATCATACCCTACTGTACTGTACTAACTATACTATACTGTACATACTATACTATACTATGCTGTACCATATATTACATTCTACTCTACATACTGTACTATACAAACTAGACTGTACTATGCTATACTGTACTATACTAACTATACTGCACTGTAGTGTAGTATACTAACTATACTGTACTGTGCTACACTATACCAACTATACTGTACTGTGTTACACTATACTATACTATACTATGCTATGCTATGCTATGCTATGCTATGCTATGCTATACTACATTATACTGTACAACTATCCCTGCTGCATCATCTAGTATGTACATTGCCACTGCTGAATGAAGGAAGGGCAGGAATGACATCCTGTGCCCCACACTGCTGCTTAGGGTGACTTCTCTCAGTGCCACTGGGTCATGCCTGCTCGGCAGCTGAACTTCCTGCAGTGGCTCCCCATTTCTTCCAGGATGAAGGCTGCACAGTAAGTAGGCCTTTCACAGACTGACCCCCACCTAGATCTCCGGCCTTATCTCTTTCTGCTTCCCAACTTTTTCCCTTCCCTTGGGTCAGATGGTTCCATTGGGGGCGTGGCTTCCTCCTGCTTCAGGACCTTTGCACAGACTCCCCACTCTCCACTTCCACACAGCGGACTTCTCACAAGACCTCTTCAGGAAGGCTTCTCTGAACTGACCCTCTGGGTTAGGCCCCTTAGGAGCCTTATAGAGAGCACCTGTGTGTTCCTTGGTGTCACAATACTGGGCCCACCTTACTGGAAAGATTCATCTCTTTTTCTCCTCCACTATTAGCTGATACTTATGGAGCACTTATTAAATGCCAAGTGCTTGTTAAAGGCTTCACATAGAGTATCTCATTTCATCCTTATAACAACCCTGTGTGATACTACCATGATTTTCATTTTATTGAGGAGGAATTGGAAGCCCAGAGAGCTTAAGAATTTTATCCAGATGGTGGAACCAGAGAGTTCTCATTCCAAAGCTAATGTTCATAACTACTACTTTATCATGTCTTTCACAGCAGGTGTTCAATAGACATTTAATGAACCATGATTAGCTAAGATTTGTTAAGCATTTGCTATTGTCAGATGCTCACCTAACCTTCCCCACCCTTTTGAGATGTGTCTATTACTATCCCCAGATCGATCTGTTGTTTTGATTTAATCTTTTAGGAAAAGAGAAAACAAATGGAGTCATAAACAAAGGTGAATTATTAAGTGTGAATAGACAACGAGCTTTCGTTGAAATGCCAAAATGGCAAGAGGTGGGAGGAAAAACATTGCCCTTTTGGTTTTGATGATTTCTCCCGTGTTTTGGAGGAAGGGGATCTGGCTTGGTAGGGGGAACACAGTACAGGTCAGCATGAGAGGAGTTTATGAGGCTGGCGGGAGTTTCTTCTGTGGGTCTTGCCGAGATAGCCCTGTTCTCTCTGTTCCTAGTTCTGCAGTGATGGCTTTGAAGGTACTCGTTGGTTGACTAGTCAAGGCCTCGCTTGGCTGGTGGTGGCAGGGGCAGGGGCAGGGGGCTGAAGTCATGACTGCCATGTTAATATTGAGGCAGGTTCCCAAATCAATCTCCACCAGCACTGGGCGGTGGATCTGTAGCACCACCATGGACCCATTATATTTCTCTGTAAATGCCAGTTGTGTTTCAGGGTGCACCTCTCCCTGGCTCACAACTTTCGTCACCTTGACTATGTCCCTGCAGCTGGTGGGGATTGAGGGGAGACATGGCCCAGGCTCTCTGCAGTCTGTGGGATTTGGAGAGGCTTGGTTGGCCTTGAGCCTGGACAGTTTTAAAATGTGGCCAAAGGATATATCCTCCATTGTTGATTGCAAGCACTCCAGAAGCTGGGGTGGGGGCCTGAGTTGCAGGGTTTCCAAAACAAGTTTATCATATCCCCATGACATTTGCAGTCCAGCCATGGAGCCCACACCCCATGCCAGGCTGGTGCAGAGAAGCTCTGAGGCTCAGGAGCAGGGAGGTGCCTGGCAGCGAACCCAGGACTGTAGGCTTGGTTCCTGGGCCCAGCATACCCTCTACTGGCATTTCTGTAGTGGAGGTGGGTGGGGAGTGGGGCAGGTGGAGAGAAGAGACCAAGCAGAGAGGGAAGGGGTTGTTTTGCTTTGGCCAGCTCTGACAGTTTTGTAGCTTGTGTGTCCGGGCACCTTCAGTGGGCACTAAGTTAAAAATAGTCCTGTTGTTTGAACTATTGTCAAGCTGGGCCCAGACCTTGAGGAGTTCCTGGGCCTTGGACCTCAACTGAGTGGGCAGCAGAGTGAACAGAAGGGTCTGGGAACATGTGTGCATATGTGCGTGTGTGTGTGTGTGCGTGCATGTGTGAGTGTGCATAGCACAATGTAAAAAGCACAGACTTTGAGGAAATGTGTTGAAATCTCAGCCCTGCACTTACTTGCAAGTTATTACACCTCCAGTTTCCTCAGATGCGAATGGAGAAACTTCTCCCCACCTCTTTCCCATCGCTGGGTCTGGGCTACCATCATCCTCACTCCTCTGGGCAGGAGCCTCCTGGCTAGACTGCTTTCCGACCCAGACAATAGCAGCCTAAGAGATCTTAAAACGTAATGTGATCTGACCACTTTCATGCTTATGACCTTTCAGCGGCTTCCCAGCTTGCTCAGAATGAAATCCTAACTCTGTTGCCCACAAAGTGGTGTGTGATCTGGCCCTACCCTGCTCTCAGCCTCAGCTCCCATCCCTCCTTCTGCTAATGCTGCTGAGACTACTGATGCCCTGAGTGTTATGCAAGTTATTATGCCTCCACCATCACAGAATTGAACGGCTCAATAGGATCTGAGCAGTTCAAGATGGCAGCCATATGTGGCTACTGAGCACTTGAAATTTGGCTATGCAGCTGAGGAGCTGAATTTTAATATAACTTACATAATTAAACTGGCCCCATGTGGCTAGTGGCTACTGTACTGGCCAAGCTAATGCTAGACTCACTGGCCTTCTTTGGTTCTTTCTCTAAGACACCAAGATTGTTCCTGCCTCTGGGCCTCCGCATTGGCCATTCACTGCTTGGAACCTCTTCTTCTCTCTCTTTTCCTAGCTAACTTCTGCTCATGCTTTAATTCAAATATCTCTCCCTCTAAAGAGCTGTCCTTGGACCCAGTTTAAATGCAATCTTTCCCCATTACACACAAAGCACCCTGATCTTTTGCTTTATATCATCATGATGAGCAGTAATGTATTTATAATTTGGGTTATTTGTTTAATATCTCTACCCCGACCTTGCCTCAATGACAGCAAGACTCAAATAGTGCTCATCGCCGCAGCTACAGTGCCTAGCTCTGGGTCTGGCATATAGTAAGTGTTCAATAAATGTTTGTTCAAAGAATAAAGGAAACAGGAGAGAAATAAATGGGTAAGGGGAGCAAAGGCACGAAGGGCTTCAGATTTAGACACACCTGGGTCATCTGTTGCCTTCTAAGCATGTCACCTTTAACCTCTAAGCTTCAGTTTCTACCCCTATAAAAAGGTTATAGTACTAGGACTTGTCTCATATTGGGAAGATTACCTGACACAATGTCTATAAAGATTTTAGCACGGGCCTGCTTCACAGGAAGCACTCAATAAACGCTAGCTATCATCTTCATCCTCATCCTTGTCATCATAATCATCACCACACTGAATCTAACTGTGGCTAGTTATATATTCAGGTAACACCTACTTCAAAAGCACTTACTGGGCACACCTTCTCTTTCTATTGCATTAGCTTCCTTTTGTTGTGCGGAAGGCAGGCTGGTAAGTGATTCCCATTTGTAGGTGAAGACACTGACCCCTGGAGAAAGGGTTGGTCAGGTCTGGGTCACTACTACTTAGAGAGTAAAGCAAATGCCTGCCTGTGGCTCAAGCCTTTGGCCATAGTAATGTCTCCCAGGCTTCACAGGCTCATTTCTTCCAGGGGCTTTGCCTGCGTTAGGTGGGGTGGTAAAAGCTGGGATTTATATCCCCCAGGCCGCTGCAGATGGATCACAAGGGATTCTACCAGCACCAGGAAACAGGGTGCGCTTTGTTCACAGGTGGGTGAGATGCTACACCTGAGGGCCCCGAGTGATAAAACCTGGCAGAATGCAGAGCTGCTCGTGCGAGGGCAGCTGCGGTCTGTGGAGCAGGGCGCACCTGCTTAAGCCTGTAGCATGTGATCCACAAACTGGCTATTCCTGTGCTAAAGCACCAAACACAAAACAAAACACAAAATTCCAAAAACTTTTGTTAACTAGGATCCAAGTAACGTGAGTCCTCAGCTGATTGTTTGGGACTTTAAGGAGGAAAAAATCATAAACCATAAGAATACTCCCTCTGTGTCTGCCCCTCCAGTTTGCACCCTTCAGAAGCCTTGGAAATCACCATGTGCTCTGCTCCCTCTGCAGATGACTGAGCTGAAGCCCATGGGGGAATGGGGTTTGCCCAGGACCACATCTCTTCCTGGCTTCTGGATCAGGGACTCAGTAACTAATAAAAATCATCACTGTCATCTTTAAAAACTGAAAGCACCAAAGATCCCTTTCCCAAGCCTTCTTCATGGGCCAAAGTGAAACAGGGAAGGTCAATCATTAGCATCAACAAGGTTATTTGAGATCCTCCATCGTCTTATAATTATAAACTCTACCTACTTAGTGAGCTCAGAGTCTTCTTAAGCATGATGAACCACAAGGCTTCTAATAGTATTAGAAGTAATACATAGACAAACGGATACTGGTTTTGGGAGCATCTACACTGGTGGTGCATCCTGGGCTCTTTGTGTGCATCGTTTCTCAAACTCACCACGACCCACAAGGGTCACACTATTTTACAGATAGGGGAATGGAGTTTCAGAGGATCAGCAATACACAGACCCAAGCTATGGTCCTACAGACACATGCCCACGCTCTTTCTGTCATACTCTTTCCACCACGCTTTTCCCCACTGCCTTCTCCAGGTCTGGGATTGTTTCAGTTCATCAACTTTTCAGTACGATCCTAAAAGAATGGTCAAGCCCATGTGCCAATGACAGTCTTGACAGAGCCTTGGGTGGTTTGCGCTTGGCTACTTACAGTCTTTGATGGTGGCCTTGCTTTCTTCAGCGTCATTAAAAAAGGAGTAACCTGAGAAAGAAAAAAAAATCCACAAAGCATACCATGCAATCCTGGTTTCCACTGACCAGGCCAGGAGAGGGGGTATTGGAGGGAAGTGGAGTGACTGTCCCTCTTGAGGTTGGTTACATTTTAGAGGGAACCTTGGAGACCATCTGGCCTTAGAGTGCCACCCTGAAGCCATCCCCGAGAGTTGATAATTTCCTCATTTTTAAAGGTCATTTGGAGGAAGCACCCAGAACCAGGCTTCCCAGCAGCCTCTGCAGATTTTCTGAGCAGGCACTTGGGAGTAAGCTCTAGTCTGGGGTCCAGGACTGGGCTCTGAGCTGGGCTGGGCTACTGACTCCTGTGCAGGCTTGCCAAGTCACTCAGTCTCTGGGCTTGTTGGTTTTTCTCACTGACACCACGCGATAAAATACCCACTAAGCCCCCCTTTGGCTAAGAGTCTATAGTCTCTGACAAGACCTCTAATCCCTTGGGATTGGAATGCCTGTTATGTGCTGGTCAGTGGGGAGGACGGACATAAGAGGTTGCAAGAAGTGCAAAGGTCTATGTGAATGCCGAGTTTAATGAGGATGTGGAAGATGACGTCAGGGCCTTGGTTCCCTCCTCTGTGGAATGGGGTGGGCTGGGGTTGAAAGGAGTGTCAGATTGTGTTTTCACGTACCAGTGTGGGCTGAAGGATACCAATGTCCTAGCTTGGTCTAACATGAGGACTAATTTCTATTTGCTAAGCAGGGTGAAGCAGGGCACAGTTGTGATTGTTTATTCCTAGTGTCATGTTCTCATTGGTTTTGGTCAGCCAGGCGCCTCAGTTGACTCTGTCCAAAGGGCCGACTGAGAACAGGATGGGAGACGGAAGAGGGGCTCATTCCTCTCCTAGGCTGCAGAAGCCACCCTCTGTCCTTGCCTCTCAGCAACCAGTGTCCCCAGGTGTCTGGGCCCTTAAATCCTACTGTAATACCTACAGTGCTAGATGATGCCCAGGCCTTACAGCCCCCTTCCAGCTACTCTCCTCGACAAAACTGCTTTGTTCTGTGTCCTGTTCTGCCAGAGTCCAAACCTATGGGGAGGTATAAGGCATACATGAGGTAATAACCCCCAGTTCACTGCAGAATTTATGATCCAAATGGAGACACTTCTGAGAATGAAAGGTAGTGCTATGGTAACAATAATTACTCCAGGATCACAGGTAGAAATGATGTTTCCTGGGCAAATGGGGACAGCGTGAACTTTGATCACAATATACATATCTCCACAATCTACAATCCACGTATCTGCTTGAGAAATATTAAAAGAGGAATTTCAGAATGGAGTAGATTGGTGGAGTAGACAGTTTTACTGCTCAACATGGAACCCTCCTGGCCTAGAGAGTGCTTGAAATCCTACCATTAAAGGTGGCATTGTGACTGCAGGAATTCCTTAGAATAAGAAGAGATAATGTATGGCCTATTAAAAAGCAGTTGGTTTAGCCTATTAGTTTTGCACAGACCCCTGGGGTAATAAAACCACGGACAGGTTTTTTGTTTGTTTGTTTGTTTGTTTTGTTTGTTTTTTTTGTTTTTTTTTCTGACGGAATTTTGCTCTTTTTGCCCAGGTTGGGGTGCAATGGTGCAATCTCGGCTCACTGCAACCTCCACCTCCTGGGTTCAAGTGATTCTCATGCCTCAGCCTCCTGAGTAACTGGGATGATAGGCACGCACCACTATGCCTGGCTAATTTTGTATTTTTAGTAGAGATGGGTTTCACCATGTTGGCCAGGCTTGTCTGGAATTCCTGACCTTAGGTGATCTGCCTGCCTCAGCCTCCCAAAGTATTGGGATTACAGGCCTGAGCCACTGTGCCCAGCCAACATGTTTTTTTTGTTTTGTTTTTTGTTTTTTTTTTGATGCGACCATTGCCAGGGAAGAGAGGTACTTGAGGTGGGAGATGCCAGCACAGGGGCTGCACAATGGCGTGGAGATGAATGAGGTTGACTTGACATTTGACCAAGCTGGCATTGCCAAGCTGCATATTTTTCCAGAATAAAATACACCCCTCTCCGAGGCCCTAGGATTTTTGTGTAAGCCTGTTCCCTTGGGAGGATCCTAAATGGAGTCCCAAGCTCCTTCTTCTGGAGCTGTTGTGACTTGGTCAAACTTGTCCTCTTTCAGGGAGTGCCCTCTCTGAGCACAGGACACAGATCGCTGCTCTTGGCAGGTCATTGTCACTGGAGTTTTGGCTCCCAGAGCCCAAGCCATGTAGTGTCCAAGGGCCACCATTCTTAGCTTTTGTGCCCTCAAGCGCTCATGATGGATGAGGATCAAGAGGAGGGCAAAGAATCACAGAGCAGGAGGGTCCTCTGTGGGTTTTCTGTCCAAACAAGAGTCGCTGTCATAGCCTCCTCTTCAAGCAGGGGGCTATTAGACTACTTGATTATCCACAGTGGTGGGATCGTCCTATCTCCTGTATCTTCTGAATTACCTTTTCAAAAGAAAGTGCTAACTTTAAAAGAGGTCCTTCTTAAAATTGAGCTGAGATATGTTTCCTTTAACATCCTATAATACACCTCTTGGTTATATTAATGATGATGGAAACAGCTGCCATTTACTGCATGCATTTCTATCTTCATATGCTGTGCTAGGTAATATTTCCCTGAATCCTCTCAAAAAGCCCATGGAGGTGTCATTATTCCATTGGACAGGTGAGGCAGTGGGGATTCCGGCAGGTTAAGCCACTCACCAGAGGTTCCATAGCTCGGGAGTATTGGAGCCAGGGTTGGAACACAGGTCTTTCAGATCTCCAAGTCCTCGCTTTGTACTGACTTTCTGTGAATCAGCCCTGTTTGCTGTGTGACCTTGAGGAAGTTACTCAATGTCTCAGGATATCAGTTCCTTTATCTATGTGTGATTTGGAAACATTAGAGCTCAATGTTCTCAAAGAACCTTTCTGGATTGAAAAAATGTCCATCGACATTCTGCATGTGAAAGGCCAGTTGAAGGTTAAATAATGCTATTGGCGCCACCTTCTGGCCACTTGATCCTTGACCATTAGGAATGTGATAATAATTAGCTGGACTCCCGTGGAAATGGGGAGTCTATTTATATTCCTCTTCCACTTAATGAGAGATGAAGCACAAACCTCTTTTTTGTCCATCCTGTGTGGTTTCAAATCATTATGAAGATACTGTATTATTATCAGCCTGGTGCCTGGGCAGTCCCTGAACGTGGTGTTAGTTTTTTTTTTTTTTTTTTTTAAATGCACTCAACTTGAATTTTTGTAACTTGCTCCCTTTTCCCTAAAATCCCCAATTCTGGCATACTAGCTTCCAGTTATTGAAGGTTTGGGTTAATGAGAACTCCAGTTAGTAAAATTTTGCTGTGCAAGTCACACGATGGGAAAGGACTTCTCAAAGTGGTTTGGTCCTAATCCTGGTCCCTCCCCTGGAGGCCCGGACCTCTGAACACTGACCTTGTGTGCGGATGTTCTGGAGGATGAAGTACAGGTACTCGCCGCAGAGGCCAGCTGCCTCGACGAACTCCTCCTGCGTCATGCTGCACAGCTGCAGGCCGCTGATGTTGAAGTGGCAGAAGGAGATGCAATTGATGTCCAACTTGTACTGATCACAGCAGAACTGGAGCCACTCCCACACGTGACGCTTAGTCCAGTATTCAGGGTGGACTGATGTCCAGTATGAGTCACAGGCTGCACCAAAGGAGAAAGAAGTGAGGGACAACAGTCCCAAGACAGCCTTCGAGAGGGCCCCTGAAGGATCCATCAGTTAAGTGACAACCTCATCCCTCAGCCAATGAGTTGAAAGGGCCTCCAGTCCTGGGTGTTCTGCAGTGCCCACGTCACCTTCTATTCTGCAGAGAAAACCAGAGGGACTGGATCCTACAAAGATGAACTTTGGCATCAGAGAGGGAATGACAGGGACAAGAAATAACCAGACTTAGTGCTGATGCTTAAAACAAGGCATTTAGTGGAGAAAGAAAGAAAACAGCCCTTCAGTTATTTGATTCCAGATAACATGATATCAAAAAAACAAACTCAGCAGTTTGACAAGCTGGGTTGAAATTCTGATTCTACTACTTTCCACTTGGGCAAGGTCTGTGGGCATTGAAGTCTCAGTTTCCTCATCTGTAAAATGGGGACAATATACTCAACGCCCAGGACTGTTATGGAGTTTGGGGTTAATGTATGTAGAATGGTGCACAGAAACTTACCAACCAATTCGATAGTTACTAAATGCCTACTGTGTGTCAGACACCATTTGAAGCTCGTTTGATCCCCTGTGCTTTAAAGGGCAGCTACCCAATGCTGGCTATTTGTTTCTGCACAGTTACTGGCCATCTTGTGCCAAGAACTTTGGGTTATTAGACATTGCCCAGAGTCTGACCGTCCTTGGGTCACCATGGTAGGCACCTCCAGAGGAAGGTGGTCACAGGACAGTTGGTTGTATTGTTGCTTTTGTGTTTTTGGTGGTGTTCGGAGTAATTTCTATCCTGAGATCAGAGCCCCTCCCTCCTTTAGAGGAGTTGTGTACATGCCTAGACAGTTGTGAGTGCCATCTGTCTGGGAGGCTGGGATGTGGCTCTGCCTGGCCCAGGGGCAGAGATCTGGTGTTCGACAGTTCTGTCCTACTGTTCTTAGGAGAAATGGAAAGTGGGGTGGACATAAGGTATGGAACAGGTGAGGTATTAGGTACTTGGTCAGGCTCTTTGACATAAACAATTATTGTATCTGCCATGGAATACATTCATTCATTTATTCATTTCCTTCAATAAATAAAAGCTTTAGTGTCCTTACTGGTAAATTTGGAATAATTATAGCACCTATATCATAGTGTTGTTCTGCAGATTAAATGACTTAATATACATAAAAGTACTTGGAACAGAGCCTGGAGGATTTAAATGCTATTACGAACATTATTATTGAATATCTACTATGTGTGCAGCCACACATTGTGTGTTAAAGATTTATGGCGGACAGGTTTGGTCCCTGTCCCCCAGGAGATCACAGAAGAGGAACTTGAAAGTCATGGAGGACTTTCCCAAGAACCCGCGCCAGTGTGTGGCAGAGCTGGATTTGAACCCTCGCCTGAACTGGAAAGCCATTGCTCTCCCTACGCCGCCCTACCGGTCCTCAGAGGGTCAGCACAGAGCAGAGATGGAACATGAAGAGTGGCTGAGGCACGGAGAGAGCTGGAGAGAACACAACACGAGGGCCTGAGAAGAAAGGCAGAGAGCAGAGAGAGGCTAAGGTGACGATGACAGAAAGGGTCCCTCACATGTTAGACTCCACAGCAAATGGCAGTGGTGCCATTTGCAGCATTTAAAGGTGAGTAGAACTCGCACCATTGTCAGTTGCTGATGATTCCAGGCAGGAGGTGGGTCCTGTGCCAGTCAGGTGCTACTACTCACTCAGCACCCTCTGCATGCCAGCCGAGGCGTTACGTGTTTTTGTCATCTCAAGTTTCTCAGGTCCTCTCAACAATCCTATCCAGTAGGTGTAACTGTGCTATGCCACAAAAGAGGAGATAGAGGCTCCCCTTAAAACTCAAAGGTCTTCCAGAGATCTCTTTTACCACCGAAGGGGGGTGGAGGGGCAGTTGATTTATTTTAATTTATTTAAAAATTTTCAGAATTTTATACGCATTCACATCAAAGCGTCAATATTGTGCCAGGGTGCTTGAGGCTGATGTCGTAGCCTCTACCTGGCAGATAGGAAGAGCCAGGGAGCCGGTGAGACCGATGACTCAGGTCTTGCTCACTGGCCACTGGCTGAAGCCGGCCTACCAGGCCTGTGGGGGCTCTTCAGGGCAGGCAGGGGCTCCTGGTAGAACAAGGGGCCACTCCTGAGTTCGGCCTGAGCTTTCATCTACTGATTTCTGGCTTTAGTAAACCTGAGGGGCCTTTGGACTTCCCTGGCGTCCCGTGAGAGATGTTTATGAGCCTTGACATTTTTCAGCTGCGGGTTCTGCCCGGGCCCTGCCCTAGATGACTATCAGTGTGCGGCCGTGGAAGGCACAGTCGATTTCTTTTCATGGAAAGGTTTCGCCAAGGCTCTGTTCCCCTGTTTCCCTCCCCTCCCCTCTCTGCTTCCACCCCCTTGTTATTTTCTTTGGCACTTGAAGAGGGCCATATTGTTTGCGGAAGCCAAGGGGGCCTCAAGGATTCGGAGAAACGCCCGGGCAGGGAGTCGGCCCCACGCCGGGAAGGTGTTGCTGGCGCTGGCTCCCTGCTCCTCGGCGCTCCGCTTTGAAGCTCACCCACAGAGCGGCTTTGTGTGCGGCCCTGGCCCCTGGAGGGGAGCCAGAGCCTTGCGGAGGCTCCCTCTCCTCATCCACAAACTCCTTCCACAGCCCCAGAGTTGGGAGAAAAATGGCTGCTCTGGGTGCTATGGCAGGCCTCCAGGGGGTGCTTTTCCGGGGGTCCCATCCTCAGGACCGGAGGAGGGCGGCAGAGCAGAGGCTGCCCAGACGAGGGAGGCCGCCGTCAGCCCCTCCTCACCCGCCCCTCTCCTGCTCTCCTCTCTCAGCAGGCTCCATGGCCCAGAGTCTTCTCACAGGGGCTTCTCTTTGGATGGAACGTGGTCCCCATCTGCCTTCTCCCGAGGAATGTCTGCTCATCCTCACTCCCCCTCGCAGAGGGTCTCCCCCTCTCCAGTCAGTGCCCCTCAGGCGTCCTCCTCATCCCTCCCCTCCGGACCTAGAGCTTTTACTCACCCTGAACCAGGAGTGCTTGGAGCCTGGCCTAGCCCACCACAGGCCTACCTCAGTGAGTGTAACTGACCGGGTGACTGACACTCTCTCCACTTTACACACGAGGAGACTGCCGTTCCAGGGACTGACGGGACCCCTGTAAGGTCACATGGTCGGTCAGTAAAGGAGTTAGGCCCCGCCAACTCTTCTTGATTGTGGGCATTTTCCCTCCTACCATGCCCCACTCTTCTTGGTTGAGGAGGACCAAATTGGGCACACATCTCAAGACTGACTAAAGTTAGATTTGGATGAAGGCACATATGTATAATTGTAATTATAAATAATGGATAAGCAGAGCCTGACTAGAAAAAATAAAAAATACAATCTAGGTTTGAAGAATCAGAAAGAGGATGGAGAGACTGAAGGTGATAGTGTTTAGAACCTTAATGAAGACATGATGAAGACCCTTTTGCTACTTGGAAGACATGAACTCAGGGGAATAAAATAAGGGGTAATGTACTGGCAGACTATATTATTTTTAATGGGTTGTGTTGTCTGGAAATGTAAAGTGATTTTCTCAATGCTTCTATCATTTATAAAATAATCTCAACATTTTGGGGAAGTTGAGCCATGAGGCCCTTCTCTCTCTGTCGACTGGTAGAGACCCATCCTGGGCCTGGTAGGCTTACTCTGAATGCCCATAGGTCACTATTATTAAGCAGCAGGCTCTGCCAGCTCCTTTGAAGTCTGAAGTGGGTCAGGACACGTGTTTCAGGGCCAGCTGCATTGGATGGAAGAATTGAGCTAGAGGGAGTTTTCAGAAATTCTGGGGGTATTTTCACAAATGATGCTATAACCTGAGATGCATTTAAATTCAGAAGGAGGACTTTAGCTTTCAGCGCTGGGTAGGTGCACCAGATGCCCACAGGCTCAGCAGATAATGTCTATGCCTGAAGTGGCCCCATGTGGAGACAGTGGGGATTGGAAAGTTCACACCAAAGTGGACAATGGTTATCTGATCTCTTGCCTTGTGGAAAGGTGGGCCTTGTGTTGCCAGGACCAGATTACTAACTGAAATCTCCTGATTTCTATTTTCAAGTGTGGCAACTGACTTGATTTTTACAAAACACCACGGGAAGCCCAGTCAAAATGTTTTCATGCGCTGGATCACTCCTGGCCATCACTTTGTGATGAAGAATCTCACAGGCTTTTGGACACTTGTCTCCTTCAAGATTATTGTTTAGAGCGGGCATGCTAAGACTTTGAAGGATTCTTTTATAGTTGAATAATACTTTCTTCAAGTTAAAACGTATCTGGAAAAAAGCAACCCTGTTTTGCTGGGAGTGGAGGTGAAGGTACTAGCTCCAGGAGGCTCCTTGAAAATCACTGTTCTCAAACTTGAAACCAGGATTCCTATATTTTGAATTCCCCTTCAAAGTTGAAAGGGCACATGGTCTCTCATACTTAGTAGTCCTGCCTCCTTGGACTCATCTGCAAAATAAAAATAATAGGACCTACTTATTTGGTCTATTAAAAGGATTATGTAAATTAATACATGGAATGTATTTAGAACAGGGCCAGGCTTATGGCAAGTGCTCATTAAATATCATCCACTTACACTTGTCAATATTAGGGTTACCTCCTGGGCTTCCCATGCCACCACTTTAATTACATTCCTTCAAACACTTCTAATTTTTTTTAAAATGTGTAAGCCAGCAGCTTTGTCCCTTTCTAGACCTTCGGTTTATTTTCTTCATTAAAAAAATAGGAATTATATTAGAAACCAAACTTAGCTAATTTGTCTCTGCATTGCCAGCCTGAGTTAGGTGCCTTAATGCTGCCATCTTTGGTTTAAAAGCTGGGGACACAGGCGAGTCTGCGTTTGACTTTGTAAAATGCTTAATCATCAGGACACACACAAGACTCAGACTTCTGAAACTGAGCAGAGGAGAGCGTGGTGATGGTGGTGCTGTATCCCCAGGGTGCGCAGAGCAGTTAATTGAAAGTCACGTAATATTCATTGTGCATCTTCAATAGATAGGCCAGAGGGTGGGTCCGATAATCCCCCGCCTCCATTCTTTGTTATAGATAATTGATGTCTTCTCAACCGTATTAAGCAGTGTTCTTGAAAAATCATTTCCAGGTTGGGTGCAGGGGCTCACGCCTGTAATCCCAGAACTTTGGGAGGCTGAGGCAGGTGTATCACCTGAGATCAGGGGTTTGAGACCAGCCTGGCCAACAAGGTGAAACCCCGTCTCTACTAATAATACAAAAATTATCCGGGCGTGGTGGTGCACGCCTGTAATCCCAGCTACTTGAGAGGCTGAGGCAGGAGAATTGCTTGAACCTGGGAGGTGGGGGTTGCAGCGAGCCAAGATGGCGCCATTGCACTCCAGCCTGGGTGACAGGAGAGAAGAAACTCCATCTCCAAAAAAAAAAAAAAAAAAAAAAAAAAAATCCAGACAAGTCCTTTGGCCATCTCTTCCAAATGGATTGTTGTCCCTAAGCCCTTCCTATATAAAGATCCTGGAACCCACACTGTCATTTTCTTGGAGCCTCACTCAAAGCAAAAATTTTGAGGGAAAATTTTAATTTTTTGTTTGTTTTTTTTGAGTCAGGGTCTCACTCTGTCATCCGGGTTGGAGTGCAGTTGCTTGAACATGGCTCACTGCAGGCTCACCCTCCTGGGTTCAAGCAATCCTCCTGCCTCAGTCTCTTGAGTAGCTGGGACCACAGGTGTGCAGCATTATGCACGGCTAATTTTTTAATTTTGTAGAAACGGGGTCTCACCATGTTGCCCAGGCTGGTTGGTCTTGAACTCCTGGGCTCAGGCAATCCTCCTGCTTTAGCCTCCCAAATTGTTGGGATTTCAGGCATGAGCCACTGTGCCTGGTGTGATTTTTATATTACAACAAAATAGATATGAAGCAGAATGCAAACTCTGCAGGTTGTAAAAGAAGTTTGAGCTTAGAGCTTTCAGTTATGTCCCTCTGGAGCAGATCTTGATCTTTCTCCTCTGCTGACTGGGGAGCAGTGATAAGAAAGTTTATGAAGTTAGATGAACCTGCCAGCTACAGGAATTCTGTACAAGAATCCAATTCTTGTTCCCAGCCTCCATTCTAGGATTCTGCCAGTGAGCCTCTTGGAGTGGAAGGGAGCTTCCCATAGAAGTCACAGGATTGGGTGTGGCAGCTGAGCCTGGGCTGTGGAGATGGACCTTCCCGATTTGAAATCTTGGCTCTTCGATGGATTAGCTGTGCAACTCTAACAAACTGTCCTAACCTCTCTGGACCTCAACTTCCTTCATTGGTAAAAATAAAAATAACAATAGTACCTATATCTTAGGAGGTTTGTTGTGAAAAGGAAATAATGCATGTAAAGAACTTAGCCCAGTATCTGAACGACAGTAAGTTTTCAGTATAAGTCACCTGTTATTGGTTATTATTTGAGGACTACATTTGTTCTCAGGGGAACGGGGCCTTCCTCAATCTAGCTGAGGAACAACTAGAGTAAAGCAAGTTCAGGGCTTGGCTGGGACAAGACAGACAGTCTGGGTCAGAGGAGGCCCGAGTTAGACAACCTTGGACTGTAATTAGCATGATTTACTAGCACAGGGAGTGGGGAAAGTGTTTTGCCCGGGGCACCATCAATTGCTGCTTTGTCACTGAAAGGAAGGACTTTACGAGGGAAAACCTGAAGTGATAAATGGCTTTTAAGTTTCCTCCCAGAGCCAGTCCAGCTCCATCCCATACCTCTTCCTGGCTTTCCAGCATAGCCTGTGGAAAGATTTAGACCACGAGATGGAAAAGTAAAGTCCAGTGCAGCATAGGAAACTGGATAGAGAAAAGAGGAGAAGGGCTGGCTGCAAAGTAGCCATGGCCTTGGGAGCCATGGAGTTAGGAAGGGGCCAAGAGAGCCAAGCCCTGAGCAGTCCTGGGGCCATAGTCACCCAGAAGGCTCAGGTGCATGTCGACTGGGCTAGAGGTGAGTCCTCCTGAGGTGTGGGCGCTGCCACAGGGCTCACCTCAGACTTTCAGATGATTTTGTATTTGTTGATCTGGTTTTGATTTAGAAGTTCTTAGATTCTTTCCTTTGTATCTGCTTTCAAACTTCTGTACGTAAAACATGAAGCTTGCTTAGGAAAGCCCATGTGGGGATCCAAATGCCTCTTTCTCTGACCAGTGGGTTTTGCACCTTTCTTCCCTTACAAAAAGTGCTTTCTTCAAATAAAATCTCACATTGTGCAATAATATTATAGCTAACATATTTATCGAGCACTTAGGATGTGCCTGTCATCACGCTAAATGCTTTGTGCTTTCTCATGTCGTCCTCAACACAATGCGGTGAAGTCCTATATCATGTCACCCATTTTACAAAGGGAGAAAGTAAGGTTCACAGGTGTGACCCTTTCCAAGCTCACATAACCCGTAAGTGGCAGAGCTAGGAATGGGTTATCTGGGTGTATTTGGGCTCCTGCAGCCCAGCCTCACTGTGCTCTACTGTCTTCAGAATTCAAGTGGAGGAGCACGCTTAGGGATGGAGGTGGAGACAGAAGGACCGAAGCCCCATCTTCTCAAATGTCCCTTCCACTGCCTTCTCTGGTGGTCCCTGAGGAACATCTGGGAAACCCCCAAAGCCTCTTGGGAACCTCAGGTTAGAAACGTCTGCAGCTGACAAAGTATAAGCAAGATTCCAAAGCAAACAAGGCGCTGCATGTGTGCGTGGCACATTGGCTGTCAGGGGAGGGATGTGGGTCCGTGGAGGTTAAGGAAAGAACTCCAGAAAGAAAGTAGCGGCAAGACCAGGGTACTCAATGACTACCGGAGGGTTGGCTATTGGAACTCGACTGGAGAAACCATCTTTTAAAAATATCATATGCATGTGAACTACATGCAGCCTCCCCCCCCCAACCAACCCTCCCGCCCACTTGGATACATTTTCCAGTAGTCATCATTCTTTACTTTGAAAAAGCCACAGGCAAGGCAGGGTGAGTTCATGAAGTTCTAGAGTATTTTGCAATCTGTGACTGTCCACCCTCTAGCCTGCAGTGCAGCCAAGCAGAAGTACTGCTTCAAAGAACAGGTCAGAATCCTTTGTGGTTACCACACCACGGCACGGATTCCGCGGCACTCTGCTCAAGCCATTTGAAGGGTTTTTGAGAACAGCTGGTTTTCCTAAATAGACTGAGTGTTCCACCCTTCCTTCTCCCAGACATCATTTGTCTAGAAGGCACATCATTTTTTTTTTTCTCCTTTTACTTCCCTACCCTCAGGTCTCAAATATCTAAGCTGCTAAAAATTCTGAACTGGGAAGCTTGAGATGGAGATCTGTTGTTATTTTTGTTCAATATGGACAATGAAGAGAGGAGAGGGAAGGCTGTTTTTCTACCCAACAGGGAGTGGTGAGGAGTACTTGGCTAGGGAGAGCACTTCCCAAGTGCCAGGCATGTGACTAAACACTTTGTACACAAAATCTCATTCAATCTCCCCAGCTCTAGGAGGCAGAGGAAAGCATATCTCAAAAAACTGGCTGCAGGTCACATGGCTGGTAAGCGGCAGTGCCTGCCCATGAACCTGGGTGAACAGGAAGCTGCCATTGGGACAATCTTTAGGGGGGCCCAGAATTCCAGATAGTATTTCCCAGGAGGTGGGTAAGGACCTCAGGGGAGGTGTCTCAGAGCCTGCTGGCCACGGAGCAGGGAAAGTTGGCTGAGCAGTGCCCAGAGGCAAAGCTGGCTGTCTCCTGACCCAGCCCTGGCAGAGGGGGCTTTTGCAGAAACTCCAGACAGATGCAACCTCTCTGGTGGCAACATCCTTGTTGAAAACAGACAGAAGGCTCCTCCTGCTATTCCTCCCACCTGTGGGATGCGGAGGAGAGCAGGGGCTATGAGGCTCACCTGGTGCCCAGGCAGCTCCAAGAGAGGTGTTCACTCCAGGTGAACATTTCGCACTTAACTTTGACCTTTTGGAGGTCAGAGATACTCAGCTTCCCCTGAAATCCCGAGGGCTGGTGGCTACTTGAAAGCCTGGGGGCTCCATCCCTCAGGGAGCCTTAGGAACCTGGGCCAGTCTTGAAGGATATTTTATTTTCACTGGCCGCATGCCTTAATGGGAATTTCTGTTCTCTCAATGGGTCGTGGGAAGAGAAGGCTGTGTCTTCGATATTGCCTGATGCAGGAATCACAGAAGCTTCTGGAAGGAATCCTAGCAATGACCTGGTCTAACCTTTCATGATGCTGATGGAAATACAGAAGCCTCTGGCCGGAGAGCCGTGTCTGAGTATCTAAGACTTGGATGGATTTAAGGAACTCTGGCAACGCCACTGGCGATCACTTCTGTTAACTTCATTCTTTAAAATTGTGGTAAAATATACACAATGTAACACTTAACCATTTTAACTCTTCTTAGGGGTCCAGTTCAGTGGCATTAAGTACATTCACATTGTTGTGCAGTCATCGGTGCTATTCACTTCCAGAACTTATTCATTATCCCAAACTGAAACTAATCCTTGTTTTTTTTTTTTTTTTTTTTTTTTTGACATGGAGTCTCCCCCGTTGCTCAGGCTGGAGTGCAGTGGCACACTCACAGCTCACTGCAGCTTCAACCTTCTGAGCTCAAGGGATCCTCCTGCCTCAGCCTCCCGAGTAGCTGGGACTACAGGTGTGTGCCACCATGCCCAGCTAATTTTTGTATTTTTTCATAGAGACGGGGTTTCTCCATGTTGCCCAGGCTGGTCTCAAATTCCTGACCTCAGGTGATCTGCCTGCCTTGGCCTCCCAAAGTGCTGGGATTGCAGGCAGGAGCCACTGTGCCTGCTCCCTGACCCTTTTTTTTCCTTCTCTGTGACTCAGGCTGGCGTGCAGTGGCATGATTGCAGCTCACTGCAGCCTCGGTCTTCCGGGCTCAAGGGATCCTCCTGCCTCAGCCTCCCAAGTAGCTAGGACTACAGGCATGTGCCACCATGCCCAGCTAATTTTTAAACAATTTTTTATAGATACGAGGTCTCACTATGTTGCCCAGGCTGGTCTCCAATTCCTACGCTCAAGTGATAATCCTGCCTTGGCCTTCCAAAGTGCTAGGATTACAGGTGTGAGCCACCAAGTCCAGCTAATCCTTCAATTTTTTAAACACTTATGTGTGCTTACCAGGTACCAGACTGTGTCCTAAACACTTCCCTTGTAATAACTCATTTCATTCGCATATGAGTCATTGTGTAGCACTGTGGTCATTCCCATTTTACAGATGAGAAAACTAACTGGGACATGAGAGGTTAAGATGACACAGCCAGTGTCAAAGCCAGACTTCCCGTTTGGGACACACCAGGTCTTCACAACACAGAGCTGCTGCTTCACTGTCCAGGCCGTTGCCTGGGGCAGGTGGTTGTGGCCCACCCCTCCCACTGCCACCCCAACTGCTTCCCAGCAGAATAGGCAGAAAGAAGGGGCTCCCACAATGGCAGGTCTGGCTTAAGTGAGGCCTGGCATTATGCATAGGTAGAGAGAGAGCCTGGAGCTGGGCCCCACCACTGTGGGACACATAGGGAGGGCAGGGCGACTTGAAAGTTTTCATTTTCCTCCTTCGGATTTAACCTGTTAACCAAATTTCAAGGGAAGGAGATGGAGTACATTTCTCATATCTTTCTGGGAAATGAGGTGCTTCTTACGCCTAAAGGAGAATTGTACAATGTATCTGTTCGATTCAAGTCCAAATGCAATGATCTAGACCTTACAGATGAGGGTAAGAGATTTCACATATGCGTGTGTGCGCGCGCACGCACGTGTGTGTGTGTGTCCTTGTAGGGTGGGGGCAGGTGTGGGATTCCATTATGTAGGTAAGTGCCTCAAGTCTGTGAGTGTGGCCTGGCCCCTGGCCCCAGAGGCAGGGGCTTCTGGTAGTGGACTTTTTGGAGCCCCTGGAGACATAGCCTCTCTTGCACACTGCCTGCCTCCGGATACTGAGTCTGGACTCCTACATGGGGTTAACACTCAGTGAGGACTGACAGCTTCTTTGGCACTTGCAGGACCGCCAAGCAGTGCGTGCTCCTGTGTGCCAGCAGTCAGCCAGGTGTGCTGTGATGTGTGGTCACCCAAGCACCTCAGTGACAGAGGCCCTCAGAGGGTTTCGTGGGGCAAAGCTCGGCTGGCCTCCCTCCGGCATGGGATTTTCTCAAGGTCCCATGCTGCCTTCTCAGGTAGAGAAATCCCAGCTGACAGAGAGGAGGAAGGGTGGGGAGGGGGGCCTGGGGAACAGCGAGGGGCTCATATTTACTGAGCACTTGTTTTGTGCCAGGCTACATATTTACACCCTTTGGCTCCCTTAGTCCTTACAGTAGCTCTCATCACCCCTGGTTTAGGGAAAAAGAAATAGAAGCTCAGAGAATAATGATATATTAATATCAATAACCACAGTGTGATATCAACTATAAGATGGGTCAACTTGCATGGAGCTTAACTGTGAGGCCCAGGGCAAGTCACTTAGCCTCTCTATATCTCAGTTTCTTCATTTATAAGACGGGGATAATAATTGTTCATCTCATCGGGTTTTGGCAAGGATGAGATGGCGCTTGGCACAAGGTTTGGTACACAGCTTGTGTTTGGTAAATGTTGGCTAAAATCACCATGATCAAGCAACCACAGTATACCAGGTCCTGGGCTAAGGGCTTTCTTTCTACTACATTGTTTAAATATCATAATAACTCTAAGAGACGTATGTTTTACTTGGTAGCAAAATGAGGCTCAGAGAGGTTAGCTGAGTCGTGCACGGCCGCAAGGCCACAGGACTAGGGAGTTTGGGGGTGAGGGTTCCAGCACCTTTTATCTGCAAGAGGTTGCCCTTCCTTCCATCCAGGAGCCCTCCAGCCCTCTGCCCTGAACTCTGGTGTTCCTAGGCCCCAGCACAGCCTTGTCTTCCACCTGAGGCCAGCACCACCTCCTGCCCTAGCCCATCCTGGCTGCGCTCAGATGGGCTCCTTCAAACGTACGTACCTGTCTGATGCTCAAAGGCAGGGTAGTACTCTTCATTGCTGAACAGATCAGTCCACGACATCAAGGGATCGCAGAAGGATGCATTCGGCAGGAAGGTGCTGTGTGTCACCGAGTCCAACATCACCCTGCAACAGCGGGAGAGGTCGTGAGGAGGCTGGGGTGAGGGACTCCTAAAGCTACACTGTGCAGGAGCCCCTAGCAGGGCGATACTTGGTTTTTAAAAATGATAACAAACATGTCACTCACTAGGAGCAGGCACCCCCTAATGTCACCTACAAGTGACATTGTTCCATCCTTGCCACATCCTGTCTATTCCCATTTTAGATGAGAAAACTGAGGCAAAAGGGTTGAGACAATTGCCCAAGTGATATAACTGGGAAGTGGCAAAGAGGGGACTTGAGCATGGAGGCTCTGAATATGCAATACTGCCTCTTTATTTATGTTTCCTGTTTGCTCACATCTGACCCCTGAACTCTGACTTATGATGTTCAATAATATGCTTCTAGAAACAGGGTAAGATGCAGCCATAAAAAAGAACAAGATCATGCCCTGTGCAGCAATACGGATGCAGCTGGAGGCCATTATCCTAAGCAAATTAAGTCAGGAACAGAAAACCGTATACCTCATATTCTCACTTAGAAGGGGGCACTAAATGTTGAGTAGTCCTGGACATAAAGATGGGAACAACAGACACTGGGGACTACCAGAGGGAGGAGGCAGGGAAGGGGGCCAAGGCTGAAAAATTAACTACTGGCTACTACCCTTGGTACCTGGGTGATGAGATCAATAGCGCCTGAAACCTCAGCATTATGCAATACGCATAGGTAACAAACCTGCACACATACCCCCTGAATCTAAACTAAAAGTTGAAATGATAAAAATAAAATAAAATTGACTTTTTTTTTAGGATGGAACCCCACTCTGTCGCCCAGGCTGAGTGCAGTGGTGTGATCTCAGCTCACTGCAACCTCTGCCTCCCAGGTTCAAGCGATCCTCCCACCTCAGCCTCCCAAGTAGCTGGGATCACAGGTGCCTGCCACCACGCCCAGCTAATTTTTGTATTTTTAGTAGAGATGGAGTTTCACCATGTTGGCCAGGCTGGTCTCGAACTCCTGACCTCAAGTGATCTCCCCTTCTTGGCCTCCCAAAGTGCTGGGATTACAGGTGTGAGCCACAGAAACTGGCCCCCCCCCAAAAAAAAAATAATAAAAACAAGGTAAGAATTACTGTGTATGATTAATCCATAATTCTGAAATCTGAAAGCTCTGAAAACTGAAAGGAAGTGTGTGTGTGTGTGTGTGTGTGTGTGTGTGTTTGCTGCAATCTTATTTTCCAGCACAAAATAGTCCTGAATTGATGTTATATAGTTTTATATACTGTTTTATATATACATACTCATACATACAACATATATATGTTATACAGTTTTATAACTATGGTATCAGTTTTATTTATTGCACTGAGTGAATATTCTTATGATGCAGTGCGGAAATATTAATGTTTTGAGCAACCCTAAACCTGAGGGGTAATCTGTACTCCACTATATATATATACTATCTCGCCTTCCTAATCTGTGAAGAATTCAGAATTCTGTAGCGTGTGTGGCCCAAGGTTTTGGAGACGAGTGTGGACCTGCGCTCACTGCAACAAGCACTTTGGGCTTCATACTAAGTACTTTAGCACTTTAACTTCATTATTCCTGGTCTGCTCAGAACAACCACTCTGAGATAGGTACTGGCAAGCAGTTCCATTTCATAGAAGAGGGATGGAGGCTCTGCGATTCCGGATAACACATACAAAGCCAGCGAGACTGGGTGGCGGCTCAGGTGTGTCTGTTTAAAAAGCCCATGATTCTAATTGCCGTGCTCCAGTCCCCACCCACATTGGCCGCGGCAGGGAGCTCTGGGGAAGGGTGTGTGGTTGAGGCTGGAAGGAAGGCAGAAAAGAACAGGCCTGGGGCCCCCGCTTTAACACATTCTTGCCTGTGCCAGTCTCAACTTCACTGCTTCCCATATTCCCACATGCCACTCTCTGCTGAATCCCATCTCCCCACAATTCCGAAAATATAATAATCTGTGTTTGACAGATGAAAAGAATCTGCTCACCCGAATTCTTTTTTCTGATTCTCGAAATAATGTTGAGATAGAGTAGTTCTTTCCTCATTTCGCGAAGGGAACATAGCAGCTCAAAATCACACCACTGGTAAGTGTCTTGCGATATTAAACACATGGAATTTTAAGATTGGCAGGAACGAATTCTTTATCTAGTCCAGTGTTTCCTAAACTTCAGTCATTTGCCTACGACTGTCATAAATTTCACTCAATCCATATACTATAAGCACTATTATTTACTTAAAATACTTAAAAAAATCATCAACTCCCTTTTTGTTTTAACATAAATATGGTAATTAAAAAGAAAACTTTATATCAGCACTATAAATTGGAAGTCCGGATTTTTAAAACATACATAAAAATAAATATTTAAGCATTTGAATAAAAATGGTGCATGCGCCACCTAAATCAGGGGTTAGCAAACTACATCCTACAGGCAAAATGCAGTCCCTCACCTATTTTTGTAAAGTCTGCAGTTAAAAATAATTTTACTGCTGGGCACAGTGGTTTACGACTGTAATCCTGGCACTTTGGGAGGCTGAGGCGGGTGGATCACCTGAGGTCAGGAGTTCAAGACCAGTCTTGCCAACATGGTGAAACCCCGTCTCTACTAAAAATACAAACATTAGCTGGGCGTGGTGGCACATGCCTGCAATCCCAGCTACTCAGGAGAGTGAGACAGGAGAATCGCTTGAACCCAGGAGGCAGAGGTTGTAGTGAGCTGAGATTGTGCCACTACACTCCAGCCTGAGCGACAGAGCAAGACTACGTCTCACAAAAAAAATAAAAAATAAAAAAAATTCACATTTTTAAGTGGTTACATTTTAAGTGGTTATATAAATATTTACATCATATCCTTTATTTTGCCTTTTGGCTTGCTAATCCTAAAATACCTGGCCCTTCAAGAAAAAGTTTGCAACCCCTAACCAGATTCATCTGGCATATTGCCAGTTTATGCGAGTACCACGAGTACCACATGTTGGAAAATACTGAGTCCAATTTCCCTCCTCACCTCCACCATTTTACAGTTGAGGAAGCTGAGACTCAGGGAATTTGTGTAACTAGCTCAAGGTCACATAGCTAATGGATGCCAGAGTTAAGTGGCAGGGAGGTCCTTAGTTTTCTGACTCTCAGCCCATCTGCTTCTCTTTCTGAAAACACAGTTGAGCCCAAGGCACACTTATATAGCAAATCAAACCTCAATACTAAGAGGGGCAGGACTGTGTGATTCTGAAACCAAACGTCAATTCTTTACAGATGCTTGAAAATCTCCAATCAACATCATCATCATCATCATCATCATCATCAAATGTGCATGAGAGGCCAGGTGCAATGGTTCATGCCTGTAATCCCAGCACTTTGGAAGGCCAAGGTGGGTGGTTCACTTGAGGTCAGGGGTTCGAGACCAGCCTGGCCAACATGGCGAAACCCTATCTCCACTAAAAATACAACAATTAGCTGGGCATGGTGGTGCACACCTGTAATCCCAGTTTCTCAGGAGGCTGAGGCATGTGAATTACTCGCACCTGGGAGGCAGAGGTTGCAGTGAGCTGAGATCGTGCCACTGCACTCCAGCCTGGGTGACAGAGCAAGACTCTGTCTCAAAATAACAACAACAACAACAACAACAACAACAACAACATGTGCATGAGAACTCCTCTCCAGATGTAAATATATAACCGAGTTTGAATTCTGACAGTTAGGCACCTTTTCTGGGCCATCACCTGGGAGTTTCCAGACCCTGCTGGGAAGTCTCTTCTCTGATGCCTGGAGAGGGTTAATGTGCTCTGCAGATTATCGTGGGCATGGATCTCCTCCTGGGAGCCCAATCAAACAGATGTCAAGCCTGCATGGGTTTGGGCTGTGATTTTCCCACGGATTGGCTGGTTTTATATGCTGAATGTGGGGGGCAGGGAGGGGGTAGGATGCTGAAGGATGGGGTGAGAGGTTATGAGGAAGGGAAGGGCCCCAGGAGCTGAAAGCCACTTCTGCTTTCTGGACTGGACTTCAGAAAATTTCCTTTAAGTGAGGGGCTGAAGACAAATATATCCCTTTTCTTCTGGGCCAGAAGGCTCAGAAAACTAAAGAAGAGGATGGCAGGCCTGTGATATGACCTTCACTGGGCTGGGAGAAAGGAGAGCTGAATTCCGTATGGAAGAAAATAGAAAATAGTCCCTAGGTCTTCAATGTCGAATAAAGAATCCACCAAATACAAAATGTGACAATGGAAATGCGGTCTTCCTCATCTATGCCTGACTAATTGCTCTCAAAAGTCATTTGGTGTTAAAAAAAAAAAAAAGGTCATTTGGTAAATTGAATGGAATTATATAAAAACTAGAAATATTCTTTGATCAATAGGATTTTTACCTCCTTTAATATTGTTATTCTTTCTCCTCTTTACACCGGCCCACTCACTTGATCTGTAATCTGTCTAGTGCTCTGTGTTACACAATGCTGTATCTGATTCCCTTTGGTAATTCCTTCTAAGGCAAATTATATCCATTAAGTTTTTGTTAAGGGCCTTCTCAGATGTAAAACATGCTATTTTTCTTCTGTAATTATTTCTTGCTTTTGGAAAAATATCTCTCATAAAAGTAGAAAAAGGTGTCTTTTTGTTTGTTTGTTTGTTTTTTTTCCTATTACAGTAGGAGCAGGTGTTATTAACTCTGGGCTCTCCACAAAAGACCTTGGTTACTTAGCCAGCATGCAGTAGGTGTGAGAGTTCAGGAATAATGGCTGCTTTGTATTCAGCAGCCTCTCTTCTCTAGGCCCTCTAAGGTCTTTGCAATCATTGAACATTTTAGCTCTTAATGGAGGTAGAGCAGGATGGGTGGGAAAAGGCAGGTGGTCGGAGCCTCTTAGCAGTAACACTGAGGCCCAGGGATATGCGAACACAGGTCTGAGGTTAGGCCAGGCCTGCTCAAGGGGGGTGATATTGGCCCTCTCTTTAGGGGACAAAAATGGGTTCTTGGGGGTCAAAAAACTGAGATATTAATTACAGTGTTTTTTCACACTCCAAAGGTCTACAGTAGATGTATAGTGTATCTCTGATATTCACATTTCTGGTGGGGAGATGATTAAGAAAAAAATGACCTAAAAAGGGTCCTTAGGAGAAGTGATAAAGAAAAAAGGTGGAGAAGCGCTGTGATAGATCAACCTAGTGTCAGCGTCAGGACGGACAGCGATCTCCTGGGAGGTCTCTGGGCCTGCTGTTCTGGACACACTTTTCATTTTGTGAGGGACTAGCTGGCTCCTCATGGAAGAAGCCCTGGGCCTGGAGTTATGATTTTGCCTCTTGCCCCTCTCCAAATCTCAGTTCTTCAACTACTAAATAAGAACACAGATAAGACGGCCCCCAAGGTCTGCCCTAACTCTGTGACTTTCTGCAGACATCCATCTGATTGAGCCAACACATCCAAACCTGGGCATGCACACACAAATGCATACACATTGATTATATTGGGATTTTTTTGGTCGAGCAAGTCCACCAAATTGGAGGAAAATCCAACCGCTACACACACAGACTGAACTTTTAGTGCTGAAAAAACCCCCTGATTTCCTCTTCTCCCTTTTCTCCTGTGCCCACTGCCTTCTACCCCAGTAGGATGTAGATACCTCAGGACAGCTGGACATTCTTTGCCCAGGCTAGCTGGGTACCCTACACACTCTGGATCCTCACTCACTGCCCACCAATAGATCATTGGAAGTTGGAATCAGTTTTCCCCAAATGTAGTCATCGTGCTAGCTGCCTAGTAAGTAGGAAAGGCTCAGGAATGATTAACACAAGGTGGAGGAATCAGGTGGGCTCACTTCACACGTGAGAAAGTGGGCTGCAGGTACCTGTGGGAGTGAGGCAGCGATGGCATGGAAGCTGAGGTCCCCGGATGCCTCCAGTGGCTTCTGAACCCTTCTCAGAGCCGGCTCACACACCAAATGCACACAGAGAGCGTCCACCCAGTCGGAGGCACAGGCCTGTGGGCTTCTCAGTGTTACACAAATCAGAGGCAGCAATAACAGGTGTGGCGCCATGGCCTGAACAACCTGGCACCCCTGCTCAGCCTCCCAGAGAGAGGGGAAGGAGCAAACCACTCAGCCTTGGCCAGTTTGCCAGAGGAGGAAAATTCCTTCCTGACTCTGGTGGTGATCATCAACTTCACTCTGGGCATGTGACGAAAAATTGACCCAATTAAGCGTCTACACATTGGCAGTTTACGGGCCAAATCGTCACTGGGCAGAAAAAGGCCATAGGGTGCAAAATATAGAAAAAAAGAGGCCAAGAAAGGGCTTCCTCAATCCCACCCTCTGAGTGGTCTCATCGGGAAGAAAATTGGTTTTCCTTCCCCAAAGCCTCAGTGACACCCAAATATCCACTCTGTCCTAAGCCTTGTGAGCAAGAGAGGGTCGATTTCCCAGCCCTTGGACCTCCCTAAGAAGGGGCCCATTGAGGAGAACCCAGTGGAGTATTTCAACACTTACTGCTAAAGAAAGCTTGAGGGTTGGGTGCTTGAGTGTTTGTTCTTCTGGGAGGAACCCCAGCAGCTATGAGAACCAATTTGCTGACCTCTTGTTGTTAAGTGATTTCTCATCTTTCTTTAGCTTGCATAGGGAGTTTGCATGTTTGTTTGTTTATAGTTGTTTTTCTGTTTATAGCTGTTTTTCTGAAGGTGCAGTGAAGATCCAAAAAGGTATGCCATGTAGTTTGCTGTGGGCTTCGATGCAAAGCTTATCAGTTTTGGATTAAATACATCAGGGGTTAAATCCTACCTCTGCTGCCGCGAACGTGGGGCACATTTACTACCCAGCCTGCTGAAATTCTTAAGCTTTTTTTTTTTTTCATATAGATGTAGTATATAAATATTCATGCCCCTCTTTGACCTCCGGTTTCTTCATCTTTAAAATAGGGATTTTTTTTTTTTTTTTTTTTAAATCATGCAATCCAATATATGCAAAGGATGGGGGCATAACACATATATTCAATCCTGTTTTAGAGGGAAAAATCAGCCATCAACAATGTATGTAAAAATTTGCCACTCTGGTGACTTCTGAAAAAGGAGAACGACCAAACTGAAAACTCTGGCCCGAGAATACCTTAGATGATCAAAAACAGTGTCACAGAGAACACGAAGACAAAAGAATCAAGCGTTCACTTGGACGGGCAAACCACCCCTTTCCCTGGGTCTCTGAACTAGACTGAAACACAGAGCTGCCTCCCTAAGTCATCTAGCCTTTCTGGCCTCAGTTTCCTCATCTGTAACATGAAGCGATTGCACCTAATGATGTCTGACACACTTTCGGGCGTACAAAAGACTCATCCATCCACACGCGGGCCCGGCTTCAGCCTGAGGCGAGAGCTTGTGCTACCTGCGGCTGTCAGCAGGGGGCACCCCCACAGAAATCCCACACACTGCAGAGTCTGACAAGGCCTGAGAACACAGTGGAAAAACCCTAACCATTGCTTTTCTGGAAGCATTCTCTTCTGGGGAGATGTCAGAGGGCAAATGGGTTTCTTTTAAAACTATTTTGTACAAATTCCTGAAAATGCCCCATACTATAATAAGGCAGTTCCCTGTATCGAGGGGTGGGGGACCGTGGGCAGGCCGGTGGGGAAAGGAATTCAGTCAGGGGAGAAGGGTAGGTGGGGGCTTTCCTTGAAGCTGAATATTTTTCTGTGTAAAATCCAGCTTCCCTTCCTAAAGAAGCTTTAGGGTGGATACAGAACTGAGTGCCTGGGCACGTTCTCTTAATTCCCCTTGGTTCAGCTAAGAGATCCTGAGGGAGTGGGGGCTGTGAGGAGGGTGGGTGGCCGCACGGCCTGCGGAGGCAAACAGGTCTCTCTCAGGCAAGCCATCACATCTGTGTCAAACAGCTCCCGGGAGGCCCTGGGACTGCACCCAGCGCAGGTGCCGGCCCTGGAGCTGCAGATGGACGAGCAGACCCAGGCCCCAGGCCGAGCCTCTGAGACCTGACACCCCTTACGATTCATCCAAAAAAGCAAAGAAAAGGCGCTTACGTGAGGGCAGCGGTGGCTAGGTCCAAAGAAGAGGTTTTCAAGGCAAGAGAAGGCAGGCGCTCCCAGCACCAGCGTACAGTGGAAATAAAGCACCTGTAGCCTTGTGATATAAGTGACACCTACAGACAGGTCCGTTTGGTTTTTCAGGTTTATGCACAGCCCCTTTGATGACGGTGACATACAGTGTGACACGGCTCCTTGGAAGGGGGGGAAATGGTTCTCATATGCAGAAAGTTTACCTTTATCCTGCTTTTGTGCCAACTCACCCCTGCCCTGCAACCCCCCACTCCCAGCCTAGGGGACTCAGTAAACAAGCAGAAAATTCTTGTCCCTGGGAGCTGTGCGGGATCGTGCGTTTGCTGAGGAATTTTCCTCTGTGCAAGCTGGAGGGGAAACGCAGTTTCCACCCTGGTGCCGGTCTACACTGCCTCTCTCCCAGGCTGCCTGAGCGCAGTGCTTTTGTAAGATCATGTCTTTCTCCGTTTTTCCCATGTGGTGAGAAGGAAGAGCATTATAGGGCCGGTGTTAAGACCTTAGGTTTTGTAGCTAGTTGCCTTTGGATTCAAATTCTGTGTCCATCATTTCCTAGCTGTGCTACCTAGAAAAATGTAGCTAACATCCCTGGGCTTCATGAGTCTAATGTAAGTGATGGGGCCTCTCCTCATGGCTACTATGAGATTCAGAGGAGGCCAGGCAAGCCCTCCGTTAGCTATGATGACTGCAGCATTTTCCTTGATAGGGCACGTTCACCAGGACTCCCCCTTGCTATTTCTTCCAACCTACACCTTCCAACCAGGTGAAGGGAATAGGCAGCTTGGAGAACTACTTTAGGGCCTTTTCTTCTACTTTTTCTCCCTAAGCCCCATCAGGGCATCAGACACATTAACTTATTAAACTTCTAACACTTGGATGTAATGAGCCGTGCAGCGGCTTCCTCCCTTTCCCCTCCTCTGTTTCACAGACAGAGAAATGAAGAGGCTTAGTGGCCCAGTCAGGTGTCCAAAGCTAATAGGCCAGGGGGCCTGTTGAGGATGCCAGCTCTCAGGTGTCTCGCTGAGAACTGACTGCTTTTTAGTACTTCTCGGTGACAACAGAAACTGCCTAATTTAGGCTGTGAGGCAGTGTCCCAGGTCATCTATGAGACAGGTATTTATAATGCTGTGCCTTTTTGCATTCTGCTTCTAGCCATCTTGGGCAGCTGCGATGTTGTATTCAAATGGCAGACTCCAAGTTTTAAGGCGAAAGCAGGGACTGGTTTGTTAGGTTTTCCTGGGATCACCGGGCATGGGTACAGACACACAAATACAAATACACATAGAGTCTGCAGAAACAAAAGGCAGTTCATGAGAGGCTACGGGGTGTCATCATGGAAAAATTGTTGAAGAAAGATAGGTGACTGCCTAGGCCCCTATCTTGGCTGGATAACCTGAACTTCTCTGGTCTTCATTTTCCCCCAGTGGCAAAAGGAGGAAGTGGGATTAAAATAGTGATTTTTTCAAACTGCGACTTGAGGAACCCTGGGGGTTCCCCGGAGCCCTTACAATGACTTTTGTGGGTGAGAGGATGGGAGTGGAGTAGAGTGGGTTAGGCTGTAGACCACCCTGTTCCTTCCTGACTCAATACGAGCATCTCAGCTTTTATATAAATCTTCTGGGTAAGATTTCATTTGAACAAAAGAATCTGCCCTTAGAAAGGATTTGCAAGTAACTGGATTACATGGTCTTTGGGCTTCTTTTACGCTTTAAAATTCTGTACTTCTCTTCCTCTTTGGTTCCCAGGGGACAGTGGACTGTGATAGTCCTACACACTATGTTTTCCATGGTTGGGCACTGGCCTATCTTGTCACTGGTTTCTGAAATGTTACCAATGTTTCTTTCTGAACATATACATTCTTCTCAGTGGAGAGGTTTTTAGGGAAAATATGTTATTCTGATACTTTTTTTAGAAAAGAGTCTTTTGGGCTGGGTGCAGTGGTTTATGCATGTAATCCTAGCACTTTGGGAGGCCAAGGTGGGCAGATCATGAGGTCAGGAGTTTGAGACCAGCCTGGCCAACATGGTGAAACCCCATCTCTACTAAAAATGCAACAATTAGCCAGGTGTGGTGGTGCATGCCTGTAATCCCAGCTACTCAGGAGGCTGAGGCAGCAGAATCGCTTGAACCCGGGAGGCGGAGGTTGCAGTGAGCCAAGATCGTGCCATTGCACTCCAACCCGGGCAACAGAATGAGACTCCATCTCAAAAAAATAAAAAATAAAAAAATAAAAATAAAAAAAGTAAAGAGTCTTTTGGAGAAATTATGTATTTTTTTTCTGTACTCTCTTGGCTCAATTTTTTTTCCCCAGGGGCTGTGGCTGCCCAACTGACTCAATTATTTGAGTGTAAAAGTCTTCTGACAATGGATGTATAAGACCATGAACTCTGTCTCATGGTCCCAAATGTATAATATAGCATTTCTGGGTGCCTGTGTGTGAAATTACAGGCTTCTGGACCAGTGGATAAAAGGGATGATTAAGATAAACCCAAAATAAAAGAGGAATTTGACTCTAATTAAGTTTAACTATCACTTTAAACTTAAATTTGATTGGAGTGGAGATCTTGGATGATATTGAACACGAAGCATCTAAGAACTGCATTATGAGTGTTGAATGACAACAAGAATGGGGATTGGGGATGGAAGAGGAAGGTAAAAAAGGACTAGGGTGTGGGGAGGGGGGCAGAAGAAGGAATGAGACATTTTAGAACTCCCAGCCTATCCTGCTTCTGGTGTCCTGGCCATACAGCAATATTAAGTAACACTAATTGGGCTTATAATTGTAACATAGTGGCTAAGAAAACAGATTCTGGAAGGAGACTTCCTAAGTTTGACTCTCTGATCTGCCATTTGCTGTCTGGGTGGGTCTGGGAAGCCTGTTGAACATCTCTGCATCCCAGTTGCCTCATCTGTAAAATGGGGAAAAAGGATTACATTTCTTTTAGGGTGTGAATTAAATGAGTGAAAACTTGGGGAGTAGAGGGAGCCCTAACTAAGTGTGGCTTATCTACATTTTAACCTGTTACATTCTTTACATTAAATTTTCATACATTTTTGACAAGGAAGTTACTGATCATCTCTAATTTACAGATGAGGAAACTGAGGCACAGAGAGGTTAAGTAGAGAGGTTCATGGTTACACAGCTAAGTGGTAGAGCAAGTATTTTAGTCTAGGCTGCCTGCCTCTGGAGCCCATCCTCTTAACTGCTGTGCTAACCAGTTTCTGGGTGCTCCTGGGGCAGTTCTTTGGGAATAGGGAGGAGAGAATCACACCTAAAGAGCATCTATGATGTACCAAGTATTGTGCTAGGATGACTCACCTGTATTTCCTTGGTTATTTTTCACAATTATCGTGGAAGGTAGCTATCACTACTTTCTTTTTTAAGACAGAGAAACAGAGGTGCCATGATTGCTGGGGCTCACCCAGTTGGTCAGTGGCCAAATCTGTGTTGAACTCAGGCCTGACCAATGTTAAAGGCAAGCTGTGGAAACAGCAGCTTAAGTTGGCCTCTCTTCTTTAGCTCTGGACTCACACCGGCCTAAAAGGTGGTCCATCCCTCTCTATTGGCTCAAGATTTCTAGGATTCCTGGTTATTGCTGGCACAATCTGTCTGTTAGTATACGGTGGAAATTCTGGTACCTCACTGAATCTGGTGCCTAGTATGGTTCTTGGGATCAAGAATGCACTCAATACTTACATGGATCGTAAAATCACGTGTCTTAAAGGGCATGCCATCTGACAGAGGCTGGAGGCTCCCATCCTATTCTTTTCACTACATATAACAGGCTTCACATCTCAGCTGCTTTTCCTAGAACCTGCTCTTTAATCAAGGTCAACATTTCTTTGTCATTTATTTTTCCCCTCAACCTGCCATCTTCACTACCGACCCAAGAGGCAGCACAGGCTGAAAACAAAAATGAGTTAGAAAAACAAGTTTAGGTAAATTCATAGATAATGCCATTATAAGGAGAGATTTATAGTGTGATGGTGAAACGCACTGGCTTTGGATTAGACCCCTGTCACTATGATTCTCACTTACTATTTTTAGAAAAGAGTCTGTTGGAGAAAATGCAATTTTCTATGCTATATTGGCTCAAATATTTAAGAACAAAAAGATTTCTGTCAGTGGGTGTATATGACAACAAACTCCTAGCACCTGCCATCTGGGAGACATTAGATGAGCTATCAGCTTTTCAGGGTCACAATTTCCTCACCAGTGAAGTACCTACTATGATTCTTGGTGCATGGTAAGTTTCAATAAACGGCAGTTATTGTAATGGGCTATAGAGAGAGACACAGATATTGGTTGAGAGTCCCAATCTTTGGGCATTACCATAATAAGTAGGATAATGTTGCCCTTCCTCTTCCACAATGAATAGTCATAATAGCTACCATTTGCTGAGCATTTACTGGATGCCAAGAACTGTCTAGGCATGCTACAGGTATTAAGTCATTTAATCTTTATATCATTCCTCGGAGGTAGGTACCATTATTATCACCTAAAATTTACTGATGAGGAAACAGGGATAGAGAGTTGAAGTAACTTGCCCAATATCACATAGCATGTGGAACACAAAGCAGGACTGGAGCCTCTGCAGGATACACCAATACACCATATATGGAACCTATGCACCAGACTCCACAAGCTTTACCATTACTCTACCATTTGGTACCTCTCCAGGAGGCACAATCTAGGTTGAAGAGATACCAATTTTCTTAGACATCCCAAATTGCTGGTCGGATCCTTGAAAGCAAGGACAAGAGTTGTAAATATTTGTCCCCCAAAATGCCTTGCATAGACTCGTGCAGAAGTAGGTGCTTAAGCAATTTTCATTGGTTGATTGTCAATTGGTTGATTGATTGGTCAGATTTCTTTCTTTGCTTTGTTTCCTCTTTGGGTGTTTTCCCCTCATCCTCCTACATCCAGCTCACTCTTTAGCTGTTCATGCTACCATCCTCCTCACCAGAAGCCACGATTCAATTGAGAGCAACAGTTAGATGGCTCCCTCAATAACCCTTCCTTGGCTATGAGCCTCAGGACAGTAAAAGTCTCTGTTATTTCCAGTACTGAAGGCACCCTGGAGGTTAAACAATGGCAAAGTCAATGGGGAATATTGTAATAGAAAATGACAGAATTTGATTTCATTAAAATCTGTAATAAAAATACGATTCTATAGTTATAGGTTTAATTATGATATGTTTGTGAAATAGTTGATGCAACTGCATGACTGCATTGCTGGTCTTTCTTCCTCCAGTAAAGACACTGGAAGTCAACCTATTAGAGGTTTCTATATTTTGGGTGAGCCCAGTGAATCTGAAGCCATAATGCCTCTAGAAAGGCACAGATCTGAGAGGCACAGCCAAGGGGATCCTTCTCATAGGAAGGACTCCTGAAGACAGGATTTTCTTTAGATGTTTTCCTACCACACATAGGAAGTGGCAGCTCTGAGAGAGTTGTTTGGGATGGTAGTCTGAGGAATGGATGACTCCTGTGGCCAGCCTATACTGTTGTTAGAGGGTGGACTGGGCTAATGGTGCTGCCATTGGAATCTTGGGTAGTGAATGGGGCAGTCCCTCCTCATCAGGTTAATTAGCTTGATGAATCTGAGAACCATGCTAATGAAGGTTATCAATAGATTATCAATCATACAATTATTAAACACTTACTCTTTCTGCAGGCAAGCAAACACTGGACTTGCTGAGAGAACGTAACTTTCTGAACCTGTTTCCTCACCTGTCCAGTGTGAATGATCACACATGCAGTTTGATAATGTGTGTGACCACACACATTAGCTTCCATAGCTCTAGGCTAAACACCTCACTCCTGCCGATTGTCACCCATAGGCATGTCCTTGGCCAAAAGATGGGGGTGGAAGGATGTGAAGATGGAGCATTGGAGGTGAGAAGGGATGCTGGATCCAGGCAGATCAGCCGCATCAGTCAACCAAGTCTTAATGCTAAGATGTTGTTGGTTATAAGATACGTCATTGATTTAAACAATTGTCTTAGAGGAAATGCTATGTTAAATATGCAGATAGATAATCAAGCTTGTCTTGATTTCAGAAATGTTAAAATGTGAATTTGATAAATATAACAATAAAAAACCCAATAGGGCAGTATTTAATATCAATAAGAAGGATGTGAAAAAGAGTAAGACCTAGCTGTGGCCTTCAAGGAATAGAGATAACCTAACAGAGAATTCAAGAAGAAATATTTAGAAGCATTAATTAACTTCAAGCTAAATTTTGAGTTAGGGGCTGTAGGACTTCAGAGAAGAGGAGCTAATAGTGCTGGAGCAGCCGGAAAAAAATTTTCTGTAGGATTTGGTATTTGAGTTGGGTGATGAAGGATTGGGACGACCTGCTAGAAATTGATGCTTATTATGTGCCAAGCTCCATAGCTGTAGGAATAGGAGCTGTTATTATACCCATTTTACAGAAGAGAAAACAGGCTCAAAGAGCTTTAGTAATGTGCCCAAGGTCACACACCTAAGTAGCAGAGCTGGGATTCAAACCTAGGATAACCTAACTCAAAGCTCAGGCCCATTGGCCACTGTGTTCTGCAGTGTCTCGGGGGCTCTTTCAATCAAGAGGAAACCTGGCCGTGCATGGAAGGAGAAAATAGGCATGGACAGCCCATGACTGCTAATTCCTACTCATGGGAGAAGGAAGTCTTACATGTGTCACTATTGACAGTCCGGAGTAAGTTGTGAATCATGTGTCTGGAATATCAGCACCTATGAACAAGGGGACCTCTGATGGCTAATGGGGACCCCAATATTGAAAAGGCCTCTGATTTTGTCTGCTATTTGGGAACAAACTTGTGTGGGGCAGCAAAATGAGACTTCGTCACCAGCTTTGATTCTGCTCTTACTCTTGCCCATAAAAATGAAATATGACTCCTCCATTTTTCTGGGAGTCATACTGTTGTGTCTGCCTGCCTGCCTGCCTGCCTGCCTTCTTTCCTTCCTTCCTTCCTTCCTTCCTTCCTTCCTTCCTTCCTTCCTTCCTTCCTTCCTTCCTTCCATCCTTCTTTCCTTCCTTCCTTCATTCCTTCCTTCCTCTCTCTTTTCTTTCTTTCTCTCTTTCTTTCTTTCTTTCTTTCTTTCTTTCTTTCTTTCTTTCTTTCTTTCTTTCTTTCTTTCTTTCTTTCTTTCTTTCTTTCTCTCTCTCTTTTCTTTTTTTCTCTTTCCTTTTTCTTTACTTTCCTTCCTTTCCCCTTCCCTTCCCTTCCCTTCCCTTCCCTTCCCTTCTCTTCCTTTCCCTTCCCTTCCTTCCTTGCCTTTCCTCGCCTTTCCTTGCCTTTTTGACAGAGTCTCACTCAGTCGCCCAGCCTGGAGTACAGTGTTGTGATTTTGGCTCACTGCAGCCTCTGCCTCCTGGGTTCAAGCAATTATCATGCCTCAGCCTCCTGAATAGCTGGGATTATAGGCTCACACCACCACGCCTGGCTAATTTTTGTATTTTTAGTAGAGACATGGTTTCACCATGTTGCCCAGGCTGGCTTCTAATTCCTGGCCTCATGTGGTCTGCCCTTCTCAGCTTCCCAAAGTGCTGGAATTACAGGTGTGAGCCACCGCGCCTGGCCAGTACTGTTGTGTCTTATGGATATTTGCTTGATTTTTTAATTCCATCATCTCTGAAATAATCTTGTTTTTTTTTTTGTTGTTGTTGTTGTTTTGCTTTTTGTTTTAACCATGTCTTTGCAATCTTTTGCCATCTTCCACAGTTTCATTTGCCATTAAAAACTTTACATGTCCAAATTACACACTGAAATTTCCCGAGTTTGATTCTGTTTGGGAACTTGCTTAGAGAAACAGTCTCTGTTGCAAACACAGAACAGTATAAGAATTTAGGTATTATGCTTTTACAAAACTATTATGAAGTTTTCTGATGTGTCACTTTATTACAGAGTTTAACATCATATCTCAACAGAAACCCAATGATTCTGGTACTGACAAATCCGAAGGGAGAGGCCTCAAAATTGGGAAGCTGCCAAGACTCACCCACAGGTTCCTGTCAACGTGGACTCACTTGTACCCCAAGCCTGTAGGCCTAAGTGGACTCCCCTTAGAACTTGTCTATCCTTAAGGTGAATGTCTGGGATTGGAAATTTTGGAAATTATTGTGAAGCAATTGGAATTAAAGTGAAGACAGGTGTCTTCAATGTCCTGGACATCACTCTTACCCACATCCCTGTTCATGAAACTATGTTTTAATTCTTTCTCAGCATGTGAAGGGAGATGGGCAGGATTCTGTTTCATGTTGCGTGAACAGTGATAGCTCTCTGGTTCCAAAGAACCAGTGAGATGTGGAACTTGGCTGAATATTTTTGAGTGATGCAATAATTTAAAAAGATATCCATGGTTTTGCAAAGAACATAAGCCATATAAGAAGGCAGTTAAAGAAAAACCAGTAACAGAAAGAACACTGGAATTTGAGTCTAATTGATGTGGGTTCAAATCTCATTTCTATCCTGTGGTAGCCAAGTTACTTATCTCCTTGAGACATGGTTTCATCATCTGAAAATAGTCACTTCATACAGTTTTGGTGACAATTAAATGAGATAACATAATATACGTAATATATGAAGCACTTAGCCCAGTGTCTGGCATATATTAAATACTCAATAAATGATTATTACTGTGATGTCTCCATTTCTAAATTAGCAAAATGGAAATAATATTAACTACTCACTAGATCAATTGAAATAATAAAGGTATATGTATCTGGCACATGGTAGATATTCATCCATCCATTTGTTCATTTTCAGTTTATCTGGAATCCATCAAAAGTTTGCAAACTCTGGGAGTTAGGAGAAGGCCACTATATTTGACCAACAGTCCTCTTTTATCTTAAATGGAGCAGTAGTTTTATAAAATGTTTATTTCCTTACCTAAACTGTTTTTCCCCCCCTGGGCCCTAATGTGCCCTTCTGGGAGCAAAGAAGCTCCAGGAATTCCAGCAAATCACTGCAGAGTGGCCAACAGGTGTGACATCAGAAGTCCTAATAGTGGGGCTTTGGTGAGTCGGCCTTTTTGCAGTGCCCAAGGGAGAATGGATGCTATCTACCTCTACGGGAAGGAAGCAGACACTTGGTGTTTCTGGTTTTCAGGCTGTATCCACTCCAGGCTTCAGCTGTCATTTTGGGCCAAGTTAAAGGCAGAGGGCAGATTTTGCACAAGGCCCTTTGAAGTGGGGAATAATCTGGGTCACGTATTCCAGCCAGGGTGAGCAGCAAGTTGCATAGTTAGTCAGCAGAAAAAGGCTGTATGTGGAGAGGGCTGGTCCAGGCACTAATGCTTCAGGTAGATTGCTAGGAAGGGCAGAGGCAACCAGGCTGGCTGTGCCTGTTCTACAGTCTCTAGGCAGTTTCTTGGCCTTCAGCTTCACTGTAGGGGGGGAACCTAGCCTCGGAGTGTTACTGGATACCTACGTCCCCACTGATGCCTGATCAAGTTTAAATCAAACCTGCAGTTCTGGGCCTTGCAAGTTCATTTCTCCTACCCAGTGTTGAGTGAAGTTGACTGCAGGCCAGACAAAACAATATTCAGGAGGAGCCCTACCCGTTCAAGATACTTTGCAACTGACACACATTTTGAAGGTGATGGACGTTTAAGACAAACCACGATAGGTCTGGAGATAAGATTTGAAAATCTGGCTGACAGCCACCACGGACGGCACCTGCAGGTGGAGTTTGCAACTAGGAACTCTATAGACTCTAGCTAATTATTGTACAGATATGGAAAAGCCTCTTTTTTGGGAAAAGGGTGATGACAAATCCGAGGTATAGTGGATAAAACAGGCACAATTTCAAGTCCAGCTGAATAAACCTGGGCAAACAGACACACACATGCATGTGTGCATGCTGTCAGTGCTACCACACACACTCCCATCCCTCATGTATAGAGCTCACCTAGTACCTAGACATACCCCTATGTCCACCACACTCTCCCCACAGACAACTTGTCCTCTCCATCGTACAGATCAACCACACACAGCACAGACCCCTCCCCCTTCTCCCATGCAAACATTATACACACAGCCATCAGATAAACACAGTCCCCTTAGGAAGCTGATTAATAAAACTATTTTATCTATAATTACACTTGACTGATAATAATGTCCTCAGAGCCTGCATGGTTAGATCGGCTCAGATTGTAACATACAGATTACGGCTGAACTCCCTTTGAACTCTGGCCACATTGCTGGTCTCTCCAGCTCAGAGATTACAAATGGCTTTAGGTGGATTCACCCCACGGAACCAAGAAGGTAAGTAGAATTCCAGCTCTCCTTGCTTTTGTTTTCTCTCCAAGCCTGTACAGATGATGCGATCTCTGAAAATACATGGCCAAATACAGGAGGAAGGCTGAAATCAAATAACCTCCTCCAACCCACCCTTGCGTATCCTGGTGGGTCACCTTGCAAACCAGTGTCAACCTCAGATTCCATAGAGGAGGTTGCCCGGAATGCTGTCTTGAAGATTGACACTTGAAAATAATCAGTTTAATTTCTGGGTCTTGGGCTCTTGGGGACGAGCTCCAGTGAGCCATAATTAACTCTTTAAAGTCTTCACCGTGTGCTGCAAATAGTAAAATATCTTATTCTTTATGATGTAATGCTGAATGGAGGCAGCAAGGAGGCTTTTCAGGCTAATTACATGTTGGAACGAGGTTAATGACATGCCGGAGATTCTTTGCATGGCTACCCTGACATTGACAAGTCACTCGGTAACATGCTAGGGCTAAAGACAGCGACTGCTTTTAAAGAAGGCAGGGGGGCTGGAAACTCAGCTAGACAGGCCCCTAATCTAGCCCCTCCCCTATCTGCCGTCCCCCGCCCCGACCCTACTTCCCATTTTTTGGGAATTAAGAAATCTTGGTTTTAAACTGGCATTCAATACCAAGGGCCTGGAGACTTGAATCGGCGTCCTCGTGGGTCTCAGCTCTATCTTACGCTTTTTACAGCAGCTGAATTTAGCCAAGGATGCAAACAAAAGCCCACTATCTAAGGGGATGTTTTTGGGCTGAGCAGAAGGCGTGTCTGTACAAACAAGCAAGGTATGCATCAATATGAATGACTGGATCTCAGTAAAATGCCCAAGACACAGGAATGAGTTCTGATTCCAGCCAGCTGAAGAGCTCACATTCTGGTCCCCATTCTGCAGGTGGGCACACTGGCACCTCAAAATCATGCAAGGAGATCTGACATCCGTTTCCATTCTTCTACCTGGGGCCAGGTTGTATGTTAGCCACATGCAGAGCTGTCTCCAAGAGACTCCAGCCCAAGCTCCAGTGTGCTGTGCACAGCTTTGTGACTCCCGACTTTCTCTTTTTTTTTTTTTTTTGAGACAGAGTCTCGCTCTGTCGCCCAGGCTGGAGTGCAGTGGCCGGATCTCAGCTCACTGCAAGCTCCGCCTCCCGGGTTCCCGCCATTCTCCTGCCTCAGCCTCCCGAGTAGCTGGGACTACAGGCGCCCGCCACCTCGCCCGGCTAGTTTTTTGTATTTTTTAGTAGAGACGGGGTTTCACCGTGTTATCCAGGATGGTCTTGATCTCCTGACCTCCTGATCCGCCCGTCTCGGCCTCCCAAAGTGCTGGGATTACAGGCTTGAGCCACCGCGCCCGGCCCCGACTTTCTCTATCTGGATGAAATTGGGTAAAAGTAAAAATGCATCTCACAGGCAGACTAAATAGGACAAAGTAGCTATGAAGGATGGTCCTGCTTCCTAGGGAGGGTTGTCTCACCCCTTAGGAGGGCGTTGGGGGCTGACTTGCAGGCTAAGTGTAAGGAAAAGGGCCTTAGTTTCCTTGGCATTTGCTAGGGCAGCCATCTCTTTTTCCTCCCTGGCAGATGGGCTGGGGCAAGGGCAGCTTTGCCCGCTGGACCCCGGCATTTCCTCTCCCCCCAGGTACCCTTTCGTCTCCCTGCACACTCAGATCCACACAGCACCCACCTCAGCTCATTCGTCCCACCAGGCTGGGCTGGACTCGGGTCCTCCAATGTTGTCATCACCCAGCCCTGCGAGGGCCCCGGCTGGATCGGCCCCTCCTCCTCAGTGAGAAGGACACCGCATGGCTGCCTCCAGGCAGGGGATGCCACCCCTGAGTGTCCTGACCCTGAGCAGCCTCCCAGGCGCAGCAGAGTCCTGGAGTGGCAGCTGACAGGTGGCTCTTCCACCTCCACAATGCCCAGGGGTCAGCAGAAGATTAGGCAAGTCCTTCGTTTTGTCATGAGCTACCACGGAGGGAGACAGCCAGAAAGAGACTCTTGCTCTGCGGTGAGTGGCTGAAGTCTCCGCGTGCCGCTGGTGGGTCCGTGGTCTCCAGCGCAGGGAAGGTGTGCAGCGTCTGGAGGAGCCAGAAAGAAATGTGTCAGACAGGGCTTGTCAGCACCTCAGCACCCTGCCAAATAGTAATTATCAGAGCCTCGTGCCACTCGGGAGAGGGAGGGCAATATTTGTATCCCCATTTTATAGAAGGGCAAGTGGAGGCCCAGGGAGGTCAGACAACCACTTTAGCCAGTCAGTCAGAGGCTAAACTTGGCCCTGAGCGGGGCTGACTCAGAAGTTACCACTGGAGCTTGGGTGAAGCCAGGCCTGCGGGGACAGCCACAGGCACCTCTGTCCCATGAAACTGTGGGATCCAACCCCTGCCCTCCTTGGGTCTGTGCAGAAGGCACTGAGGTGGCTCCCTTCTCTCTGCTGGCTGCGTCTCCCCCATATCCCTTCCCTGACTCTATTTTATTTTTTATTTTTTTGAGACAGAGTCTCGCTCTGTCACCCAGGCTGGAGTGCAGTGGTGTGATCTCCACTCACTGCAAGCTCCGCCTCTCAGGTTCACGCCATTCTCCTGCCTCAGCCTCCCGAGCAGCTGGGACTACAGGTGCCCACCACCATACCTGGCTAATTTTTTGTATTTTTAGTAGAGATGGGGTTTCACCGTGTTAACCAGGATGGTCTTGATCTCCTGACCTCGTGATCCACCCGCCTCAGCCTCCCAAAGTGCTGGGATTACAGGCGTGAGCCACTGCACCTGGCCTCCTGACTCTATTTTTTATTCTGGCCCACCTGACATTTGTCTAGAGCCCAGTATCCCTCCCTGGGAACATGAGCATCCTGAAATGCCTTGAAAAGAAAAATTTCCTTGGACAGCTAAGTTAGGAGATGCTGACCTCTATATTCTCAACCTCGGGTTCACAAAGCGTATCAGCTTATTAAAAGCTCTAAGAAGCCTTTCAGTAAAGAAACCTGTTTAATTTTGCTTAGCCCAGCATTTTCCAAACTTATTTAGGCAACTCTTTCTTGTAACACCCATTAGCATACCACCCAGCTAGTGTTCTACCAGACGCACATTGGGAAATCCTCATTGAGATAGTCCACTCCCCAAGAGAAGGGACTGTGCCTGTTTCACCAGCCAGCGTGTTCCCTGCACCACCCACTTGTGGCAGGCTCGGTATGTTGGGCAGATCTGAGCAGCGCCTTCATTTCCCTAGTTTCTCAGGCATGATGCTTGAGGTCCTCTTGAACACTCATTCCCCAAGCCCTTGCAGGAAACCAGCCACCGTGTCACATTGACTGTGATGTTTCTTTCATATTTATCCCTCTTTTCTTACAGTCAGTGTCAAATTATCTACCACCTCCACAGAGAGGCCTTTCCTCACCACCCTCTCTAAAATAGCACCTCCTGTCAGGGTGGCCATGTTGCTCAACCCCAAGGGTACCATTTCCATAGACCACAATGCAATGGGTGCTTTTTGGAATTGCGCACATTGGATGACTGCCTTCATCGTTCTCAGTGCCCCAATTTCACTTTCGTTTTCTTCACGGTACATTCCACTATTTGACATTGTATTTGCTTATATATTTATTTGCTTATTGATCGTCTTCTGGACATCAACTAGTTGCCATGTAGGCTGTTCACTACATATAGGGATAGGTCAGTTATTGCCTTGTGTCTTTCTGTTTCATTCCTGAATCCACACCTGGATTGCAAATCCCATGCACCTGATAAGGGAACGGAGGCAGAAGTGCACACTGAGCTCTGCCTTCCAGGCTGAGCATTCCATAAAAAGGAATTCGCTTGATTCACTTTGCACAAGGGGCATATCTACTTGTCCAACTGCACAGCTGTGAGCTATGTCTGCCCAGAGGAAGACCCTCTGTCTAATTTACACAGAGGCACCAGCTGGGCTAGCTTCATGATCTCTTCTATAGAAGGTAAGCTCTACGAGTTGGGTGACGGTTTATTAACTTCCCCAAAACACTTTTGAGAATAAACACGGCACTATTTAATAGTTATGTAGGGCCAACAAACAGAAATTGGGACTGTCCTAGGCAAACTAGAACATGTTTTTGCCCTGTCCGGGTGGAGTGGACTTTGTTTTGGTTTTTACACTATCCTCATTGTCTAGAACAGTACCTGGCACATCATGTTTGCAGCTTACTAATTGAGGGAATGACTCCCATTATATTCCCCAAACTGAGCTCCCTGTTTCAAGCCCCTCCCCTTTGCCAATCTACACTGTCAGGTTAATCCTAACATATCACTGTGTATGCATAAACCTCCCACTCCGGCATTTTTAAAACTTCCCATTTTCTGCAACTCTCTTTCCCAGAGTGTTATCAGGGAAGCACTAAATCCAGACTGACATATTAAAAAAAAAAAAAAAAAAAAAAAAGGGAAAAGGGACTGGGTATGGTGGCTTACTCCTATAATCCCAGCACTTTGGGAGTCTGAGGGGAGTGGATTGCCTGAACCCAGGAGTTCGAGACCAGCCTTGGCAATGTGAGGAAACCCTGTCTCTACTAAAAACACAAAAATTAGCTTGGCGTGGTGGTGTGTGCCTGTATTCCCAGCTACTTGGGAGGCTGAGGCACTAAAATCCTTTGAAAATCCAGGAGCAGAGGTTGCAGTGAGCTGAGATCATGCCACTGCCCTTCACACTGGATGACAGAGTGAGACTTGGTCTCAAAAAAAAAAAAAAAAAAAAAAAAGGTGCTATGGATTAATACTTGGGCACACTTGGATATCCACAATGATATGGTAAATGTGTATGAAAGAACTATGGAAAAAAAATTTGTTAAACTTTGTTTAGCCCAGTGTTCCCAAAATGTCCTTAAGATGACATTCCTCTTTTTGACCTAGTACATCCCATGGAGCTGGATGGGAATACTCTTCAGTTGGCCAAAGTCCTTAGTTTGATATTCAAAGGCAGTAGCAGTTGAGCCCACATATTTCTCCATCCTGAGCTCCTGCAAGTGCCCCTGCAAGAGTCCTTGGTCCCTTCACGCATTCAATGAGTATCTTCTGAGCAGAAGATGGCCCAGGTGCTGGGAGCACTGTGGGGAATGCAATAGACAAGGTCTCTGTCTTGGTGGAGCTCATAGTCTAGATGACCAGGAAGAAAAGCAAAGTCTCTGTTTTAGCTGGACTTGTTGGGGAAGCTTTCTCTGAAGAGGTGACCTTTGGGCAGGAGCCTGAATGACCTTGGTGTTAGCTAAATTGATTTGCTGTCTATTCCTAGAAGACACCCCATGCATTCCTGTCTGTTTCTGAGCTTTAGGTCACACTCTCCTTGAGGTCTGAATTCTTCTCTCCATTTTCCTCCACTCATCTTATTTTATTCTATTATTTATTTATTTTGAGATGGGGTTTCACTCTTGTTGCCCAGGCTGGAGTGCAATGGCACGATCTTGGCTCACTGCAACCTCTGCCTCCTGGGTTCAAGTGATTCTCCTGCCTTAGCCTCGCGAGTAGCTGGGATAAAGGTGCCTGCCACCATGCTCAGCTAATTTTTTGTATTTTTAGTAGACATGGGGTTTCAGTATGTTGGCCAGGCTGGTCTTGAACTCCTGACCTCAGGTGATCCACTCGCCTCAGCCTCCCAAAGTGCTGGGATTACAGGTGTGAGCCACAATGCCTGGCCCATTTTATTTTATTTTTATTTTTGTATTTCAATAGGGTTTTGGGGAACAGGTGGTGTTTGGTTACATGGATAAGTACTTTAGTGGTGATTTCTGAGACTTTGGTGCACCTGTCACTCCCCTCCACTCATCTAAGTCTTATTCCCACACAGCCCCATGGTCTTCTTTAGTCTAACGTTCCCAGCAGCTTTCCTGGAGCCCTCATGGTCTCCACCGACATCTCAATTACTCCAAAACATTGAGTGCATCACATTTTTGGCTCTTAGCTCAGGCCACCTGGCTTGTCTTGTGTCTCTTTTTTTTGTACATTCCATGAATCCCATTCCCTGAATCCACATCTGGGTTGCAAAACCCTACAAGCATTAGGAGCCCAATCCATTTCTGTTTGTTAATAATGAAGAGATATTCTTCACCAAGGCTAGATGAGGAACGGCAAATGGCTTTTATCTCACATGTCAAATTGGACCAATGGCCATGGATGCCCAAGGAGCTGTGTTTAGAAGGCTCTTGTTGCTGTGTGTAAAGATTGTCACAACCAGTTCGCAATGTGCGTGTGCGTGTGCATGTGTGTATGTGGCAGGCGGAGCACAGTTGCGTCAATTCATCATTCTTAAACTAGACCCTGTAGAGATTCAGTGCTATTTGCTTAAATGGGATTAAGGGGTATGTAGCGTAGAAGGGGTTCTCAGGTGGGAGACTAGGTAATAAATCTCACTCTCAGATGCTCAGCCCCTGGCTCTGGTGCTCAGCAATGTTCCCAGTGCCAGAAGGGAGAAGAGCAAAATGACAAGAGATCCTGTCTTAAAACATCAGTATCTGGCTTCACGTTGCTGTGAAGTGGCTGCAGAAATGAAACTGGGCAGGAGGGCACCGAGAGTGAGAATTCTTCATGTATTTACCCTCTTTGGATGGAGACAGACCAATAAAACTGAAACCCCCTCCTGTGCTATAATATTGGACTCTAGGAAAGTGTTAGCTTCCTAGCTTTAAAAGGAGAAGAAAGTATCTTTTTTGGCATCTGAAAACAGTAGTAATAAAAAATAACAAAGAACAATTAAACAGGAAAGAAGCCACTTATAATTTCTCACCCTGAACACAGTGCCTACTCTGGGCAGTTTATTCATTCTTTCAACAAATATTTACTTTGTGTCTATCATGAGCCAGGCAGTGGGGATTCCAGCTAAAATCATGTGGGAACTAGTGAGTCCTTAAAAGGAAAACATGAAGTTTCTTTTTGTTGATTATAAGGTGAATTGGGCTGAAAGATGGATCCTCAAAAGATCTGTCCATGTCCTAATCCCCTGGAACCTATGAATATTACATTATGTGGTCAGGAGTAAGTAAGATGTGTTTAAATTCAGGATCTTGAGAAAAAGAATTTATCCTGGATGATATGGGTGGGTCCTAAACGCAGTCACATGTATCTTTATAAGAGTGAGGCAGAGGGAGTTTAGAGACAGACCCTTGGAAGAAGAGAAGGTGAGGAGAAGCCATATGATGTGGAGGTAGAGATTGGAGTATGTGGACACAAGCCAAGGAATGCTGGCAGCCACCAGAAACGGAAGAGGCAAGGAAGGGGCTCCCAGCTAGAGACTTTGGAGGGATCATGGCCATGTTGATATCTTGTTTTGGGACTTCTGGCCTCCAGAACTGTGAGAAAATAAATTTCTGTTTTTGTAAGCCACTAAATTTGTGATAATTTGTTATGGAAACCCTGGGAATCTAACACAAAAAATGCAGACAAGGCCAAAGAAGACAAGAAAAGTCACAGTAATTCTGCTTCATATAGTGAAGGTTCACACACATGCACACTCACATTCACACACGCACAATGGGATTATTCTGAATACCTTTCCATGCCTTTTTGCTCTTCACCCTAATTGTAACAGCTTCCAGGCTATTCTGTTGTATCAGTGTGCTTCCATTTATTTAACAAATTTCTTAGTGTTAGATGTTTAGGTTGCTTCGACTTTCCACTATTACAAGCAACACTGCACCATCTTTTCCATGATAGCTCCTGGGGGCAGGGTGGGGTAGGAGTACAGGGTGAACCTCCCAAAGCCCAGCCGGTGAGCCTCCCAAACCCAGCCAGTGAACAGTGATGGATGAGTCTCTGGGGTTGGGGTGGAGGTGGTGGGCAGGCAAGGCCAAGCTCATTAGCATGACAGAAGGGTTTCAAACCCCACAACAATATCTATTTTAAAAAATTAATAGGATCAAGGAAATATTTATGTCCCAAAGGAGCAGAGCAATAGGGTGTTTTCAGCTTTGGATCCAGAGAAAGATAGGTGATGCAGTGAATGTAGATTTGTGGATATGCGATGGTGTTGCTTGGAATAAACATTGGTTAGAAGCTGCCTGTTGCTTCAGCCCTGCCCCACCCTATGGGAAGAAAAACTAACAAAGCCATTCCCTGCAAGAAACACATTTGTCGTCCAAGGGGCCATGGGTGATGATGATGTGGCCTTCAGAGGAATTTAGAACTGTCATCAAATGCTCCATAGGAAAGAATATGCATTACTTTTGTAGTCAGGAAAAAGACAGTTTGTGTTTTGTTTGCACACAGATACTGTCTTGTGTGTTATTATGCCTCCATATTTCCAGTTGGCAGAGGGGTGGCCTGAGTTGGAGGAGGGAACAACAAATGGACTTGAACTTGAAAAGAAATGGTCGGCAAACAAAATTTGGACACATGCTACAACATGCATGAACCTTGAAGACATTACGCTAAGTGAAAAAGGCAGCCACAAAAAGCAAATACTGTATGATTACACCTATATGAGATGCTGAGAAGAGTCGAAATAGAGAATAGAATGGTCGTTGCTGGTGTGGGACAGTGGAGGAGGAATGTGATGGCAGGGGGTGTTGGTGTTGTTTAATAGATACACAGTGTCAGTTTGGGATGATTAAAATGTTCTAGAGAGGGGTGGTGGTGATGGTTGCACAGCATTGTGAATATACGCCATGTTGCTGAAGTGCATACCTAAGAAGGGTTAACATGGAAAATTGTGCATTATATATGTTTTATCACAATTAAAAAAGAAAAAAGGAAATGGTCAGAGCTCATCTAGGAATCCCAGACCAGAAGATGGGAAAAAAACATGAGATAATAGCAAGAGCCACATGGCCATGTAGACAGGAAAAACAGAGCAATGACTCACCTTTATGTGCTAAGTGTTTTATATATTTATTCAATGAATCTCATAACAACTCCATGAGGCAGATCATTATTTTCCCTACTTTATGAGGGGGGAACTGAGCTTTAGTGAGGTCTAGTAGCTTCCCAAGGTGGCATTGAGCAGAGCTGGAATTCAAACCCAGGTCTGCTATGTCCAAAATCTGCTTTCATGACATTTATAAATGTCCTTTTCTACTACAGGATGTGCTTTGTGTATTTGTTTCACCCAATCCACTGGGTCAATTTGTTATTATTATCCCATTTTACAGATGAAGAAACTAAGACTTAAATAAAGATTAGGAGATTTCCCTAACTGCACATAGTTAATGAGTAGTAGAGTCTGTATCTGAACCGAGGCTTGCCTGGATTTGAAACCCATGTGAGGTTTTTCTATGATTTGCTGGCTAAGACCAAGCTTCAAGATAGTGTCTCAAGCATACTCTTTTCAGTCTGGCTCTCTGCCATACCAGGAGCAGGGAGATTATTTGCTGGAATTCTCTTGTATTATAGTTTGATGTTTTTTTTGGGATGTGGAGTCTCACTCTATTGCCTAGGCTGGAGTGCAGTTGTGTGATTACCGCTCACTGCAGCCTCAACCTCCAGAGCTCAAGCAATCCTCCCACCCCAGCCTCCCAAGTAGCTGGAACCACAGACAGGCACCACCAAGACTAGCTAATTTATTTTTATATTTTGTAGAGATGGAGTCTTGCCATGATGTCCAGGCAGGTCTCAAACTCTTGGGCTCAAATGGCGTCCCCCACTTGGATACCCAAAGTGCTGAGATTACAGTTGTGAACCATCATGCCTGACCTATAGTTTGATGTTTTAAGATGGTCTCTGGCTTATAGGGTCTCTTCTTCAACTTCTTAGAAGTCATTCAAGTCCTTGCCTTAGAAGGCAAGTCCTGCCTTCATTGATTTTCTGAGGACTCCTGACTCCAAAACAATCTTTACTTGAGAAATAAGTGCTCCCTGAGACATTGCATTACAAGGATCTATTGACTCATCTGTCTTGTTTACCAGGTTGTAAGTTCTAAGAGGGTGTAGGTTCTGCCTGATTTATCTCAATGCCTAGCAGTATGCTCGACTCATAGGAAGGAATCATTAAATAGTTGTCGAGAGAATGAATAAGCCAGAGGGACAAATAAAAGCTTCTTTATTAACGCTTCAAGATGAGCCTTCTCTGGGTCAAAAATGAAATGATCCAGGAAGAACACCAGTCAGCTTTTCCTCTGATCTTGGTGTTCACCTCTATTCGTCTGAGAGCTATTGATTGGGCCCCTGCTGGGTGGGCTGGAGAAACAGAAATAATAGGTTCAGGCCAGGAGCAGTGGCTCATGCCTGTAATCCCAGCACTTTGGGAGGCCGAGGCAGGTGGATTGTTTGAGGTCAGGAGTTTGAGACCAGCCTGGCCAACATGGTGAAACCCTGTCTCTATATACAAATACAAAATTAGCCAGGCATGGAGGTTCACGCCTGTAACTCTAGCTACACAGGTGGCGGAGGCAGGAGAATCCCTTGAACCCGGGAGGTGGAGGTTGCAGTGAGTTGAGATCCCACCACTGCACTCTAGCCTGGGTGACAGAGTCAGTGAGACTCCATTTCAAAAAAAGAAAAAAAAGAAAGAAAATAAACAATGGGTTCAACCCCTGTTTTTAAAGAGATTTACAGTCTAGACGGGTGAAGCAAAATTATACACGAATCCTGTAAACAGTGTCCTGTTGAGTCTGTTGAGTGTCCTGAAGAGAGGTGAAATTTCTGGAGAAAAACACGAACAGAGACATAGTGAAGTTGTTAAGACCCCCAGGCCTTAGCATCTAGGGTGCCTACTGGCTTTGTGGCCCTGGAAGATTACCTAAATCCCCTTACTCAGTTTCCTCATGTGGAGAAAAAAAGGGGGGCTTAGTAGATTGAGTCACATGCCTCCCAAAAGATGTTGAAGTTCTAACCGTCAGTACCTGTGAATGTGAAACAGGGTCTTTGCAGATGATCAAGTTAAGGTGGAGTCCTTAAGGTGAGTTCTAATCCAATATCAGTGTTGTCCTTAAAAAAGGGGAAATTTGGAAACAGAGACAGAGAGAAGACGAAGTGAAGACACAGGGAGAAGGTGGTCATCTCCAAGCCAAGGAAGGCCTAGGGCTTGGGGAGTGGCCTGGAACAGACTTTCCCTCACAGCCTTCAGGAGGAACCAGCCGGACTGACACCTTGACTTTGGACTTCTTGCCTCCAGAACAGCAAGAGAATAAATGACTGCTGTTTAAGCTACCTAGTTTTTATGGGTCTTCGTTATGGCAGCCTTAGCCATCAAATGCAGGGGGCAATAACCATACTTATTTCCTGGAGATGTGAGGATCTGGGAGATGATGTAAGAGTCCAGCACCATCATTGGCCCCTGTATGTCCTTGACAGTGGGGACAGGATGACTACTTTTGATCTTAGGGAATCAGGCAAGGCCTCACAGAAGTGTTTGCATTTGGATTGAGGCATGAAGGCTGGGTAGGGTGTCAGGATTGGGCGGATGCAGAGGAGGGCTTCATCACACTGTCATTTGCAATGCCATCTTGGTCCCAGAGAGGACATAGGCCCAGAGGCAAGTAGCTACTGGGTGATGCAGGGGATCTCAGTAATTTTTACCTGGCCGGTATTCCTTTTCTCTTCTTCTGGCAACAGACACTCATTTTTCCCTTATCAAAGCCACTTCCAATCACTTCTTGGCCCTCCCCAGGCTGGCCAATGAGAGTTCTCCAATTTCCTGGGTCTCATGATGGGCCCAGAAGGGAGCATATGCCCCACCCAGGCCAACCCGAGTTCTCACTAGGGACAGATAGAGGTCCTGAGAAAAGGAGGGTTTCTCTTCCTCTGGGAGAAGAAACAGGGAGGACAATAAACTTGGTGATTCTCAGGGACATTTTCCCTGACTACCTGGAGGAAGCTATCATCAGATGAGGGAAGGAGGCTAATGTGCAAAGAGAAGTAAATCTGAGAGAAGGAGAGTGATGGAGATGTGGAGATGGATGAATGGAGAGAGGGTGAGAGATTGAGAGGGAGATTGAGAGAGAGAGAGAGAGAGAGAGAGAGAGAGAGTTTTCTGGTCTCTACTTATAAGGGCACTAATCCCATCATGAGGGCCCCACCTTCATGACCTCATCTAAATCTAGTTACCTCAAGTCCCATCTCCAAATACCATCACGCTGGAAGTCAGGGTTTCAATATTTGAGTTTTGGGGAACACAATTCAGTCCATAGCAGGGATGTATTAAGCTTACAGAATTCACTGTGACAGTGCCTTTGCAAATTGGTTTTGACTACATGTTCATATAAAATCTATTTATTGATTGAAACCTAGTGATGAATTCTGCCCTTTTTTTGAACACTCAAAATGTATGCCCAGAACAGTGCCTGGCACATAGTAGACATCCAATAAGTAGTTGGCGAATACATGATTGGATTATTTGGAGTGGACTCTATTTTCTGTCTCCTTCAACATTCTGGCTTTGCTGGACTTCTCCTTTTAGTTCCACACTCTTGTCTCTCAAATCCTGTGCACATGATAGTCCCCCTTCCAGGAACCCTCTGCGTCCACCTAAAAAATATTAATTGAGTGCTTTTTATGTGCTGGGCACTTGCATAGGTACTGGGGATACCACAGTGACAGAGACAAATTTCCACCCTCATGGAGCTTATATCCTGGTAGGGTTAGAAAGACAATAAAGAAAAATAAATGCATGAACTATATGCTATGTTAGATGAAAAAAAAAAAAAGAGATATAGAGAAAGCTAAAGCCAGGAAGGGGGATGGGGTATGTGGGTAGGTGGGGGCCAGTTGTGAGAATTTTAATAAGAAGGTGACAGTTGGCCGGGCGCGGTGGCTCACCCCTGTAATCCCAGCACTTTGGGAGGCTGGGGCGGGTGGATCACGAGGTCCGGAGATCCAGACCATCCCAGCCAACATGGTGAAACCCCGTCTCTACTAAAAATACAAAAAATTAGCCAGGCTTGTTGGCGGGATTCTGTAGTCCCAGTTGCTTGGGAGGCTGAGGCGGGAGAATGGCGTGAACCCGGGAGGTGGAGCTTGCAGTGAGCCGAGATTGCGCCACTGCACTCCAGCCTGGGAGATAGCGAGACTCCGTCTCAAAAAAAAAAAAAAAAAAAAAAAAAAAAAGAAGGTGATAGCTGACCAGTAACTCCCATTCATCTTTCAGGTCCTCCTTGAACCCCAAGACAAGGTGAATCCTCCCTGTTTCAGGTTCCATGGTATATTCATTTCCTTTGTCATTACAATCATTATAGCTGCAATTACCCTACAAAAACTGTCTTTCCTGCTGGACTGGAGCTTCACAAGACCAGGGACCATGTCATCTTGTTTATCACTCTATCCTAGCACCTGGGACTGTGCCTTGTCCATGTAAGTGACACTCTACAAATATTTACTGAGTGAACAGATAAGTGAAAAATGGAGATTACTTTAAAAAATATCCTGTTTCCCTACTTACTATGTGTACACAGAGGGGGAATTTGCAATATAAATAATCTCCACTATGTTTCTTTGGTTGTACATATTAGGAAATTTGGAAAGCAGAGTGTCAAATAAACAATGAGCCCAACATTATTGTAGTGCAGGGCTTCTTAAAGTGGAATGTGCACACTAGTCGCTGGCAGATTGTATTTTTCTCTTTCTTTTCTTTTCTTTTCTTTTTTTGGAGATGGAGTCTTGCTCTGTAGCCAGGCTGGAGTGCAGTGGTGTGATCTCGGCTCACTGCAGTGTCTGCCTCCCGGGTTCAAGCAATTCTCCTACCCCAGCCTCCTGAGTAGCTGGGACTACAGAGACATGCCACCACGCCAGCTAATTTTTGTATTTTTAGTAGAGATGGGGTTTCACCATGTTGGCCAGGATGGTCTCCATCTCTTGAGCTCATGATCCGCCCACCTCGGTCTCCCAAAGTGCTGGGACAGATTGTATTTTTCAAAGATGGCTGCAGCAATATGTCTTTCCCCATGTACTCTTCTTTGACATGCCAACCATTGAAAGCTGGGGTTTACCTCCCTCACCTCCCCCGAGTCTGAATGAGACCATGACTACAGTGGAAGTGACATTTTATAGCTTTTTAGAGATGTTTGCTTTGGAACTCAGCCACCAGCCTGTGCAGAGACTTGATCTTGGGATCTTTCTTGGAGCTATTTAAAATAATTTCTCTTTCTCTTGGATTTGAAGCAGGGAAGGTGAAAGCCTGGAGCTGCTGGGAATGTAAAATGTGGTAGGAGGATGCTCAAGAGTGACACCCACACAGGAAAGCAGAGCTGACACACAGAAAGACCAAATCTTGTTGATTGTTTGAGATCCTTGACCCAGCCATGCCTGAAGTCACCTTAGAATTTTCACTTGGATGAGTCTTCCTTCCTTTCTTTCTTTCCTTCTTTCTTTCTTTCTCTTTCTCTTTCTCTTTTTCTTTCTTTCTTTCTTTCTTTCTTTCTTTCTTTCTTTCTTTCTTTCTTTCTTTCTTTCTTTCTTTCTTTCTTTCGTTCTTTCTGTCTTTCTTTCTCTCTCTCTTTCTCTTTCTTTCTTTCTTTCTTTCTTTCTTTCTTTCTTTCTTTCTTTCTTTCTTTCTTTCTTTCTTTCTTTCTTTCTTTCTTTCTTTCTTTCTTCTTATTTTCTTAAAGCTAGCTTGAGTTGGGTCTCTTACCTGTATTAGAAGAGTCATGACCAATAGAATGGACAATATTCTTGGCAGCACAGAGTTTACAAACCTAGTCTTTGAAACTGTTCTGTGCTATAAAGAAACAAGGATCTTGTTAATCCTCCTTCCCTAAGAATATCCTTGAGGAGCCTCGTCTGCCAATTACTATTAATGAGCACATCCAAAATGCCAGCCTTTTGATGATCCAGGAGCCCTCATCAATTATTTCCACCCTCTTCCCTCTGTGACCTCTGCAGTTTCTCTGGCTGCCCCGTCTGGAGGATAAACACCTTACACCTGTTCCCAGCATCCCCTGCTAGGGACAGGACTGGCTCAACCCAGAGGAACACCTTGGAGATCTCGAGTGACTCATCTTAAACAGAGCCCCAGGTTTGCCTGGGGACTCAGGGAGTTGTTGGGTGAGAAATTCTAGAATACGCATGAATAGATAAACTGGAACTCACTGCTAGTTTGAAGCAATTAAAGGATCCCGTGAAAGCTGAACCTCCGGGGAGATGTATAAGCTTCTACAGTATAATTTCCTAAATTCAAAAGGGCAGAGGTGTAGCCTCTTCTGACCTGAGTGCCTGTGCATACCCACTCTTGACCCTAGGGTTCCCGGCTTGAGCTAAACTTCTCATCATGGTGGCCGGTCCCAGGCTCTCTCCTGTCACCCTTTAAATGCCTTCATAAAAGTTCCTCCAGAGATTGGGTGCTGGGCTTGTGACGATTACTCTTAGTAGGTTGAGGTCTGGCCCCTGGCTCTTAACAGCAGGAATGAGAAGGCAGAAGAGTGAAATTCTTCCTTCGAGATGGTTCTTCCCGCTCCTTTGTTTTACAATGGCAAAAATTGCAATTACTTTTGCACCAACCTAATAGCCAGGAAGTAGTATGTTGGAGGCTGGGGATTTCAACATGCTGTTCCCTCTGTCTGGAATGTTCTCCTCCACATGGCTCCCCTCACTCCCCAAATCCCATTATCTTCCAGGGCTGTCAGATGCTACCATCTCAGGGAATCCATCCCTGATCCTACTCCCTCTCAGGCCTGTTTAGTTCTTATAGCCGTGGGGTTTCTGGAGCTCTTTATCCATCTTTTGGTTCTTAATGAGTTTTGGGCACACTGCCTGCCACCGTGCTCCTCAAGTATATGGTAGTGATGCTTCAGGCTTCAGAATTAACTTCTTCAACTCCCATTTCTCTGGGATAGCCTGTAAAAACCATGGAATGAGGCATGTTGAAATCCTATGGGCTTCAGCTAATTGGAAGGCAGTAACTCCCCTTTCTCCCTTCCCAGAGGGCAGAGTGGCTAAATTCTAGAGACGAGCAATCAGGATTGAAAACCTGTTCCATCACTTTCTAGCCATAGGATCTTGGGCATGTAGGTTAACTCCTCATTACCTCCTCATTTTTCTTATCTGTACAGCAGGGATAACAATGAACCCTACTGCTTAATATTGCTGTGAAGATTAAAAATAATGATAGAGAATTAGTACAGCGCTTGGCATGTAAGAAAAACTTAGTAACAGTTAGCTGTGGTTGCTATTATAAATCAATAAAAATCTATTGAATATTTAGTAGGAGATAGGGCAGAGTTTTAGGAATTGACTTCTAGGTGGCTTGAGGCAGCATCCAGACCTCACCTTGACCCAGTGTATGTTGTTTCATCATTTTATTCATTCACTCAACACATATTCATTGCCTGTCTACTATATAGAGGCTACTGCAGCTTTCATAGTCCTGATGTGGGAATCAGGATTAATGCTGGGAAAATAGTCTATAGTTTTGGCTGCCTGATGGATTAGCATTCTAGACTGTTTATTTCTTCACTAGAATGTACTTTGCTAGCTCCCAGCCCTGTGGACAAGAGATCCTTTGGTTCACTTTAGGGGAATGCTAAAGGTGAAAATAATACTTCTGTTTCTGCTATTTCTTAAACAGAGCGACTGTAAAGGAAGCTTAAGAGAGAGGTATATGGGTTCAGACAATACTTTCTGGCTGGTAAGAAAAGAAACCACAAGGATTAGGAGGTACACTGCACTTAGCACGTGCACACACACACACACACACACACACACACCAAGAACAAGCCAGGAACTTAACACTTTATGTACTGGGCTGAAATTCAGTATTCATGATCCACAGTCTTTGGTTGGTAGTAGCAGAGTGTTCAGTAAACACACATATATTTTTGGATTTGTAGGTATTTTGTTCAGAATATAGCACCTTTTGCCTGACTCCAGGTGGAGAAGCATTGGTTATATGCAACACTTGGTCTAACTGTAAAGTAGGATTCTGTAAATAGAACTTTTCCTCATTAAGTTCTTTTTGCCCCTTTGATTCTTAGAACTTTTTGCCCTGTAGATTCTGCCCAATTTTTGAATGGCGAGCATCCTAAAAACTCTGGCAGGTGGTGGTTCAACATGCAGAACATTTTGTTGAATAGCAGTTTAATGTTGATTGATTCTAATTTTTTCTCTAGTAAACCTGAGTGCTATTAGCATTTTGGGAAGGACAACTTTTCTTTTTGTGAGACTGTCTTTTGCATTTCCAGTGAAAGCCGGTAGCACCCTCTAGTTATTACAACAGCTGAAAATGCCTCCCCCTTTTCTAGAAGCCCTGGAGAGGGACTGTACCAGCCCCAGTTGAGAATCACTAGCTAATATTGTATGTCTCTAGTAGGTTTCCTTGTTTGGCAATGGTGTGGGGTCCAGCCTAGAACTTACCCCACCAGAGGGGAAGTTCCACAAACCCTGCACAGATCCATGTCAGATTTTATTCCCTGTTGTTTTTGGTGCTTGAGGACAGGGCTTGAGCCTTGTAGATTCTCAATAGATAATTTGTACCGGGTTGGTGGAAAAAGTATACATATAGTAATTATAGCACTAATGTCACATAACTTACTCAAACTGAACTGCAGAGTTTTTTGTAAGCAGAGGTGATATTCAAAATATTTGACAAATAGTACTCACACAAGCATGGACCAATCAGAACGTATCCTGGAGATTCTGGGAGCCCCCTGACGGAACAGGCAACCTTTACCTGCTGGCTTGTGGGAGAGTCCAGGGGGTTCCAGGGATAGAAGTCAGGGAAGCAGGGCACAGTGAGAGATGGCATGTATTTGTTAACAAAATTTTAGCAGCTAGCAAGGCAATCCTAGAACATGCTTCTGAATATTAGAAGACCATTTTGCAGAGTGCAGTAATGTTTTCAGGACACCCTGGTGAAATTTCCTTAGAAAGGGTTCTCTTCTGGTTTCTAGGCTTTCACCACTTATTTTTCTAGAATTCCCTTCCCCTTGCTCAGTCAATGGGAGTCCAGATTATTCAAGAAAAGCTTGAGAAAGAATTGGGATTTATCCGGTACTTCATGGGAATAATCCACAAATGCCTGTTCCTCATGAGCTCAACCGAGGTTTGACACACTCACAAAGCCTTCTACCCTCTCTGCTCCTGCCCTTGAAGCCGTGATCTTTGGAAGAGTAGTTCTCCCTGTGAGCATCCTAAACTTCAGTCTCCAGAACTTGGCTGAGCAATTGCTCCTGTGGGAAGGAAGGGCTAGTGACAAACATTCAGATGGCAGGAGATCAGGAGCTCTAGAGTTTCATTCTGCTTCTTCTCTTACCAGTTGAGTAATTTCAGGCAGACAGAGAAAAAAGCACATGTTAGTGTTGGGTGTCTGTGGGCAAATCTCATAGCTTCTCTCAGTTTCATCTTCTATAGAATGATGGATCTGCGCTGACTGCTCTTTAGAGCTCATCCAGCCAGGAGTTCTCGAGTCCCATCTCCTTTGACTGTCTCTGGGTCATGGAGGTGGAAGGCTCATTCTTGTTTCAGCCTTATGCCCACCGCTCTGGCTGCTGGTCAGCTCCTCCCTCACTTACATGGTTGGCACCTTTGGGCTCTACATATGGGAATCTGGGGCTTGGTCCCCTCTCCTTTGGTGTTTGCCAAAGGGTCTACTGGGCGGTGGGGTCTCCAGCCCTAGGCCTTAGCTTAGGGGCTCTCCCATGGGAAACTATGGCAATGTCTCTTCTTTCCTCCTTTACATTCACTCCTGCACTTCTCTCTCTATTTCACTGACTCTCACTCATGCTGTTTCTCTTTCTCTCTCTATTCTCTCTCTCCTCCTCTCACCTCCTTTCTTTCTTCACACCCTTAGACCTGGAACCTATCAGCTCACCTACTTCAACTCCAAGGAAACCAAAATGCTAAGGTCCCTGTCTCTGTTGTTAGATTGCTGCCTTCCTTCTCTGGGCCCTCAGGAAAGTTACTTAACCTCTCCTTGCCTCAGTTTCCTCATTTATAGATGTAATATGAATTCCCAGGTCGTTGGGTTAATTAAACGAGATGATCCATGTAAAGCACTTACAGCAGCATGCCCGGCAGATGGGAATTGCTCACTGCTAGTGATTTCTTTTCTCCCGTACAGCAAGTTGATTTGGATCATGAAATACAGATGGGTGTGATAAAGTTAATTATTAATTTGCTCTGGGAAATTTGCATTATTTTTCCTTCAAGGATTTAAAAAACAGATGAGCGATTTGCTAACTTAGTTTTCTTCTTAGATTCAGCTGCCATTCCCATCCTTTCCCACAAGCACACACATACTTCAGTTTCCCTGAACTCTTTGGGGTTCCCAGACTCATTGAGCTATGTTATGCCTCCTTGTTTTCGCATTTGCCTGGCGTGTCCTTTCAGCAGTCTGTCTTCTTTGTCTTTGGTGGTGGTGGGACAGAGAGACTTCCTGTCAATGGATGTCTCAGGAATTGGCTCACATGCCACCTCCTCTGAGAAGCCTTTCCTGACCACACACCACCTCCTTCAGGAAGCCTTCCCTGACTGCTGCTTCTCTCCACAGCAGAGTTAAATGCTTTTTTTTTTTTGTGCTCTGTAGATATATTGTCACAGGGCTTATACCATGGTGGCATCATTATTTCTACTTACTTGTCTCTCATTCTAAATGCAATCCTTGAAGGCAGGGACTATATTTTATCTATCTTCTTGTTCTCAGCAGCCAGTCCAGTTTTTTTTTTTTTTTTTTTTTTTTTTGTGGCATAGCAAGTGCTTAGTAAATGTTAAATAAATGAAGAAGATGGGAAAAGACCTCCTAATGCCTCAATAGAGAAGTCGCAAGTCATTGTTCTAAATGGGACATTTATTTTACTAAGATAAAAGCTTCTCTGTCCTATTCTTACCTTAGGCACAATTTTAACAAGTTTTTTTTTTTTTTTTTTAAATTCATAGCTGATTAGAAAGAACAGGTTAGAAGAGGTGGGGAAGAAGCTGTTAGAGGTAAGAATACTGAAAGCAGAAATGACACCTGGCCCTCTGATAGTGATAAGAACAGCAAAATTACAAAACGCACAATTGAGTGCTCAAGTATGGGCTTGTTTCACGTATGGGGAGCAAATTTAGGTGGCATAGGACATTCCTGCATGGCCCAACAATTGATATTCAATGGAATGTCCCGAGTTACAAGAAGGTTAAATTATACTTTGCATACTCTGCTTAAGAAAAAGCAAAAGCGTTGAAACCTATTGGGTTTTTCATGGAAGAAGCCACAGCCATTTGGAAATGACACAGGGCTCTTTAATCATTAAGATGCTTTGACATTTTAACACAGAAACTGTGTTGCTGGATGGGGGAGATTCTGCAGTCTCATCACTACGTTTGGGTATGAAGGCCATCTTGCCAATAAGCAGCAGAATGGCAAATAGAAGATATCTTAGGACATTGCTTCTCACGTTCTCCTCTTTGGAGCCCTGGGGTTTCCTTAGCATTCTCTTGTAGATGGTGCTGGGGGGTGGCGGGTGGCGGGGAGTCGTGTTCTCTCTGTCTACCATGATTAGCCCCCTGTTTTCTGTGCAACTGGTGGAGTGTCAGAGGAAGATTTTGTTTGAAGGAAATAGTCCTCATCTGAAAAACATGGTAACAGTTTTGTTATGACAGGTAATATGCATATTGGATAGATGTTCTTAGTAGGCAGTGGTTAAGAGCATCATGCAAGGGAGTTTGAGTCCCAGCCCGTGGGCTTCACATCTCTGTACTTCAGTTTCCTCATTTGTAAAATGGGGATAATAATAGTACCTGTCTCACTGGGTTGTTAGAATTAAATTAGTTAAATAAAATACGTCAGGTGCTTAGAAAAGTGCCTAAGATATAATAAATGCTATGTTAAATGTTTGCTGTTTATTATTTAAGAAGCTCCTTGATCAAGCATGCCCTGTAGGGGGAAGACAAAGCTCTGAAAACTGATGCTATCTGAGCTTTGAAAAATAGGCAGGTACACAGCCATAAAAAAGAACGAGATTCTGGTCTTTGCAGCAACATGGATGGAGCTGAAGACCATTATCCTAAACAAACTAGCACAGGAATGGAAAACCAAATACTGCACGTTCTCACTTATAAGTGGGCATTAAACATTGAGTACACATAGACACAAGGAAGAGAACAAAAGACACAGAGATCTACTTGAGGATGGGGGATGGGAGAAGGTCAAAAAACTACCTATTGATTACTGTGCTTATTACCTGAGTGATGAAACAATCTGTACGTCAAACCCCTGCAGCTCGCCATTTATCCATGTAACAAACCTGCGCATGTACTCCTGAAACTAAAATGAAAATCTAAAAAAAATCCTGGGTGGTAAATACGAATTTTTTATGTTATTATTTGTTTTGTACTTCATTTTGCAATTCCTCAAAATTAAAAGATCATCAAAGTGAGAGAACAAATAACAAATAAAAATAAACCTTATTTTGCCCAAAATTTTTTAAAAAGGAAAATAGGTAGGTTATTTGCCACATGGAGAGGGGCAGTGCATTTTAGTTGGAAGATCAAGGCAAGGAGAGTGAAAGATTGTATGTCCAGGCACTGTCAGGAGCTAGCACACAGGAGATGTGTACTAAATGGCAGATGGTCCCCAGGTCAGCCACTGGGGTCAGAATGTAAGGGTGGGAGGGAGGTGATGAAGAACAAATAGCGCAGTGCCTGTGTCGTGCTGGGTACGATCTATCTCTCTTGTTTGCCTGGCTAAGGAACCAGAACTTTCTTCCCAGTAACACCTTTATTATTTATTTATTTATTTTGTTGCCTAGGCTGGAGTGCAGTGGCACAATCTCGGCTCACTGCAATCTCCACCTCCCAGGTTCAAGTGATTCTCCTGCCTCAGCCTCCCGAGTAGCAGGGATTACAGATGTGTGCCACCATGCCCAGCTAATTTTTGTATTTTTAGTAGAGACGGGATTTCACCACGTTAGGCAGGCTGGTCTCGAACTCCTAACCTCAAGCGGTCAACCAGTCTTGGCTGCACAAAGTGCTGGGATTACAGGTGTGAGTCCGGCCCCAGTGACATCTTTAAATCTGCATTCTTGAAAGGTGCTCTGATAGTGCTGTGGAGAATAAATCAGAAAGGGGAGAGATGGATGGAGTCAGTGGCTGTTTTAAAGATAAAACTCATAGGGTGGGGTATGAGACAAAGAGAGGGAGAGGTTGAAAATGATTCTGGAGGTTCCTGGTTTGGGCAGTTGGGTAGATGAGATGCTGCTCATCAAGACAGGGAAGGCAGGAGGAGGAGCAGGTTTGGGTGGGGCAAAGGAATGAGTTCATCTCTGGGACAGGTTGGATTTGAGGTGCCTAAAGGGAAATTGAGGGGGACATACCCGGTAGACAGTTGGATGGCTGAGTCTGGACCTCAGAAGAAAGGGAGCTAGATATACTGATTTGGAAGTCAGGAGCTTATAGATGAGAGTTGAAACTTCAGGAATGCTTGAGTTCACTCAGGGAACGAGTACCAAGTGACAGAAGAAGAGGGAGAAGAGTGGAACATGGGGGAACACAGACCACAGAGGGGCAGGCCCAGGAAGGGGTCAGTGGGAGAGACGAGGGAGGGGCAATGTGACAAAGCTCTTGGTTTGGGTAAGGGGGATGCAGAGCAGTGGTCAAACGGGACTCCACCAGGCCTTGCCCACCCTGATAATTGATCTGAAAAACAATATTGCTCTCAAAGAGTAAGAAGGGATTTGTGGTCTTGGGAACAGTGTGTTTTGGAGATGGAAAGAATCTCAGAGATTTTGTGGTTCACCAGTTTAAAAAAAAGGTTTAAAGGAGACAGCTCTTTATTATTAAAAAAACCTGAAACTTTGTGCTAAATCCCAACAGATGATTGATAAACATAGAACTGCCACAAATCCCAATAGATGATTGATAAACATAGAGCTGCCACCGCCAGGCATGGTGGCTCACACCTGTAATCCTAACACTTTGGGAGGCTAAGGCGGTAGATTACCTGAGGTCAAGAGTTCAAGACCACACCAGCCAGCATAGTGAAACCCTATCTCTACTAAAAATACAAAAAATTAGCCAGGAGTGGTGGCAGGTGCCTGTAATCCCAGCCACTTGGGAGGCTGAGGCAAGAGAACCACTTGAACCTGGGAGGCAGAAGTTGGAGTGAGTTGAGATCCCGCCATTGCACTTCAGCCTGGGTGATGGAGTGAGACTCTGTCTCAAAAAAAACCAACAAAAATCAGAACAGAAACAAACAAACAAAAAACCTCCCACAGAGCTGCCATCATTGAGGCTGGAGCTGGACAGCTTCTCCCAAATGTCTTGGAGCAGCCCGAGGACCCCATCATTCCACAGGTATTTGTATACCAAGCCCTGCACTTAGCTCTGGTTGTAGCTGTGGATAAAAAGGCAGTTCTTTTCCCTGGGCTCAATGGTTTTCAACCTTGGCTGCACCTTAAAATCACCTTAGAAGCTTAAAAAAGTTCCCAATGCCCAGGCTGTGCCCCATACCATGAAATCAGGGTCACTGGGCAGACACCTCAAGCATCAGTAGTTTAAAAACTCTCCAGGTGACTTCAATGTGCAGTCACATTTGAGAACCAGCTGAGTACTGTGTAGACAATCTGGTGAGCTAAAGTGTTTCTACTGAACCCAAATGGTAGAACCTGGAACCTGTTCACTCTCCTCATTTTATTCATGAGGGTCCAGGAGTTAAGTCGGCCAAGGTGGACAGAGAAGGTATTGGGCCTGGAACCTCTGTACCCTGACTTCTTAGCCCACATTCCCATCTTCCTGCACACTAGTGTGGCCTCAGCTTGCTGGGTGCTATGTGGCCCTTAACCTGGTTGGTCACTGGGCTTGGATGTTAAGTAAAAACCTGGTGAATGATCTGCATTGTTCTCTCTTTTCACCGAGGCTGTCTTCTTTCTCTGTGAAAAGCTAGTTGAATTCTTTCTCTAAATGGGGTATTCTTCTTTCAGAGGCAGCACAATGGGCCTCTTTCACTGACAATTCAGTTTCTAGTAACAGAGACTGTGGGGCCTGCCAGCAATCTCCTTGTGAAACTGGCATGCTCTCAGTTCTGAAAATGAACCATGGGCGCCAACACCTGGAGAAACAGGGAGCCCCTGTTTAAGCTGAGAAGGGTGCCGGAGGTCCCTGTGTGATGTTGGGTCAGTGGAGGAACTTCTCTGAGCATTTGTTTCAGAACGAAACATTGAGGACATAGGATTACTGTGAGGATTAAATGACTTGATATATACAAAAGGTGGGGCACCCATTATGGGCCAAGTGCTAAGCTAAGGCTCTTGTATACACAATATGCAATTTAATCCATAGGATTAAATCAGCAAATTCAACGTTATAGATTGTTATCCCCAGTTTATAAATGAGGACACTGAAGCCCAGAGAAGCCAAGTAACATGTTCAATGCTACACAGTCATTGAAGGAGCTGGTCTTGGGCTTCCCCACAGCAAGAGGTCAGTATGATGTTAGCTATTGCATTTTATGAGACATTGTTTGGAATTCAGATGGGAGGAAAGAAAAGATGGCATGAGAGGTAAGATTTTTCTTATTACTTTGGAGACTGTGCTCAGAACCATGATGTTTAAGCTAGAAGCTGAGGAGTTTCATACTGGGAACAGGGAGAAAGAAACTAATTTTTGTTGGGTGCAATTTAAGCACCATTCCATGCCTGTTTTGTGTACATTATTTAATCCATAGGAATAAACCTTCAAGGAAGGTGTTGTGGATTTTTATCCCTATGTTGGAAATGAGGATTTGGAAGTTCAGAGAATGTAAGCAACATGCCCAGTGTCACGGAGCAAGGTCAAAACCAGACTTTGGACCAAAATCTCTCTGGCCTTGGAGGCATCTCCCCTTTGGCCTGGTCTTTGCTCTGTATGTCTTGTTGACCCCAAAGAACAAAGTCATCTACATGTTTCAGTTGACTTTTTAACTTCCTTATGAATGTCATCCCCACTCCCAAGTTCCCACAATAATCAGAAAGGGTGGTTTCCTAGGCTATTTCCTTGGTAGTCAGATTGGGAGGAGAATGGCACTAATACTAATACTAATAACCATAATTATGAGTAACATTGTTTGAACACTATGTTCCAAGTGCTCAATATGTTCTGGACACTGTTGCAAGAACTTGACAGATATTATCTCATTTAATTCTTACAGTGCTCCTATATCGTTAGAATAGTTACTCTCCCCATTTTTGTAGATGGGAAACTGTGGCACAGATCAGTTGACCAACTTGTTTAATATTACACAGCTAGTCACAAAGCAGCTGGGTTTTTTTTTTTTTTTTTGAGACAGTGTCTCTCTCTGTCTCCCAGGAGTGCACTGGTGTGATCTCGGCTCCCTGTAACCTTTACCTTCCCAGTTCGAGAGATCCTCCCACCTAAGCCTTCTGAGTAGCTGAGACTACAGACATGCACCACCACAGTCAGATAATTTTTTGGATTCTTTTGTAGAGACGGAGGTCTTGGTACGTTGCCTAGGCTGGTCTTGAACTCTTGGAATCAAGCGATCCTCCTGCCTCGGCCTCCCAAAGTGCTGGGATTATATGCAGAAGTCACTGTGTCTGGCTGAGCCAGGATTTTAGCCATGTGGTGAAACCCAGAAATCACTTGGTGGAACTTGCCGGAAGCAGATATTGTGGCCCTCATGCCTCTTGACCTGGTTTGCTATTGGCAGCTGCCAGGTGTTTGATGAGGGAGTGCTCCCTGGGGAATGGCTCTCCTTCCTCTTAATTTTGAGGGAACAGGTTCCTGGTGTGTGAGTTTCAGAGCGAGCTGGAGAGCAAGGTGTCTGACTATTTCCTGCCCGTAGATGCCCATGGACTTTGGTCTCCATTTAACTTGGCTCCAACCTGCTCCCTCAGCTGAGCTCTCAGGCCTGCCACATACCCCTGCCCGCTGAGAACCCAAGACAGAATTCCCTGCCTCCTTTAAGGAGGGGGGGCTCCCTTGCCAGAGGTGGGTCTCTTGTGCTTTCTTGCCTTGTTCTCATGCCACACTCTCAGCTTCAGGCCACCTTTGTTTCCCCAACTTTGGATCTGGGAGTCAGATCCGCATCCTGTCTTGGATGGCGGGAGATCCCTTGTGTGTCTCTGACCTTGGCTACCGTATTTTTACATTTGAACAAAGTTAAGGTGGGAGATTAACTTGCTCCAAAGCACACAGTAAGAAGGCACAAGTAAAGAAGTAAGCCAAGCTAGGATTTGAGCCCAGGTCTGTCTGACACCAAAGCTCCTAGCCACTATCCCTTGTGGCTTCCCATGTTTTTTTTGCCCTTGTCTCTCTTCATTCTGAAGTCCAAAGTGTCACATGAGTGGGGGAGCACTCGGGTCATTTGGGTGAGGGCAGCGGCTCCTCTACTTTCCATTTGCTCCCTGCCCAAACTGTGTGCCCTGTGAACTCTCAAATCTGGAACCAGGGGGATCCTGCACAGTTTGTCTGGGGCAGAGTATAAATAAGTCACTTGTCTTTCTCTCTGAGCATGACAGGAACAGCTCTGTCATGTGTGAATGTGTGTGTACTTCTGCGTGGTCCACCCTCCGTTACTTGCCCCTCCTGACAGATAGCTGATCCTGTGCCTGAGTTTGACTCGTTTTGCGTCAAAAACAACCCCAATCTGAAGGTAAGAAGTCATCCAAGCAAGATTGGAGGGTGAGATAATGTGGCACTTGCAATGAGTTCATTTTAACTGGTGACTTTTTCCACCTGAGTTCTCATGTGTGAAGAGTGAGTCCTGGTGAGGGGAGGCATGCTGGGGGAAGCTAAAAACACAGCCAGGCTCTCTGGGAAGAGCTGAGGTCTTCCCACTGCAGATGCTTAGGAGCCCAGCCCCTGGAGCAGTTGCAGAGGGTGGGGCTGGGCTGCTGGTGCAGACCTCTGGGTACCATGCATTCTGTAGTGAGCATTTATCAGGCTCATGGCAGCTAGCTTTTTTGAATACCCTTCTTCAGTTTGTTTCTGCTTTCTGAGTCTTGGTTCCCTAACAGAGGAGTCAGACTCATGTCTTCTCAGCCCCCTTTACAGCTGGGTCGGGGAATAGGACTGAGGCTCCTTCAATAAGATACCCCCAAAGCGGAATTTGATTTTGAAGGGGGGTACTATGAAAAAGTCCACTTTTTATATTACCCCTACAAGGGATAATTTGCAGGGATTCCTGCAAGGGATCCATTTTCAGCAGTGGTTGAGGTCCTGGCAGGGTCAGTGTAGAGTCAGTGTCTAGTGCTGCTGGCAGTGTCACCTCTGCAGGAGCAGCTGGGGATTGGGCGTTATTCTTGGAGGCAAAGTTTCCAATCTGATCCAGATACTCAATATGCTTTAAATATTTTGAGGCATGTCAAATGGCCTAGGCTATGGTATATCTTGGTATACATTCTACAGATGCTTGAAAAGAATGTGCATTATGCTGCGTCTGAGTGGAGAGTTCTGTAAATGTTGATTAGACCCTTTTGGTTGATGGTGGTGTCAAGTTCTATATTCTCGTTGATAATGTGTCTAGTTTTTCTCTATCAGTTGTTGAGAGACGGGTATTGAAGTCTCTAACTGTAACTGTGTACTTGTCTATTTCTCCCTTCAAGTTTTTGCTCCATATGTTTTGCAGCTCCATTGTTTGGTGCATACCTATTCAGGATTGCTATGTTTTCCTTGTGGATTGACTCTTTATCTTTATTATGTAATGTTCTTTCTACCTCTGGTAATCTTCTTTGCTTTGAAATTTACATGATCAGATATTAATATAGCCACCTTGCTTTCTTTTGATTAAAGTTTGCGTGACTTTTTCTTCCCGTCCTTTTTTACATTCAACCTACCAATATTGTTATTTGAAGTGAGACAACATTTAGTGAAATAATATTTTATGATCCAGTCTAACAACCTCTGTCTTCTTTGTGTGTTTAATCTCTGTATCTACACCAACATTTAATGCAATTGTTGGTGTGTTAGGCTTTAAATATGCCATTTTATTTTATTTTTGTTTCTGTTTTATTTTATCTGCCTTCCTGTGGTTTATTTGAACATTTTTAAAATTAAATTTTGATTTATCTGTTACATTTTTGACTGTACCTCTTTGACAGCTTTTTTAGTGGTTGCTCTAAATATTATGTATGTATGTTTACATATACACACATACATGAAACTTTTATATGTATATTAAAAACTATACATATACTTTTATATATACATAAAACTTGTTACAGTCACCTGGCATGGACATATACCAGTTCAAGTGAAGTGTAGAAACGTATCTCCCTTTAGATCCTTTTACTTCCTTCATTTATAATATATTTTAAATATTTCCTTCAAATACACTTAAAAACATATTAGATAATGTTATGTTTTGCTTCAATTATCAAATATAATTTAGAAAACTCAAGAGAAAAAATGATTCTAGATTTCATTTATATTTTTGCTGTTATCATGTTCTTTTTTCTTCCTAATGAAGACAAATGATTTCTTCTTTTGGTCTAAGATTCCCTTTTTTGTTTTTTTCTGTTTTTGTTTTTTTCTTCTGTTCAGAGAAATTTCTCCACCCAGGCCTGGTAGTGACAAGTTTTCTTAGTTTCCTTCATCTGAGAATGTCTCAATTTCTTATTCATTCCTGAAGGATATATCTGCTGGATATTGGATTCTGAGTTGACAGTTCTTTTCTTTCAGCATTTGAGTAATTTTTTGTGCCAGTCCCTTCTTTCTTCCTTAGTTTCTGATGAGAAGTACAGTGTTATCAAATTGTTTTTCTTTTATAGGTATGGTGTTTCTCTCTAGCTGCTTTTAAGATTTTTGTCTTTGAATTTCAGAAGTTGACTATGATGTGTCTTGGAATGGATTTCTTTGGATTTATCTTGTTTTGGGTTTGTGGCTCAGCTTCTTCAATCTGTAGACTTATGCCTTGCAAATTTGGGAAGTTTTCAGCCATTATCTCTTCAAATACTTCTTCAGGCCTGCCCTCTCTCTCCTTTCATTCTGGAATTGCCATGACATGCATTTAAATCTTTTCTGATAATTCTGTAAGTCCCTGAGGTGCTGGTGATTTTTTTTCATTCCAGTCTATTATCTCCCTGTTATTCAGACTGTGTTGTTGTTATACTACTATCAAGTCGACTGTTTCTTTTTTCTGTGCCTTCTATTCTGTTGGTGAGCCCATTCATTAAGTTTTTAAATTTTTTGGTCATTATATTTTCCAGTTTATCTTCTATTTATTTACTGTGACATTCGATTTCTTTGATGAAACCTTCTATTTCTTCACTTGTTTCAAGTATGCTTATAATTTGTACACTGAATCACTTTAGTGATATTTGCTTGAAAATCTTGGCAGATAATTCTAATGTTTCTGTTATTTTGATGTTGACATCTATTGATTGTCTCTTTTACATTCAAATTAAAATTTTCTTGATTCTTGGTGTGGAGAATTATTTTTATGGGAAGTGGACACTTTGGTTATTATGTTATGCTACCCTGGATCTTATTGACACCTTCTGTTTTAGCTGGGCTTTATTTTTTTTGACGCTGCTCTAGTAGAGGAAGTGGAGTGCTGCCTTGCTGGTCTACTGACACCTGAATTGGGGAGGGGTTCCTCATTACAAGAGCAGTATTGGGAGTTTTGGTTCCTCACCAGGCCTTCACTGATACCACCCCGGCTGGGAAGGGTAGGAGTGCCTTGTTACTGCTTGTCACATGTCGTCCACTGACACTGCAGTAAAGGGAAGAGGAGTCATTATGTCTGGGTGATGGTAAAGCCCTGACTTCTCCCTTAGCGCCTCTGACACCATCCTGCACTCTGATATTGCTGGCTGGGGTGGAGGTCCAGGCTCCCCATGAGAGATCCACCTACACTGTGGTAGGTGGGGGCTTGTTACCACTGGGTGGTGATGAAAGTCCCAGCTCTCTACTTGGCCTTCTCTGACACCACGCTGGCAGGGGTGTTAAGGAGTCATAAGGCAGCCTGGCAAGAGTGGAGGTCTAAGTTCCCCACTTGGCCTTTGCTGGCCCCGGTGAGGGTGGGCCCAGGTTTTTCTGTGATATTTGGCTGGACTAGAGCCTAAACGTTTGCCTAAAAGTTTCCTGTCTTGCTACCTTCTCCCTTTCCTGGTCCCTGGCTAAAGAGAGTTGGCTTTTATTGGGGCTTTTATGTCTGTGCTCATTTGCATTTCTGGGTTACAGAATAAATGCTTCATGTAAGCCTGGGATATAAGAAACAAAAAGAAAATCCAGAAATCTCACATCTATGACTTTCCCGGGGTCCCAACTACCTAACCTGTCTGCCTTCCTCTATGCACCTTGCAGAATTTCCTTGTGATTGTTCTGTAATGTCTATGGTTTTCAGCATACTTAGTGGGAGAAACAGTGTGAAGTACACCTACTCCATTTCCTCAGAAACAGAAGTCTCAATGTCCTTTGAAAGCTTCCTTTTTGCAGAAACTAGCCATACTGTGCTCTGTTGTTTGCAACAAAGAACCCCGGCTGATTCCCTTTCCTTTTGTGAAGGTCAGGGGCAGAGAAGAGCTGTCCCCTGAAGCTGAGAACATTGGTCTCATCAATAAGTTCCCAGAAGTGGTAGCCCTCTGCTTTGCCTATGAGTGACTTTCCTCTGTTTTCTCCAGATCACAACAGGTTATCTTCAGAACATGACCAAAAACATTCTCGTGACTATTTTTCCCTTTTTTCTTTTTTCAGATCTAGACTTGCAGATACTTTCTATTTTTTTAATTTCAAAAGTAATACTTGCTGGTTATAGAACATTTAGAACATATAGACAAGTGAAACAGAGAGCACCCACATCAGAATAGCTACTGCTAATCTATGATATATAAAGATTATGTCTACATATGTACTATATAAATATAATACAGATACTCCTTGAACTTGCAATGAAATTACATTCAGATAAGCTCACTGTGAGTTGAAAATATTCCAAGTCAGAAATGCATTCAATGTGCCTAACCCACCAAATATCATAGCTTCACCTAGCCTATCTTAAATGTGTTCAGAACACTGACATTAGCCTACAGTTGGGCAAAATAACCTAACATAAAGCCAATTTTATAATAAAGTATTGAGCATATCATGTAATTTATTGAGTACTATACTGAAAGTGAAAAAAGGATGCTCATATGGGTACTCAAAGTATGGTTTCTACTGAATGCTTATTTTTTGCACCATTGTAAAGTCAAAAAATCATAAGTCAAACCGTTTTAAGTCAGGAACTGTCTATATATTATTGTATCTATGCAATAAAATATACCATATGCTGTACTTTTTGTTTAGCAACTTGCTTTTTCACTTAACCAGATATCTTAACATCTTTTCACTACAATAAATATAGTTTTAGATAATCATTTTTAATGGTTACATAATATTCCATTGCAAGAACATAGTTATTTACATATCTGTTCTGTATTATAGAATACGGAGATTATTTCCAATTTTTTCCATTGTAAACAATTCTGCATGGAACTTCTTTGTAGATAGTCATTGTACACTTATATGATTATTTTAAGATACTCTCCTAGGAATGGAATTGCTGGGCTGTAGGGAATGCACATTTTTGAAAAGACATCTTTTGATATGTATCTTCACCCAGCTTCCCTATCGTGCTTTTAGTTCTAATCCCATTTCTTGGCTCTCATTTGGCTCCAGAGTGATCTTGTTCACAGAGCACACATGGTGCCTCCTCCAGACTCCCCTCTACTTCTTTCTGTCCACAAACACTAGTTTGCAATAGGATGACATGTGAGAAGTTAATGCACATGCTACTACACCTTCCATCTTCCACTTTATCACATCCTAAGGCCTTTCTTCATTCATGACATGGTGTAACTTCTGAACAAAGGTGGCGAGTGTTTAATTTTAGGTTCAAGTGCTGAAGGATCCAGATGTAAGACAGCAAGATTTGGGAAGTAGATGTGATCAGTCAGTTTCTTGCCTTGCCACTGACCTCTCACCTTCTGGGAATAAAAGAGGTAGAGATTAAGTAAAGGGACTAGGCATGAGTGTGAGTGGCCCTACTTCGTGTCCCCCTCCAAAGAGGAAGGTATAACTTGGCAACAGGGGCATGGTAGTCCTATTTGTTTGAACAAAATGTCCAAGGATGGTCAATATCATGTAAAGCCAGTAAAAGTAAAAACCAGCTGGTGGGGTAGGGACCTCTAAGAGGACCTCTAGGAGGACCTCATGAGGGAACCCCTAGGAGTCAGCAGATCTAGGGCTGCCATGTATGGTTGTATAGTGTGCACACTGCACAAATGTGCTGGCCAAGGGGTCATGGAATTGAAATCCACCTCATCTTTCATGATCAAGAGTTGAACTCTGGTAGAGGGCTGTGCCCATCTAGGTAAAGGGATGCACTTTTCTTTGTACAAAGTACAGTTTGCTTATAAACCATGTACCCACAGAGCAGCATATACCCAGAGGAGGTTTCTTTTCAAATTCTTCTGCCTAAATGGGGCACTGCTTTTATACAGGCCGCATAAAGGCAGATGATGCTTCTGCATGAATATACTTTGCAAACCACAATAAGTATTTACTAGTACATAGAATTTGGCCTTCTATGTTGAGTCCCCAGTTTGCTAGTAAATTTCAAAACAAGTTCAGTACATTTCCTTGTCCCGAACTCAGAACATGACTGGTTGGGTGTGGGCAAGAGGCCAACAGCCTGTTGGAAGAGCAGTGACTGATATCGTCACTAAACTATGGAGAAACGTGCTAGGCAAGACCTTATCTTGGCAGAATCTTCTGTTGTGATATTTTGGGGATCTATAAATCTCAACACAAGAAGACCAAGGGAACCCTTCAGTGAAACATCCTTATTTTGTAATCAGAAAATGACGACACTGAGAAATGGTAGCCTATTCTCAAGGCTACAGGGTGGTGGAGCTGGAACTCAAATCTGAAGCGTCCTGGCTGTGTTCCCAGGATTCTTCAGTTGGCTGTGTGATTATGGGAACCACATTGCTAAATAAATGATGGGGTCTTCCTCACTGATCTCTTTCCCCAAAAGGCAGATACACACTTCCTGGAAATGTTCTAGGCATGGTCGTACCTCCAGGGAGGAGTATGCCTCACACCACATGGGAAGTCTGGGAATGTGACCTCCTGTGGTGTCAATGACAATCTCTATATATCAATGGCTTCTGCAGCATAAAATGCCTCCTCACTCTTGCCCTGATGCTGACTCAGCTGTATCTACTTCCTGGGCTGCAACATGGCCACTCCAAACAACAAAAACAATAATAATAACAACACTAATGACGGTAAACACCATCATCATGTTGCTTGGTCGAGGCAGAGCACCTTTGATCTGGGAATCTCCAAGCATGTTGCCAATGTGATCCAGTGGCTATGTCATTATCTCCCTTTTACAGACAGAGAAAATGAGACACAAGAAGTTTAAGCCAGAAGCTCAAGGTCATGCGGGGTATTATTAGTTGGGGCATGTGAGGAGCTCAGATTATTAGCTCTGAAATAAAAGCTCAAGGCACTTAACAGGCTTTTGGTTGGCAATGGCCACTCTTTATGAAGACTGTATATTTTTATAAACTATGCCATAGAGGTAAATGCCAATCATTAGATTTTATTTCAAGCATGTCTTCTACAATCTTAAACGCAGTGAGCATGTGGCAGAACTTCCCCAGCTCTGAGTAACCAGTTCCACATATATCTCCTCTCTAACACTCAGGTAGGTCTCCAGTGGTCCAGGGAGGTGAGCCTAATCTTCTCTACCAAGACTCAAAGCGGGCATTCCGTGCCAGAGGAAGCACTGGCCAGAGTCTCGGGGACCTCAGTTTGAAACACAGCTCTCCCTTTATTGGCTGTGCCACCTTAGAGAAGGCACTTTTATTCTCTGGGTTCCCTCCTTCAACTGTCATGTGAAGAATCTGCATGAAATAATTTATGTTAAGCTTTTAAAATGAATTCATGGTTTTGTGAAAATTCACCCTACTATGTTTTTTTTTGTTTTCAAGCTTTTTTCCCAGAGGCCTCAGAAAACCTGCCTTTTCCTAGGTTTGAGCCTTTGGAATATTCCACATCTTCTTATTTGTTGCTATATTATCATTTTTCAAAGAGTTTCAAATTTTTGAAAGCAACAAAGATTCAGTCATAGTTCAGTGAAAGAAATAGACACCAATCCAGGTATTTCAAGCAGAGAGGGATTCATTTCAGGGAATTAGGAGCTTACAGAACTGTTGTTAAGGACAGGGGGAGTGGAAGTCCGGATAGGTATCATTGCACTATCTCGAAGACATGCCATTGTAGCTGCGATCTAAATGTCACGGAACTGCTGCCCCTGCTGTTTTCATTATGAGTGTCTCTGACACTCATGGCACTGGTGACTGGACACTGGAATAAGGACTCTCTAAGTACTCATGTCTCTATTATATTGTTGCTTCATACAAGGGCATTATTGGGGGAATCTAATTTGCCTCTAGAACTATGCCTTTAGGGGTATTTTAGAAATACTGATTGTTTTTTTCTAGCTCCTGAGTTACAGGGAATGGGAAATTACCGCTGGCAGTCCTATTTAGCACAAACACTGAAAATGTCAATGTGCATTAGTCAGGGTAGGCTCTGCTATGCTGTAGTCATAAACAATCCTAAAATTTCAGTGACTTAATATGACAAATGTTGATTTCTCACTCACCAAATATCTGTTGCAGGCTGGGTGACCTTCCTCCTTGTTATAGGCATATCATCTTCTAGAACAAATGACCTTCAAGACATCAAGGCAGGAGAAGAAAGAGAGATGGAGGAGGCACATGTATCATTAACCACTTCAGCTCAGGAGTGGCACGTGTCACTCATGCCTGTAGTTTGTGGCCAAAGCTAGTCACGTAGCTCACCTAGCTATGAGGCAGGCTGGGAATATTGGGAAGCACATGGAATATTTGGTTAGCACTAGCTGTTTCTATTACTCATGGTAACAAGAGGAGATATTTCGGTTTCAAGTTGGGGTGAGCCTGGTTCTCAATCTCTTTTTCCTTCTCTGAAAGTGCCAGAAGACACAGACTTTAGGGCTTCTCCAATGCCAGTCTGAACACATTGCTTATTAGGGGTTTTGGAATCATAACCTATAGATCTGTGTGGCATCTTTGGAGAATCAGCAAAAATGTTCCTTTTCTACAAATAACTCTCTGACTGATCTAATTTGGCACCTAAAATTTCCACCATTAATATGCTTTTTTTGAGCTACCTTAAGGATATGCATATTTCAGTAGGTTAAGCAATGAGTCATCTTGGATTATACTGGCACACTTTCAGGGAGCAGCATGTGGGATGAATGTGCTGAAGGCATGTATGGAGGGATGAGGAAGGAAAATTGGTGTTAGGGGATCCTCTGGATCAGCAAGAGGGCTCTGGGGACCAGAAGGGAGAGGACTGGATACCCCAAGGAAGAAGAGAAGGAGGCTTCATAAAGATTCTCCACATCCCATCTTTGCCAAGGCCTGGATGTGCTGGGTCCTCCAGGGCACCTACATCTTTACCCAACCTCATCCAATAAGGTCACTCTGGACTGAGCCTGCTTTTGGAAGATAAACTCAGAAAGATACATCCAACTAAAGTGTAGCAAAGAGAAGTGAGGTTGAAATGTATTAGTTGATTAATCTCCCCTGGCTTAGAGGGAAGCAGGTCTGCCCGTGGGATTGGAAGATGGATTTTAAATCCTGACCCAGCCACTTACTCACTCACTGGAGCTCCCATGGACTTGTAAAACAGCCATGTGACCTTGGGCAAGGCGCTTATTGTTGCTGCACCTCTATTGGAAGAATTCAGTGAGGAATGCATGATAGGGCCAAAGTAGAGACTCAACGGATCCAAGCTCAGCATCCCTTCCCATATTTATTTCTGTAAAATAAGGTGAGTGAACCCGATCTTTCTCCAGAGTCCTGGATCTCCATGGTTTTCTTAAGGGACAGAGGAGATGGGGAGGAGGCTGAGTTGGGGAACAGCATCTGGACTCTCCAGTCTTGTTTAAACCAGAGAAATCCCAGGTAAGATTTAGTTTGGAAAAAAAATGTGTTTTGCTGTGAAAATGAACTCTGATATCCTCTGGAGTGGGTGATCACCAGAATTTCTTTTCACTGACATATTTCATCCCAAGAAATAGTAATGTTTATGAAAATGCCTTAAAATGATAACACACTATACAAATGTAAAGCTATATTATTGTCACTATCATTTTTCCTTGTGGTTTTAGCTTGAATTTTGGTTAGAACAGGTCATAGTATCAGTCTTCATAACTCTTCCCAGTAGCTCCACTAAATTATTGCAAAGCCCATTTAAAGTGAGATTGTTCAGAATGAGATGAGAGGCTCCTATCTTTTCTTGGGAAGGAGTGTGTTTTTGCAGTTCAACTCAATGCATTTATTGATATTACCATATCTAATATAGTGATAGGGTATTTCTGTCTATCTCTGTCTCTGTCTCTCTTAAAAACAAGATTATTGGCAGGGCATGGTGGTGCAGACCTGCAGTCCCAGCTACTCGGAAAGTTGAGGAGGCAAGACCATGGGAGCCCAGGAGTTCAAGACCAGTGTGGGCAACATAGTGAAACCCTGTCTGTAAAAACGAAAACAAAAAGATTATCAAGGCGATGTTTCAAAAGGGTTTATAAATATTTTACCGTTTGTATAAAATTTCAAACCATGCAACTAATGCTAAATATTGCTAATGGATACTTGAATATATGATAAAGTATAAAACAGATGTGGAAATGATGAACCCATGATTCAGGAAAATGCTTAAAACAATTCAACATCTGGAAACCACTCATGGCATGGAGTAGGTACTGAATAAATACGGTTAAATAAACAACTGGCACTTTTTTGGAGAAGGTGGAAGAATAAAAGTAAGGGAGATGTGCTGAGACTTTGATTTTAATATCTTATTTCTTAGGCTCAGTGTTACACAGGCATTTGTAATCATATATACTTTTGTACACTTGAAATACATATATTTGTGTGTGTAGGTGTGTCAGTGTCTCACTCTGTTGCCAAGGCCGGAGTGCAGTGGTATGATCTCGGCTCACTGCAACCTCTGCCTCTCAGGTTCAAGTGATTTTCGTGCCTCCGTCTCCTGAGTAGCTGAGACTACAGGCAAGCACCACCACACCAGCTAATTTTTGTATTTTCAGTAGAGACACAGTCTCGTCATGTTGCCCAGGCTGGTCTTGAATTCCTGGCCTCAAGTGATCCGCCCACCTCGGCCTCCTAAATGCTGGAATTACAGGCGTGAGCCACCGTGCCTGGTCTGAAATATTTCATAGTGTAAAAAACTAAACCCAAATGCATATGTCCACTTTCAAGGCGCTCATAGGCCAGACCTAGGATTATTGCTACTAACTGATATTTATTATCCCAGCACCAGCATGTTTGGCTGTGTGTCATGGGTAAGTTACTCACCTTCTCTGAGACAGTGTCATCATTGTAAAATAGGGATAAAAGAGTTTAGACCTTGCAGAGTCCTTCAGATTAAAGGAGATAATCAGTACGTGGCACTGAGTACTTGGAATATATTAAATCGTGTGTGCTCAGAGATATGATTGCATACAGCATCTTGGATCTGCCCAGCAACTCTATGAAGATGAGGAAACAGACTCAGGCAGGTCAGAGCCAGAACATGATGTTTCTGGAATTTGAACCCAAACGTTCCCCTTTCTCTTATCCAGGCTGAGTGCTAAAGGAGTTGTAAGAATGGAATTTGCCTGTTGCCTGCGTCTCCCTCTCTTTTTCTTCCTCTGTGTCCTCTGAATATCTAGCACCAGTGGGACTTTACAGTGTTGGCCTCAATGCTGTTGCGTGCTGTGTGCACAGTTGTCTTCAGCTCCCTGAGTTAGCAGAGTGTTGCCCCAACTCTGCCCTGTGGCCAGCCCATGTGCCTTACAACTTTCTGTTGCCAGAAGAGAGCCTTGCTCATTCTCTAGACTCAACCAACAAAAGCCGCCTGCCATTTTCAGAATGCCCATGAGCAGTGAGAAGTGCAGAGCTGTGTCCTGAGCTTGGCAGCCATTTTGCCTGGTGTTAACAAAGAGTAATTAAGTGATCTCGTAAACCTCGTGGAGGTTGTGGTTCAGAGCAAGCTGGGTCAATGCCAAGGCTACTTTGGCTTCGTCTGGTCCATAGCCCCACATTTCTCTTCTGATGGTTCAGTTTCAGGAATGAGAACCAATCTGAGTGCAAGAAGACTTGGGTTTGAATCTGTCTCCTCGAATCACTAGCTGTGCTCTTGGAAAAGTGACTTAACCTCCCGAGCTGCTGTTTCCTCATCTTAAATGGTGATAGTAATCTTTCCTTACCTTAAGGTTGTTGAGCAGCTTAAATAATATAATGAGTTGAAAGTTTTTAGTATGATCTGTTATTAGGAGTCCAAATAGTGTCTTACAAACAAGAGGATAGAAATAAAAAAAACAGGATTCTGAAGGCTGGACTCATTGCATTCCTTGCAAACTACCCACTGAGCCCCAACTCTTCTGTTGGCTCAAAGTCACTTCTCAGAGTAAACCACATTGTCCTGAACCCTGCACTTGCCAACATCTCCTCCTCTTCCCTGATGTCAGCTCTGGGCTGGAGTTGTGGTGGGTGAGGGAAAGGCAGGATAAATCAAAAACTGATGTTTTAAGAAAACCTATGGTATTCTTGGATGCAAAGGCATGAGAATGATACATTGGACTTTGGGGCTTGGGGGAAAGGGTGCGGGGTGGCAAGGGAGAAAAGACTACACATTGGGTATAGTGTACACTGCTCGGGTGATGGGTTCACCAAAATCTCAGAAATCACCCCTAAAGAACTGATTCAGGTAAAAAAACACCACCTGTTCCCCAAAAACCTATTGAAATAAAAACAGAAAATTAAAAAAATGAGAAAACCTATGGTATTCTTGGAAGAAGCGCAGTGGCGAAGTGGAGTAGACGCAGACGTGGAAGTGATGTGAACTTCGGTAAGTTGCTGAACATCTGAGGATGATTTCCCACATCTGTCAGTCAGGGAACAAAATCCCTTACTTGTGCAATGAGTATTGTAAGGATCAATTCAGATGATGCATGTAAACATGCAATGTGGGACTGGCAAGTAGTAAGCATCCCATAAATGGCAGCTATTAATAAGTAATAATCACCAAGTTGTGGGCTGCCTTTCATGAAAACATTCCCAGCAAGCTGCTCCTTGGAGCCATCTCTGTCCAGTTCTTTCTTTCCAAGGCTTTTCTGGATATTCATTTATCCCAGATTTCTCCTGTCTCAGGAGCGAGGACCCCCAGAATGGAGCTTGCACAAGGATAGACTTGGAGGGCTTTTTCTAAGAGCTATGACTTTGAATGGTCTCTTCATTGATGCTGACATATGAGGGCTGGTGGAAGTGGTCAAGCTTTAAAATGTCTGATGTCCGGAAACACAGAGATGTGTACACAAAACATTCATTCATTCAAGATGGAATTAGTGCCCAAGACACAGAGGCGGGGGCAAGGCTTGATTCCTGCCTTCATAGAGCTTACTGTCTTGTAGGGGAAACATTAGTAAATTCAACAGAGTAAGGGCTCTAATTGGGTAAATGGCGGCTGGGCTGCCCATGTCCTTGGGGTGGTGAGAAGGCTGCTGATCTGGTATGTCAGGAGACCTGAGTTTTGATGCAGGCTCTGTGACTTTGAGCAGGTCGTTTCCAACTTCTGAGCTTCCATTTCCCTAGCTGAAAATGGGGCGCTTGCCATACTTGATGCTGTACTCTGAGTCTTTGCAGCTCTGACATCTTTCTTTCTTTTGGTCACTCAGAGACTCCAGGATTGGGAGAACAACCTGCGTTCTGATTTAAAGTGTGAATCTAATAATTTCAAAAAGAAAGGGACTGAAAGGGACAAATGTGTTTCTGTTTATTTTCCATCCTTCTTTGGGGAAGTGTAACATTTGAAATCAAATTCTCATTGGCTTAGCCAATGTATAGACTTCCAGGGGAAATTCTCACTGCCCAGAGAAGTGACTAAAAATGACCATTGCAGCCGAAAGGAGAACATTTTAAAAAAAATCTGTGCTCTACAGATGGATGAAGTGCTGCTGCACATGGACAGAGTGGATCTGGACATTCAGCATGAGCCCAGGGATCCTGGGAATGGATTGGCTAAGCAAAGACAGGGTGATCTATTGAGGTTCACTGTGGTCCTGATCTATGTGGCCTCTTCCTAAGGGAAGATTTTTCTTAAGGTTGTTTCCTTTTCCAGCAGATATTTGTGAAGAAACTGCATCTGTAGTCTCATTTTGTCCTTACAATGACCCTGATGGATGGGAGGCAGAGGGATGATGATCAGTAAGAGCCGGCAAAGCACCAGGAACTAGTGAGAGCAAGATACCTTTTCCACCGCTAGGTAAATGAACCTAGTGACCGCTGGCACCATGGGTGAGGGGACTGCCTGGCAGGAGCTGTGGCCGTAGCTAGGGGGTTACAGCTATAGCCACAACCCTGGCCCTTTAGGGAGGGAGAGGGAGAAATAAAGAGTTCATATTACCCTCCTCTTTCCCTGGAGTCTCCTGCTGGTACCTGGCATTGGCTGAGTCTAACTGGAAGCCAGAGGGCAAAGGAGGTGCCCTTTCCAGCTCTGCAAATTCTCTTCAGACAGGGTCGGGATTTCTGGAGAGAATCTGCAGAATTGGAAAGCAGAGCAGAATTGATGCCAAGCAAGAGACTCTGCAGACTCTCACAGCCTTGGGACCTGAGAAAGCAGGTCTCCAGTGAGCTGTCACTGAAGTCTGTGGATCTGGCCCTCCCTTACTTTCTCTCCTACAGCAGCAGCAAAGGAGCCATGGGCCAAAGGGACTTGCTGGGTAGAAGTGGACCCACATTCTAAAGAGGAATGAAAGAGAAACCTGATTTCTTTGACTCGCCCTGCTCCTGAAGATGAGGAGCAGGCACAGACCAGCCCTCTCCACAAAGACAGATATATTCTTCCATTCATGGGAGGGGTAGTAGAGACTAACATTTGTTAAGTATCTATTACATGGAGGGTATGGAGGTAGGCCCTTTATGGGTGTAGCCTCTTTTAATCCTTTGGTGATCAACTCATGAAAATAAACAGCTCCAGAGCCAGCTGTCTTTGGAGGGTGTAGGCAGGCCTGGCTCTGGGAAACCTGGTGACACTGACCTAGTTTGACTTCCAAGTCTTCTCTCTTCTTCGATTCTGGTGAGCCCCACTCTAGCCCCATAGTATGGCCAAGCACCCAGATACTGCTTCCATTGGGAGGAAATAAAATACCTGATGAATTTCTTCACTCAAGGTGTTAGGAACTTAATGTGTTCTCCTTCTCCCCCCACCGGGAGAATTTGTGTTTTCTAAGACAGTCAGAGAGTGGGTGGTGCTGAACTCAAAGGAGTGAATCACTAATAGTGGAATCCCAGGCATTCAGGGAGGTCCTATTTCTGGGGTGGGTTCCTTCCTGACACTTCATTTTCTACAAAGGTAGCAGCCACCTGTTGTCTCCAGAAAGGAGGCTGTCCCTGTGGGTGTGGTGATGGTGGGAAAGGAGAGGCACCTGCAGGCTGAAGCCAATGTCATCTGATTTTCAAAACCAAATCTGTCCCTTCAAGGGAGA